>NC_140393.1:9000000-9600000 GCF_056956725.1 Heliconius melpomene rosina | reverse complement strand
TTTTTGTTCTGTTCAGTAGACTGGGATGGTGGCGTATAAATTTAATCAAATTCTTGCTATATTATTGTAAATAAATTCAAATAATCTTTTTAACTATCAATTTACAGGTATAACTCTATATGAACTGCACGCTCCTCTCATGGTGCTGACGACGAGAGACTTTGAAAGGAAAGCTATCACCAAAGAAAATCTTAGAATTCGTCTCAAAGAGGTTACTATCATTCACGTTATAATCCAGTTTTAAAAGTTTCACTTTTTTATTACTATATTTTCTTTTATTTTTAGACTAGAGATTTGCTTATGTGCAAAAAAAAATTCTGTCCTAATAATAATTTTACAAAAGATACTCGTACAATTAATTCCTTTACTACACATTGTATATTTTTGTTGTTATTATATTTTATTTTTCTCTTCCAGATCGTAAGCTACCTAACACAGTCCGCATTGATTCTGGGATTCGAACCGAGACACTCCCCAGAAGGTCTAATGGCGTCAGCGGCTCGCGATGCGTTGAAGAAAATAAAAACATGGGAGCAAATAATTGGCAAAATTTCCTGATTTAATTAATATATCAATGAAAAAAAAAAACGGCTATGAATTTGTTATATGAAGAAATATGACAGTATTTTTATTATGATTAATTTGTACAGTACCTACCTATTTTCTATGTATGTACCATTTAATATTTATTTGATTGTTTCAACAAGAATTTTTGTCTAATTTTGATTTGGTTATAAAATATTCTAACAAGTCTTAATAAAAATCATTCATCACCTTGAGCCATAGGAACCTGGGAACGAAGAATTGAGGCACGTCCATTAGGCTTGCCAGTTTTTGGCGAATTTCTGAGGCGTTGCGTGTTAATCACAGAACTCAAGGCAACAATGAAAATATGAATTATTTCATTTCCTCGAGTGGGAGTCGAACCCACGACCGTCGTGTTTAAGCTTTACAATCGCACGCTTGTGCCCCTGCGCCACCACGGCCTCAATCTTATTAAACGTTGTTAGAATATTTATATAAATATTATATTATATTGTAACTAATATAATAACAATTAGGTACCTCCTAAACCTAACCTATTATTGTTATTTTCATGTAATTTTTCGTAAAATAATTTCACAATCATTATTCATTCCTTCTAAAAGACATAATATTTTTGCTTAATTAATTAATTTTCTATTAAAACTCTTTAATTTACGTTATTCATCTTACTGTTAGACGCTTATAGAGAATTTAGTTAATTGATGTTAGCTTATTTAATTGGCATTAAATTATTTAAAAAATAAATTAAGGTTTTTGAGTAGGTACCTATAGCGGTAACTTTTTTTTTCGATTTGTACTAAAAGGTAACAGTATAAAATTCCTATGTGAGTATTCTAGAAGTGATAGTTTTATTTAATTTATGCTTTATTTGTAAATTTATTTATTTATTTTTATACATATTAACGTTTTGGTATTAAAATTAATAGCAACATTTTCCATTCTTCTAATTTCGTTAGAGTCTATTTTGTAAAGGATGTAAAAAAATACATTTTAATCATTTATTAAATATAAAATTTAAATTCATTTTTATTTGTGACATATTGTGTATTTATTACAGATTAACGTTCCCAAGAGTCAATTTTAGGTTAAATAAATCATATTATAAAAATATATACTATTATATATTTTTATAATATATTATAAATATATATTATTATATATTTATATATATATTATATAGCCTGTGTAACTGTAACCCATATAAAGAAATTCGTTTATTTTAGTTTTATCTGTATAAATGATATGAAAATATTTTTTACTGTTCAAGATTGTAATATAATATGTAATTATTTAAATATAACAAATATTTTAATAAATTTGTATATAACGATAATTAAATATTTTGTGGATAATGGATCTTTTTTTCTTATTTTACCTTATAATAAAACGTTTGTTATAGGGTCTCTTATACAACAAACATGATTTTTATTTTATTCTGTTTTTTATTTGTTGTTATAGCGGCAACAAAAATCATCAGCTGTGAAATATCACGGTTCATGATCATAGAATGTAAAAAGTACTAATTAGAAAAATATTATGTCTTTCAACTTTCAAATTTCAATCAAAATTATCTGGATTTATATGAAAGTAGTAACAAATCATAATCTGACTAGATGGGCCAAAATGCAGGCTAATTATTAAAGCGCCTGAAAGTTTTTTTTCACAAAAGTTGTAAGAGAGTATATTTGCTCATAATATATTTTAGGCTTGTCTTCGCCTGTGAAACATAGTAAACAGCATTCTACTATTAAGTATTAAGAGGTAAATATATTATAAGTAATACTAATTTTTATGTACGAGGAAATAATACAAAATAGGCGTTAAGTACTGCCAATTTATACAGTGTGTAAAATATAACTATAATTAGATGGAAGATAATTATAATAATCAGAATGTATTATAATAACCACCATCCATGTGTAACTGGTATGAAAATCAATTATAAAAAAATATATTTGTAAATGTTATATATACACAAAAAATAGTGCAAAAAGCCAACGGCACGCGGTGTTCCCAGGCGGTCACCCATCCAAGTACTGACCGCGCCCGACGTTGCTTAACTTCGGTGATCGGACGAGAACCGGTGTGTTCAACGTGGTATGGACGTTGGCGAATAGGTCAAAATATATTAATAACACAATCTTCATATTATAAAACGGTCGTTACTGTTTGTAAATGGAAGTTATTTAAGAAAATTTATTACTACCCAGTAATAAATTAATTTATTGATGTACCTGAAAAACAGTAATATTTAAAATTCTTGTGATTGATTTTTAGATCAACCGATTTAAAATTAGTTTTATTTATCATTCAGTGTTTGTTTGATTTAAATTCTTTTATAAAGCAAACAGTTAAGGTAAATGTACGGGAGTTCGGCAGTTTAAGGCTCTCATAACTTTAAACTATTGTAAATACATTATTAAAGGTTATATGAATTTGCAAATTTTAGTGTGATCAAAGTGGGTCTTTTGGCAGTAATTTAATGTGTGAATTATGCGGTTTAACTTAACCTTAATTTTTATATTAATTTATTTGTGGACCTCTAATTTGAACCCTACTTCGTGATAAAATTTAGCTCTGTTTCTAACTTCGTGAGTTTGTGTCCCCTATTTCGGGTCACAAGTTTTTACCTCGCGAGTGAGGTTTTATAATAAAAAAAATTAACACCTTTATTGGTTTGGATTGTAAAGAATTTGTAAATAAAAAAAAATAGGTAGATCAGCTTAACGACATTAAAACTTTCATAAAAAAAATCAAATCAAATTAAATCATCTTCACGCTGTATCCCGCACACAGCAGGATAGGCCTAGGTAGGTAGGTAGGTAGATAGGTAGGTAGGTAGATAGGTAGGAACCTAGTGTTTTTAAAACACTCCGTTCCCCACTTTCTGCGGAATTCCGGAGTCACAGCATGTTAAGTGGCACAACTCAACGCCGTGCTTTGCCTGAAATATAAATTTAAATAAATATTTTCTATTTTCTATACTATTCCTATTTTCATCTCCTGGAGTGGGGATCGAACCCACAACCAGTCGGTTTTACAGTCACACTTTGTACTTCTGCGCCACGAGTAGCCCCAACTTTTATAATTTACAAATTATATAAGCTCAGTTTTAAAAAAACTACATTTTTGAACGTTTATATATTTTTTTATAAAAAATATATAAAAAAACTCAAAATTCAAGTTAAATTTTTGAAGCTAGGTATGCCAGTTTATAGAACTATATATTTTCGCAACCAGTTTGTACGGCGTTTTGTGTTTAGTAGGTATATATTATATTCCTGAAAAATTCTTGAAAAAATAAAAAGATCTTTATTTAGACTTATAACAAGACTAAGATAAACACTATTAACAAAGACAAAGAAGTCAATGTGCTGATTTTACGTAGATTTATTTGTCACGAAGTTAGAGAAAATAATGAAATGTAGGGGATCTTATTTCGTGTTACTGATTTTAGTAACTTCCGCAGTTCTGTTTATTCAGTATTTTTTACATTATGTAAAGTAATCATTAACAACCACGTATATTCGATAAAATACACAACAATAAATTATAAAGGTTGATTAAAAAATAAAATTACATTGGCAGTACCTATACGAATTTAGCTTAAAATTACCAATTCAGGTTACCTTTAAAATAGTAATATAGAAATTTAAGTGGACAAAACATATACCGAATTTCGATCACGAGAAACTTTAATAAATACAGTAACTGATTTTAAGCTTTAAATTTAAATTATCTTAGTTATAACATAAATATAAATTTATTAAAAAGTATTTAAGATTTCCCTAATTCGGTAGTAACACGAAATAGCGGACACTTGATAAATAAAATGTCTGCTATTTCGTGAATCGATTTATTGCAATTTTAAAAGAATTTTATGCTTCCATCTATTTTTTTTTTCAATAAAATGTTTAATTATAGAATACAAAAAAGCATATATTCAATGTTTTATTCGAATAACTTACTTTTGTCTTTCTACAACCTTAAGAAATTCTTACCCTAGTCTTACGGTCGCAAGCATCGCAGACACGTTACAATGCAGTTTGTAGCCAACTCTGCGTTTAAAATGTCGCTATACGCTCAATTTTATCATTAAAATATTGTTACTTAGTTTTTAGACAGTTGAAAGTATAAAGATTATATACCAATATATAGTTTCCGTAAATAATACTTAAATTGCTTATTATTTTTGCCAGAAGCAAAACTCACGAAACCACGTACTATCACGAAGTTACCGTCACTTACCTTATATCAAATAAAGTATTTTGTTCTACTAAATTGCTACAAAATTTATTTTTTTATTAAATTGGCTTGGGTATTGGCTTAGGTATTTTTTTATTAAATTGGTTCAAAGTATGGGTTCTGCTGTAAATAATAAAGTTATTAGAACACGCAAGTAGTTCAGATTAAGAAATAAATAATTGTATAGTTAAAGCGCGTGAATCCGCTAGTACATCGTTAGTGACAAATAGTCATATTTATCTAAAATAATATGAAAAAAAAAAACAGAATACAAAAATAAAAAAAGAGATCTCTCCGGCGGGGAATCGAACCCCGGTCTCCCGCGTGACAGGCGGGGATACTTACCACTATACTACCGAAGATTGTGATGGACATGTCGAAAAACTTTATCATTTAACGCTAAGTAAATGTTCTTATTATTTTATCTATTTTAATTGTAATTAAGGCGCAGGGACATAAGTGCAAAATTATAAACAACGGTTATGGGTTCAATTACCACTTGGTGGAATTAAATGTTTCATGTTTTCATATTCTCGCTCCACTCATAAGGCAAAGCGTGACGTTTAGTTTCTACACTCAACACGCAATTTCTGAAGGATTCGGTGGAAAATGGGGCACGGAAGTGTCTTAATGGGGAACAGAGTGTCTTAACAGTAGATTCCCAGACTCCCTCTGGCTTCCTGCTATGTGCACAGCGTGAAGAAAAAAAAAACAAAAAAATGTCAAAAAGAAACTCAAAGTTCTTTTTGTAGAAGATCGGAAACTTAACCAACTGAGACGATTGGGAATCGAACCCACAACTATAGCATAGATAATTTAAAACCAAATTGTGAGCAAATATAATACACATGGTTCGTATTTCGTTTCACGTTTCAGTCGGCCGGTAGATTTATTTTTACCGCCCCGCAAGCTGCGCGAGCGCATTGTACAGCTCTCTTCTAATATCTTATCTCTTTTTGAATAAAATTGTAATTTTTTTGATATGATTTTCTTTATGTTCTAATTAAATTAAGTGTTTAGACATTTTCTGTGCTTGTTCTATAAAATAAATATTCAAACATAGGGTAAGTTCTTGTTAGTTTTAGGTCTAAAGTGGAGTGATGCATAACCTAAATCTTTAATATTTTAAGCTTTTGATATTGTTAAAATTATTCACCAACCATGTATCAGTGCTTCTCTTACACGTTTTTCATTGTAGGTAAAATAAATACCAAGATAAGCTCCCGCATAACTGTGTAGTCAGAGAAAAGCTAGTATTAAGTCATTTCGTTTCCCTTGCACTGCCTGATTTGTGAGATATTTCGTGTTTAGTGGCTCACCGAAATTATTTTTTTCTTTTCACTAAGTGGGAATCGAACTCAGTACCGTCGCGTTTACAGAAAGACGCTGTGCCGCTGCACTACTGCATTAATTTCTTTCTTTATATTATTGTAATATGATACTTTTTGAATTCGGGAAATAATTAAGTTTTATAGATCACAGTATTTTTTTTTAATTTTAATAGCGTCAAGCAATGCACTTTTTTAGGACATGCATATATAAAAAATCGTAAACTGACGGGATTTGAACTCGCCGCTTGCCCACACACCATACTAAATATCGTCAAGGAATTTTGAGTATAAGAAATTCACCTTACATCTTCCAGAGACCATGGCTATAGAATCACCATGCATCGTATGCGCTGCACCAACAGAGCACAAGTGCTCAAGCTGTCAGCAAGTCCACTACTGTTCGAGGGACCATCAGAAGCAGCATTGGAAGCAACATAAGCACCACTGTGTCCCAGCCAGGGTCAAAGAAGATAATACACTTGGAAGATATTTGGAAGCTACTAGGAATGTTAAAGCTGGAGATGTCGTTATGAAGGAAGCTCCCTTGATTACTGGTCCGGCTCAGGTGAGTTTAGATTTTTTATTTATGTAGGTAGTGGATAGATTGGCGGTCATTCGTTCCGGCATGAAAATTTAAACTTTGGTGTTTCAATTTTAAGCGGCGCGGCGTTGAATTCCGCCTCTCGACACGCAATGCCTCCAGAATTTGGTGGAGGAAATTAAAATATTAAATATTTCATTTCCTCGAGTTAAAATCGAACCCACAACCTGTTGCACGTTGCACGCTGCCCCTGCGCCAAGATTGGCCTCAATAAATACATATTTGAGTATATTAAAAGTTTAATAAAGAATGAATCTGCTTTGAAAATGAAGAATAGTGTCACATACTAACAGGTACCTACATTCACAAACATACATTCTCCTTTTATACTTGTAGGTAACTCCGCCCGTGTGTCTTGGATGCTACAGATTACTAGAAGAAAATAAGGTTGTGCCTTGTGAGAAATGCGGCTGGCCATTTTGTTCTGAATTATGTACGAAAAAAGAAGTTCATATACCAGAATGCTATTATACACAGCAAAAAGGCGAAAAGGTATGATTTCACAAATAATTAGCCCATATATGGCTACTGAATTGTACTAAATAAGATAATAATCAGTGCCTGTATTGTACCAGACAAATATTATAATATTAACGTGCTCACTATGACTTGAGGTCGAAATCGATTTCAATACTTTATGTACAAAATATGAGACCGAAAAGAACTCAACCGCACCAGCTGTTTTCAAAAATAGGTGCCGCAGTAAACGTGTTAAATGATTTCCAACATATAATAATATATATGAATGATTTTCAATATAGATAATAACTATTATAATATCTATTCTTAATCAAATATTCCAGGTATCAATCTCAACATTCGGTATGCCACATCCAAATTACCAATGCATCACTGTCCTTCGTTGCCTCTACCAGCGAGACCATAACGAAAAGCTGTGGGCAAAGCTCCAGGTCCTGGAATCCCACGACGAAGACCGCAAAGGCACAGATAAGTGGGAGAATGACAAGAAAATGATTGCTCAGTTCATTTGGAAATTCTTTAAATTGGAATCTAAGTTTAGTGAAGACGAAATTATGAAGTGCTGCGGAATAGTTCAGGTGTAGTGGTGTAGCTTAAATGTTGCATGTTATATTATTATTATAAAAGGCTTTTTATATTATACTGTCTTTGTATATCTACAATATATATATATATATATATATATATATATATATATATATATATATATATATATATATATATATACCTACAGTAGAAAAACTTACTGATATTATTTTCCAATTGTCAATAATTTTTGGGGAAAAATCAAGGAAGTCGTGTAATAAATAAACGTACTAACCAACTAGCGTTAAATAGGGTAGGATTTGAATTCACAACCGTCTAAAGCAGTCAGTGGTCGTAATATTTTTCTCTACATTTTAGATAAATGGTCACGAAGTTCCTCTCCTAGAACCCGAGTACGTGGCAGTTTTCGATAAAATTTCAATGGTGGAGCACAGTTGTCGCGCTAACTGCAACAAAAGCTTTACATCAAATGGACAAATCGTAAGATAATCAAATTCAATAAAACAATTTTAATACCTCATTTTAAAAATTTTAAAAATACTCTTTTTTAAAAGAATATACCTAATATTAGAGAGCCTGGCGAAAGTTTATCTAAAAAGTTAATTCTCCACTCGTTACCAGATTGAGGAAATGAAAATACATATATTTTTTATTTCTTCGAGGGCATTGAACCTACAGGAATAAGAGTAATAAAATTTCTAACCGATGCGACGTGTGTTTACCAAACATAACGACATGATACATTGCCTGACATAAAATATTAGCAATAAGCGAATCATCGCTATTGCTTATGTTAACTTATATCTATTTTTTGTTTAAAATTTCTTTCATAAATCTCCTTTCTCATTTAAATATCAAAAAAGAAAATCTAGAAAGATTTATCGTCGTATCATATTTATCAAGGCTATAGTGGTGCGGAGAAAGCGAAGATCAGTTAATAAGATAAACCGCGGTGTTGCGTTTGTCCTGCTATACGCGACTTATTATAGTCAAAGGATAATATATGAGTCGTTTAGGCATGAAAACGTGACAAACAAACTTACATTCACATTTATAATATTAGTATGAAGTATGATACGTTATTTCAGGTCCTATCAGCCGGTATAAGCATACCAGCTGGAGCTCATCTCTCAGTGTGCTACACGGACCCCCTGTGGGGCACGGAGGCGAGGAGGCATCACCTCTCGGACTCCAAGTTCTTCGAATGTTCCTGTGAGAGATGCTCTGATGTGACCGAACTCAGTACTATGTTTAGCGCTGTTAAGTGTAAGAAGAAGTAAGTGATCCTTGTACCGCTTAGTCTATGAGATGAGCAGAAGGTAATCCTAAGATTTGATCAAGCGATCAACCAAATAAACTCTTCAGCTTCATAATGAACTTAACTAAAACGACGATCATTTTTCAGAGACTGTAGAGGCTATCTTTTACCGGATACCTTTATCCTGCCTATCCTCCATAAGACCAAATCTCCAGATCCCAGCACTAGAGGATTAGACAATAAATTCTGGAAATGTAACAGCTGCAAGGATGAAATATCTGACTCCATCATACAGCAACTCCTACAGGATATTGGCAAGGAGCTAAGCATTATGCCTAAAGGCGATCCTGATGCTTGTGAGAGGTTTGTTATTAATCATTTTCAGTTTTAATTTTGCACCATTTGATAATTTGATTGTACTAGCTTCATGCAGTACGTACAGGGTATATAGAGGGAACCTGGGAGCTAGGAACTGGTGTTAAGATACTCCGAAATGAGTCCAATCGTGGCGCAGGGGCAAAAGCTTGCCACACGTTGTACACGCAACAGATGGGTTGGGTTCGATTGCCATTCGTGGAAATTCAATCTTTATTATTTTAACTTCTTCGCTCTGGTAACGGGACGAAGCGCTGCGTTGATTTCTGCCACTCAACATGCAATGCCTCCAGTTCGGCAGAAAGTGAAAAACAAAAATGTCTTAACACTAGGTTCCCAGGTTCCTTCTGCCTACCTAGGTACGTGTCGGATACAGCGTGAAGCTAAAAAAATAATGTATCCAAGCATAACTGCTAGCCATAACTAGTATATAATTCATTATGATACATAAAAACATTCAATATTAGATCATGAAATGAAAATGTTAAACATATTTTGGACTTTACTTTTTTAACATAGCAATGTTAATGAAAACCAGTTTTCATTGGAAAATACTGCTTTCCCATGGTTCCCTAGTCTCTATACTTAGGCGTATAGTGATCTTAAAAATTTTCTATATACTAAAGTAATTTTGATTTATTTAGTTCTCCCGAAAACTACACATATAAAAAATAATAATTGTGTATTGCGGCTATCGTGGCGCAGGGTCACGAGCGGGTGATTCTAAACGCGACGATTATGGGTTCGATTCCCCCTCGAGGAAATGAAATATTTAAAATTTTAATTTTCCTCTCTCTGGTGACTAAGCAAGTTTTGGAAACTCGACACGCAATATCTTAAGATTTGAAAATGGGGAACAGAGTGTCTTTACTAGGGTCCCAGGTTCTATATGCCTACCTTGCCATGTATATGCCAGCATGAAGCTGAAAAAAAAGTTATATAATTTGCAAGTAGATAGTAGACTTATAGAATAAAACAAAAACCATTTTTTTTTTGGTAAAATACAATAATAGTCACCTGTTAAAATTATCTCTATAGTATGAAACAAGTAAACGAAGTAATTATTTTTTTTCCGGATCTTATCTCGCTATCAGTCGTTTGAGACTTGTTAAATGTCGGCGATTAGGAGTTTAAAATAAATGTTAAAGAGGAGAAACATGCAACTTTGTTTTAAGCTATTATATTTAAATATTTTGTTTTAAGATAAGCCAATAAGGTCACCGCTACCAGAATGCTGTCTGATAATTGGTTCGATCCCGAGCCTGGAGAATAATTACAATATTCACCGTAGGCAGAGAGAACTTGGGAGCCCAGTTTAAAAATACACCGTTCCTCATTAATACACTTCCTTTTCCCACTTTCCGCTAATTTCTTGAGGCATTGCGTGCTGGCCTCGTTACCAGAGAGAGAATACTCCAGAGTAGATACTGAACCTGTCCTGTTTACAATTGCACGCTTGTGCCCCTGCGCCACGACGACTTAACAACGTACGACAATGAACTTTATTTAATTCTTAGTATTAAATTTTCTAGATTCATTAGCCACTGCAGCAGCTATCTCCACCCCTCCCACTATTACATGACAGATGTAAGTCTAGCTCTAGCTCAGATGCTCGGACAAGACAACGGCCTTACTAAGTTGAACGAAGACCGACTAATTCTGAAGACCCAATTGTGCAGGAAGATCGCTGATTTATTGGAAACCTTGACTCCAGGTTATTATTTTACTATAGAAGCGGCAACAAGTTCAAGTTCAAAAGAAATGTTATAGAAATCTTATAAAATATTTTTGTTATATATATATTTTACCTTTTTAAAAATTTATTAGTTTATGGTGGATTTTTGTTTTCGTTCCATGAATTTCATCTATATATATATAAAATCGAAAGGTCACTCACTCATCACGAAATCACAGAAATTACAAGTGCTAGGAATCTCAAATTTTGCATAGGAGTTATTTATAGGACGTAGGTGCTCGCTAAGACGGGAATTTGCAATTTTCGACTTCTAAGGGGTTTTTTTTGGGGTTGAAAGTTTGTATGAAACTTCGTTACTACAAATGCTAGGAGTCTCAAATTTTACATGGACGTCACTTATAGGACGTAGGTACTCATGGAGACAGAAATTAATAATAACGTAGTTCACGCAGGCGAAGCCGCGGGCGGGCCGCTTGTTTAATATAAAAATAAATTTCAGCTGAAACCCGCCTACGCGGTTCATTGCTCTTTGAACTCCACGCAGCAGTGGCTGAGACAGGCCACAGGAAGTCGTTGACTGATGGACCGATGGTTATGCTAGGTTATGTTACGGTAAGTATTATGTATTTAAACCAAATTTGCAAAGAAAATTAAGAACAAAATGAACTTTTTCGTTTCAATAAGTGATATTTTGCACTCCGTAAGACAATGCTTCTGTTTTAACTCTGCAGATTGAGGAATTGTCGGTGGGGGGTTTGTTGATATAAAAAACCTCAACTGCACTAGCTGAAAATTCTTAAAAATAGACCCCACAGTGAACATATTCACACACAAGTCACACCTTTTGTTATAATAATTAGAAAATTTCATTTTTTTTTATTTCATTCCTAATGTCAACACGATTAATAAAAATATTTACATCTTAAATGTTTTTTTATAGGAATCCCGTAAAATACTCATGGAATCAGCCGCACTACTAGCTCATGAGCCACCGGAGTTGCCTGAAGGTCTTCTCGGTCGGCAGGCGAGGATCAACTTGATACAGATGGACGAACTTATTAAGACATTATCTGCAGCTCTACCTTCACCACTTTAGTTATGTCAGTTTTGTTGTTTATATTTTGTATCTTTATTATTTAATTTCAATAAAAAACAAAATATATTTTTTTGTTTTCTCTTTATTTGAATTTTTCAGCTAACGGTTGTATCCTGCATTGCATAGCAGGATAGGTAGAGGGAACCTGGTGTTACGACACTCCGTTCCTAACTTTAAACCGAACCGAAGTTCTGCGCCAGGACGAAATAAAATAATTTTAAATGTATATCTACTATCAACCCTGCTACTCTCGTCATACGTGGAAAAAAATCTTCAATAACCTTTTACGCTCAAACTGACATCCCTCTTCTACCACAGGCTTTCATCATTAGTAATCTAATTAGTACTTACATAATAAATAATCTGATCAGCAAACTGTAAATATAACTAACTGGTCACCGGTTCAATTCTAGGGATAGTCTGACGGCAGCCCCTATTGAGAGTTACGAGCACTTGTCGACTGTCATTACTGGTCTGGAGTTCGTCGAGTCGTTTGTGTGTAACTTTCTTATCAAATAGACACTTCCGTTTCCCATTTTGTTGAAGGAATTGAGTGTCGAGTGGCGGAGCTCAACGGCGTGCTTTGCCTTGGCACTAGAGTTCTCTTTAAAATTAAAATATTCAATATTTCATTTCCTGGAGTGAGAATTGAACCGACAACCTGTCGCGTTCACAGTCGTGCAGTTTCCGTTTTTCGCCAGACGTACCGCAACGACACTAGTTTATAAAAATCTGTATCTATAGGTTCAATCCCCACTCGGAGGAATGAATTGTTTCATTTATTTTTCATTGGATTTCTAATTCTGAGACAGAAAACGGAGAGCGATAAGTCTTCATATTAGGGTTTTTTTTTCCTACTACGCATATGCGTAATAAATCACAGCACTAAAATAATGTAACAATATAAAAGAAACACAATTTTCCTTACCATAAAACGCAATGATAAAAAAAAATATTACAAAACATCCGCAAAAAAATATACTTCAAATATTCGAAATTTGCAAACAAACGCTTACACTATCATAATTAAATTATCACGAGTCAACACACCGGAGACGTCTCAGTCGTTCACGGACACCTTAGACACCTGTCGCTACTTTGCACCTTAAACTGTGTAAAATACTCAATTTATAGAGTTTTTCTATGAAATTCGTCAAAAATAGTGCACATAAATGGAATTTTTAGTGAAATTACAGCTCTTGCATTTCGTTGAGGAAGAAGATTATAAAGATTAGTGGCTCCGAAGGTTGTTATTTAAGGTTCGTTTACTTTTAAATAGAATTTTGTCTTTTTTGTAGGATCACGCAGTATCCTGCCCATAGTACGGAACGCAGAAGGAACCTCTTGTTAGGGTTAGTTAGGGTACCCATTTAGACTCTTGCGTTTCCATCAACCTGTCACGCTTACCGTCGCACGCATGTACCTTCGCGCCATGACTCGCACCAATTTTATCTATCCATTTATAAACTAAATTTGTAACAAGCTATCGTGACGTAGTGGTGAATTATTTGTTAAGAGGTGTTTGTGATTTCTAATTTCATTGATCATCATTATCATTTCTTTTTACCACGGACCTCAAGGGGCAAAAATGAACATGACATCATTACTTCAAATACATTTGTTTGCTAGCTTATAGTACTGTTTAAACGATTATAAGATCAAAAAATTAGTTACCACCAATGTGCATTCATATATCATATCTTCATATATCATTTCACATATCACCTTCAAGTGTATAAAACTCTCGTTACCTAGTGCCTAATTTACAGACAAGTTACGCGGCTTAGAACGCTGAAATTTGCTTGTAGGCTAGAGAGAAACATGGTACGCACCTGGTGGTGGCACCTCGGAAGCTAGTGTTAAGACACTACGTTCCCATTAGGACACTTGCGTTCCCCACTTTCCGTCGAATTCTCGTCGAAAGGTCTTATTAAGCATTAACTTTTCTTTACAATTTTTCCCTGAAAAAGAATGAATGAATTTGGTGATTTATCACAATGTTCTTTTACTCCGTAGAGAGAAAATGTTAATTAGACGGATTGTTTTTTTAAGGACTTTTAAATATACTTAACTCTTGACCTTATATAATCTGCACGCTCCTCCATCTTTAACCAGTCCTTACCCAGGGCCCCTGATTATCCAGCTCTATCGACGGCTGCAAGACTAGGTTCGAATACAGCAGGGGACACCCTTACCACCGTCGACATCCTCTTAAGCAGCCGTGTAGTCCTTATACTCTTTCTTAGAGACAAGGCACTCTCTTTCCTACCCAATCAATGTCGCTGTAAAGATAAGGCCTAGAAGTATTAACTTCAAGTTCGAAAAAAGAGCAATTATCATCACAAGGACGGAGTCGGGACGATTTCATAAAACTCATTATTTTATAGTTGCGACATATTCATAAAATATGACGCATGTTACCCTACGCCCTAACTAGGTTCTTTATTTTGTTTTTTTAGAGACGGGGTTTGTAGTGTACCTATATGTTTATAAATTCATCGCTGCCAATATCTGTTAAAAATGCATATATTTAAAAGTTATTTTAAAAACCACCACGAGTAGAATTAGAGCCTAATCATGTCCTAACCGCGTCATGGTGACGACCGTGACTCCATTAAATATTAGTATAATAATTTGGTTATATATGTTAAGATATACATAATAGGATATTTACAAATATGTTGTCATCTGTTTTTATTTGTATTTTTCGGTTATCCTGGACGTGGCATGGTAGGCAGAGGGGACCTGAGAACCTAGAATTAAGATACTGCATTCTCCATCAAGACACTTCTGTATCTCACGTTCCACCAAATTCTTGAAGCATTACGTTTTGAGTGGCAGAACTCAACGCCGCGCTTTGCCTCGACATCAGAGCGAAAAACTGGAAATATAAATTTAAATTAATATTTCATCTCCTCGAGTGGGGATCGAACCCACAACCAGCCGATTATTGATTATTGATGAGGCCTCTAAAATCATTTGTATTTTTATGTTATAGTTAAGTATATGTATTTAAAGCTTCAGGACGCAACCGTGTGCGTTGTGTATCAGTTACTGGTAATAAAAAAGTTTATTTTTATAGCTTAACTTAACCCTGCATATAGCAGGGTAAAAAGAGGATTCATTCCAATTTAGAGACAGCGTGTTGAGTAACCGAACAAAACACCGCGCTTTTTCTTATTACAAGACCAAACACTACAACCGTCACGTTTACCGACTAGCACTGAGAAAGTTTCGGTCCTGAAAAATAAAAAAAATACTAATAAACTTTTTTATACGACTAAAATGCTCGCACAAATGTACTCAATTTTTTTGTTTGATTTTCATTTTCGATTTTTTTATATATTTACAGATAACGTCCTGAGCTGACCATGTGGCTAGCACGTACCCTATGGCTGCTATTATGTTACGCCCAATACGCTAAGAGCAGTCTTTTGGAGGAATACGAAGAAATATCAAGGAATATGCTGTACCCACCCGAGGACAAAATAACTACAGCTTTGCCCATAGATATTGGGAAGGATCGCGTCTCCGGCTGCATATGCCGAAGCTCCAAGAACCGTAAAGTCATCGTTTGTTTTGGCAACTACGAGTGCAGGAGGTTCCCAAAGGTAAGTTACGTATCAAGACCGGGACACTTGTTTATTGTTATTGCAAGTTACATTGTTTGAATAGTAACTCTATATATTTTCCCAGTATAGACCAAATTGTAAATTATAGTCCAATATGAAGAATAAGAATTAGTAGGAATAATTCTATCCCTAAGAGAATTCACTTGGAGGGAATAAATTATTTTCACTTTCATTTCCTTGCTATAATAACGCCGCGCTTTGGCGTTGGGTTCCGCTGCTAAATACGCAATGTCTGGAAAATTGGACCGAAAACACGCTGGACCATGGAATGGTTTGTCTTAAATAAAATAATATTTACATTTTATTCAATAACTACAGTAATTTTTTGTTTTATTACATCAAAATAAGTATTTTTGATATTAAACACGTTTAGGCCTATCAGCTTAAGACAGATGATAAAATTAGCCCGACGAGGTATGACTCGTGTGTAAATATTATGGAGAGGTGAGATATCAAAAATAATCAACACGTTAAGAAATTATGGAAATTTCTCAGCTAAAGATCCTTGTTTTGATTGCATATTTTATGATGTTGTTACTTTCACTTAAGTACTTGTTTATTATTATTGTGAAAGAAATTATTCGAAATAATAACAACGCCGAGCTTAAATCCAAGTTTGGAGGGCATATACAAATCATTTTGTAGGAAATGAACTACAAATATAAGCTTGTAATATTATTTTTCTAATAAATATTACTGATTTTTTCGGATTTTTGGTATATTTCGGATTATTTTTGGACTTACTTCGTAACTATGGGTCCACGGGAAGTACCGTTGACTTACAAGTTTGATATTTTCTGTGCTACAAGACCGTAGATGTAAATATGTGATATGAATTTCAGCATGATACCTTCATGCGATCTCCAAATAAATTGTTTGACCGACTGACAAATGGACAAAAAAGTGATCCTATAAGGGTACCTTATGCTTTTGAGGTACGAAACCAGAGCAGCCAGAGCGAGCCTAATATTAAGACTCCGTTTCCCATTTTCCTCCCAATTTCAAGATATTGTTTTTTGATTAGTGGAACTCAACGATGTAGGTCATATAAATAATTATTTTTTTAATTTATTCCTCTAAGTGGAAATCGAACCTAAAACCTTCGCGTTTATAGTTAGATATACTGCAAAGAAACGACTGCCTTAAATATGTATGTATTTTAAATTTTACCGTTTAAACATGTTATATTCGTGTTGGTTTATAATAACTGACGCAATGTGTGCGTTAGATAACTAAGTCTTTGTACTCTTATGATAACACCAGATTCATGAATGCTGTCCCTTAGTTCATAAAAATGTGCGATTACAATTTAGGAATAATGTATTAAATATAGCTCTCTCTGCTCGACTAAAATTATAATCTTATATTAAAGAAATATTTTAAGGTGTTATTTTAAGAGTTATATACACTAAAAATATGTCTTACCTGCTGGTAACAGTACGCAATGTCTTGAAAATTAAGGCAGAGAGTGGGAAATAGAGTGTCTTAACACTAGGGTTATATGATAGGATTTATGCAATTATATAAAGTTCAGCTCCCAAGATGAATCTTGGGAGCTGAACTTTATATAATTGCAATGAAGTGAATTCATCAACGTTAACGTTTTATAGAGAACTAGTGGGCCCGGACGCGACTACGCCCGCGAAAATATAAGCCTAAATAATTAAAATAAGTTTAAAAATAATAATAAGTGGAGATTTATTATTAGAAAAAATATCTGAGTAACCCAAATGAACAAACAAAAGAAGTAAAAGTAATTAAAGGAAATTCTTAATATTAGAAAAAGTACCTAAAGTTTGCGCGTACTAAACAATTTTCTATATTAAATAATTATTAATAGCGAACAATATTAAATAAAATCCCAAATGAATAAAATTACGATATTTTAAGTGTATAACATCGGTATAGATAACCGAACTGAGATAAATTAATTATAAGCAGCAAATAATTACATAAAAAAATATAGTAATTCGAAAATATATAAAAATTTACAAAATCATCAAAGTCATCTGCCCGTTCGCGTCGGTCATACTATACCACTCGAAGGCTAGGTCATTTGGAATCAGTGACATCTTAATTATTTATTAGAATGTTACACAGTAAACTATAATTTCCATCAAGATGAAATGCTAAAAGTGACATTTATATTTATTTTCATAAGGATGAATATCAAATTATAGAAATCATCTAATTTTTGTTAATGTATACAAATCTACATCGGCGCGCGCCATGTATGCATTAAGCAAGCTCATTTTGGGTGAAGTTTTCTTAAAACAACAAACTTTGCAAGCCGTTGCTTAGCAACGCGTAGCGACGATTTTTATTAACATGGCGGAATAAATTGCATGTCAAATTAATTATTTTAATATATTGGTATATATCGAAAATATTACAAATATGAGAAAAAAAGGTATCCTATGTTCATCCCGAGACCCTCAAGTATCTCTATATGAGTATTTTATCACAATTAAATTAGCGGTTTGGCCCTGATTGCGTAAAAGACATACAGACAGACATACAGACAGACAGACAGACAGAGTTACTTTCGAATTTATAATATAGGTATGGATGGATACAAGAAAAAAGTGGACCGGTAAAAAAAAACTTTTCACACCTAATATGTATCTATATATAAAGAGTGCAGAAATATAGATTTCAGCTATGCTTATGGTTGTATTTACAGATAACTTCTAGGTTCTAACTCTACTTCCATAGAATTTACAGGATGGCATTACCTCAACTTTAAACTATTTTTTTTGTTTATTTTTCTACGAACATCGCAGTTCGTGTAGTGGCGTCGTAAATATACAATGCGTTTTAAATTAGATATTTATACTGATATGCTATCTTGCTGTCACGTTTTTAATTGTTTTTTATCTTTCTTTCTGATAATTCAACCAAACCAGCTTAATAAATTGAAGAAAATAAAGCGCTACGATAAAGGTCAACAGCACCGTTAATTTTAACTTGTCATTTAAGATATAATGTAAGTATTAAACAATAAGCAGAGCCTGGTCTAAACATCATTTTTTAGCTTCACGCTGTGACCAGCATATATCAGAGTAGGCATAAAGAACCTATGAAGATGATGACGACCTTGCGTCTTACGTGATGGTTAACGTCACTCTTTTTTTACTAGAACGAGAAAATGAAAACATTATTCTTTGAGTAAAATCCCTTACAACATATTCTTTTGCTAGGTGGCGAGAGAACTGTAACTGTTTCGTACGACTCTATAGATATAATAAGTTAAGGCAGGTGAATCGATATACTTAATCAATAATAATTATTTTACCTTGTTTGTTTCAGATTAAAAGGAGAAGTGAATCACTTGTTGTAAGAACGACAGTATTACCTGAGATAAGAGTAGGGGATTTAGATTCTTTGTACTATTTAAAATCTTTAAAAATAGATGCAAATCATCAGTTAAAATATCTACAGCCATGGCTGTTTCGCAATCTCACCATATTAGAGGAACTTTCTATATCCTACAACACAAATTTGCATGTAATCCTTGAAGACACGTTTGTAGGCTTAAAAAGCCTTAAAGAATTGAGTTTAGTTAATAATGGATTTACAAATATACTCAAAATAACGCCTGCATTTAAGCCCTCCATATTACCAGCGTTAAAGAAGTTGGATATATCAGAAAATTCCCTAGAAAAGATTCCTGAGAACGCTTTTGCACTAATGAAAGGTTCTCCCTTAAGTAAGATAGATATTAATTTATGCAGATTAGATTATATCCACCCAAACAGTTTTTTACCTTTAACTTTTTTAGAAGAATTAAACATAGGCGAAAATGATTTGAACTCGTCAATTATAGGTGACTTTCTCATAAGCATGAGAAATCATAACAGAAGTTTGACACATTTGGGTTTAAGTAGTTTGGGTTTTCGTAAGCATCCACCCAGACATCTGATGGAAGTTATTGCTAGTACCAAAATTGAAACGCTTATCTTGTCAAATAATCAATTTGAAATTCTCACAGATGAAGCTTTTCCGAGTATGCCAAATGTTAAAATGATAGATCTACAGGCTGTAAGCGCCTTAAATATTGGTGAAAAAACATTTGGTCCATTAAAATTTCCCGAGCTTCGAATCTTACTGTTGAGTGGCAATAATCTACCTGGTATCCATTTGAAACATATATCGTGTTCGCAACTAGTACTCCTAGATTTGTCATCTAACCGAGGCACAGCAACAAATCCTGTATACTATGAAATCGACATCGGATCATTCCTCGAATGTAAGGATCTCAAAATACTCAACCTTGGATTTAATAGAATTAAGTCGATATTCAATTACACTTTTTTAGGATTAGAAAAATTGAGAATGCTGAATTTGGAAAACGGCACCCTATTTCGTATCGGCGATGAAACATTCAAGCCTATGAAACAATTGGAAATCCTTAATCTAGCTAATAATCCTTTAACAGCAAATACAAATTTAAGCAGCGGCATGTTTAAAGGACTGAATGCGTTAAAGGTGCTAATTTTGAGAAATTGTGGCATCAAGTATATTTTTGATGATGACAATATATTTGAAATGATGCCAAACTTAACTCACCTCATACTCAAAAATAACGAAATGTTTTATGTCACGTCAGAATTATTGAAACCATTGAAGTTTTTACAAGTTTTGGACTTGAGTGATAATCTCATAGTGTCGTGGTGGAAACCGTTGTTTCTGTCATCTGGACTGCAGCCTCATAGTCTCTACTTAACTAACAATAAAATATCTCACTTCACTCTAAGCATGATTCAAGATATTAACTTTTTATTACAAAATAGAAAAAATATGACAATTGAAATTGATTTGTTGAACAACGTGTTCATTTGTGATTGCTCTTCGATGTACAGAACCTACATGTGGTTGCAAGTTAATGGGTCTGATGAGCTCAAACAGTATTTTATGCACTCCAGTATTCTGTGTAACAGTCCAGACGTTTGGGAGGACAAGAGGGTGGCGGACTACTTATCCTCTATGAATACTGTACGCTGCGCCATGAACGAAAAGATATCTGGCCTAATGTTATTAGTCTGGACAGCCCCTTCACTAGTCACCGTAATATTTTTAATGCTATTCCTAACATTTGTATATAAATATCGAATTTACCTTAGATACTGGTTGTTTCTAGCCAAAATAGCTCTCGGAAGGACCTTCCTTGGTAGTACTTTGAAAGCTATAGAGCCCGATTGTTTTAAGTACGACGCTTTCGTGTCATATTGTAGTGACGATAACGACTTTGTATCACAAATGGTGAGTCAATTAGAACGGTGTCCGCCTTATTTAAAACTATGTATTTATGAAAGAGATTTCGAGATAGGTGCCTTCATATCCGAAGCAATTATAGCGAGTATAAAAGAGAGTAGATATGTTATTTTAGTTATAAGTAATAATTTTGTAAAATCTCAGTGGTGTAGATGGGAGGCACAGTTGGCAGATTACCATAGACTGTCTCTGGAGAACGGTGTCTCCTACGATCCCTTAGTATTAATAAGAATAGGTGAAGTCGAAAACAAATATTTAACAACAACTTTGAAGTTTTTGCTCAAAACAAAAATATATCTTTCATGGGATGATGAAAATGCAGATGAATTTTGGAGGAAATTAAGAAATGTTATCATCAAAAACAGATGAAGAGGCGAATAATAAAGATCTTTTTATGATATCTGTTTTATTTTCAGCTTTCATTTTTCATCGTTTGGACTTTGATTTTTCATCGTTTATCAAGGCATTTTAATAAAGGAACATTTCCTTATTGTTGCCTTTTTAAAATGTTATTTATTCCACACTAAGGAAACATTTTTTTATAGAAAACGTATAAAAAAATTAACGTAACAGGATTTGAACCGGCGCCTCTCGGAAACCGTTTGCCTTGGACGGTTTTCGAGTCTCGGTACTTTAATTTTTTTCTTTAAATAACATTTCGTTATTTAAGTGGTAGGTATCATGTTTATTTTATTTCTAAACAGCTATATTGTACACATCTTACATTATTGTTTTAGCTCTAATTGTTGTATCAGATTAATACACAATTAAACAAATCATTTGTGTGCACAATCGTACACTTATATAGGCGACAGCTGCGGGTCCATCCGCACTCGACGGAATGAATACATAGTATTTTCATTTTCTCGCTCTGGTAACTTTCTTCCAGAATTCGACCACTGAACACATTTCATTTGAGGAACGGAAGTCTTAATGGGAAAGGAGTGTTTTATCACTAGATTACCTGGTCCTGTAGGCCTATTCTGCTATGTACGAAACAGAATAAAGATAAAAAATAATTGTTAACACTGCAAAGGCAGACGAGATTCATCTTATAAAAATCAAAAGTTACTAATGTGAATAAAGTGTTTTTTAGCGTCACGATTTATTCCGCAAAGCAGAATAGACAGAGACAATCAGGTATGAAGACATGTTCCCCACTCTCCACCCAAATTCGAGTTACAGTTTACTTTACCGAAAAACAACAAAAATAAAAAACATTTTTTACATGAATCCAACTGATTTTTTTTATTCAATAATTTTCTAGCAAACATTTACTGTTTATGTGTTAAATTAAAATGAAAATCAGACGAAATCAGGTAAAATTAGACTCTACACCAACCACCACTGAATTTCTCTTATGAAAAAATAAAATAAAATATTTACAATCAATTAACGATTTATTAATTGTAAATTGAGATATCTGGACAAACTAATGATTAATAATTAAAACTGAATCGAACCCATACCCAGGGTGGATAAAGCAGGTGCAGCAGGGCAAGCAGGGTGGGTCGCAATATGCGGTGCGGAGTTACGACGGAGCGACGTCACCGTACAAACAGAACTGGGGTTTTCCCAACGCAAAGCTAACAGAGCATTGTTTAACGCAATGCCACAGTTATTTTATTACTATTTTAATGTAAATAATTTAAGTACGCAATAAACTGTTATTTGTCGATTTGTTATATAACACATTCGACAGTCCGTAGAATTATGTTTATCATTTGACTTAAATTCAGTATTATGTTCTTTATTCGGCGGAAAGTGGGCAGCGGAGTCTCTTAACAATAGGGTTCCAATTTCCATCTGCCTACCATGCTATGTATGGAATATAACGTACAGAATAAGAAATAAATAATCTTTGTTTTCAGGCTTCTTATTGATTAAGCAAAGCATTTTATGCAGGAGGTCCTTTCTCCACTGCGCTCGAAGGCTTGGAAGAGCGGGTGTATTAAAATAGCTTATATAAAATAATTCCTCCGAGCGGGGAACCTAACCTAACCTACTTTATTATAATATATGTACACTACACTGCACATCTGTAGTATAAGACCTCAAAAGTAACAAAACAATAAAAAGGTTTCGATGTATTAACATTACATTCAATTGTCATAAAGTTAATTAAAAAAAATTGAAACAGAAATGTAGTTAAAAACCTACCGAGTGCCTTAATCAGTATGTGTATTTGAGATCCACGAACGATTTAAAATTTTCCATAGATGACATTGATGGTTTCATGTAATCTATGGAAAATTTTATGATTTTTGGATCATTTTCAATTTGTTTAATACTAATATTATAACTGTGAAAGTTTGTGAGGATGCATATTTGTTCCACTTTTACGCAAAAACTACGGAACGGATTTAGAACTTTACATTAATAGGTATCTATATATAGGTATATACATTAGAATAATACATAGGCTACATGTTAACATCCCACACACAGCAGGGTAGGCAAAGAGAACCTAGTGTCAAGACACTCCGTTCCCCACTTTCCGCCCAATTCTAGAGGCATTGGGTGTTGAGTGGTGGAACTCAACGCCAGAGCGAAGACAGGAAAATAAAATTTAAATAAACGTTTCTTTTCCTCGAATGAGGATCGGATCCACAACCAGTCGATTTTGCACACTTAGTGCCCCACGACTGACCTATGAGGCTTCACGTCACATTTACAACTTCCTTTGCCTTTCAAAAGAGATACAAATCTATCTGCGTACATACAAGTACAAATCACCTGTCAGCACTGAGGTCTGTGCTACAGCTGTCAAAGCACTGTTTTGTTCTGTCTCAGCCGTATTCTTATACTAATTATAACCTAGAATGCCTTTACTTTATGAACAAACAAAGATTTATTCATGTTCTCGTACCTTAAAGTCAACTATTATATAACGGGGTTATAAGTAAATGAATACTATAAAATACAAAAAATTGCTTTTTTTTCGATAGAATTAAAAAAATATAAGACACCAAAAAGAATTACAACGGGTTTTCCTCCTCTGCCTACCCTGCTGGATAAAGAATGAAACTAAAAGATATAAAAATATATATATTTCATTTTAAAAATACATGTTTTAAGTTCATGCTAATATGGTGTGTTAAGACACTCCATTCTCGTTAAGACTAGTGATTCGTTCCGCCGAGTAGGAATAGAATCCACTATCATCGCGGTTACAATCACGAGTCACGCCGGTCATCTTCAACAAAAAGACAAGCTACATAAATACTTCATAAACACAAGTAATTAACACAAATACCTCAACCTGATGTATTATATTGTTTTTCACAAGAACACGTATCTACCTAAATAAATAATTAACTTGACATCTTCTTTACTCGAACAGAAAAGGAAGTAAAAATGTAAGAAAAGGTTAATTGGTTCTTCATACGGCATCTCTTAATTGTTTCTTATTAAATTATTTTGTCGTTTAGTAAATATATTATTGATGCGGTGTTTCGCGTATTTAAGTACCGAGTTCGATTGAGGCCAGTTCAAACGCGACAGGTTCTGGGTTCTATTGTCGTTCGTGATGATGAAATATTTATTATTATCATTTTCTTCGCTCAGATAACGAGACAAACACGGCTCCCACCCACATGAAATGGTCGATCCCACACCCATCCCCATTCACACGATCAAACCCAGGACTTCCACTAAACAGCCAACGCGACCAACCACTCAACCAAAAGGTCAATCATACCTGCTGGCTCGCGTATCACCATCACGTCTCGGCCCACTTGCGAGATATAGAAAGCTGCAGCGCCGCTAATGCACCTCTCAATACATATTTGCCTTTCTCAAGGATATCGTCACTTTCATATTGTTACTTCATGAGATAAGTGTGTTTAATTTTTTATTATATTTGCATATAAGTATGCCATTTACAAGTGTGTGACGTGAAGGTTGTGGTGGTTTTTATTTCCACTCCGTCCTTTATTTCGGCTCTGGTAATGAGGTAAAGCGCGGTGTTAAGTTCCAGCACTCAACGTGCAATATCTCAAGAGTTCGGCCTAAATTGGGGAACAAACCTCTCTTAATGGAAATGGAGTGACTTAACACTAGGTTCTCAGGTGAAGAACCTGTTGTTTCATTTTCATAATGAGATAATGAGTTATTGGATTTCTCTATTCAACACGTAATTTCTCAAATTCGCAGTTTCACGCTTCCCTTACAGGTGTTATGATAATGATATCTTTAATCTAAAATTTTAACAAACATTCTATAATCCATATCTATATTTCTATACTAATATTATAAAATGGAAATAAATATTTAGTTAAGCTAGCGCGTTTATTTAAACAAAAAAAAGTCATCTTGACTCTTTGACGTCTTTCTTCTTCCTCGTCTCTCAAAAAAAATTTTGTATTTCACCAATATGGAGTCGGACCCATAACAATCGACTTAGACATTTGCTTATGCGCAACGACTCGATAGCGGAGACCTTAAAATATACGTTGCATGGAAAATTTACCTTTAGAGCCCATTATCATCAGATTTTATTTTTTTTTATGTACCTATTTGAAAAAGAAACTAAACCTATGCAAATCGATGTGTTTCACACAAAAGAAAAATTTCGAGGCTGCAGATATATTTTGGTTATGAAATAAAAATTATTAAAAGTGGTTTCTACTTTTGTGATTTGTGCTCAACTGGCACATTCGGAATACCATAAACAAAAAATGAAAAAAAAAAACAGTATATTCCATTTGAGCACGCAAATACACTAGTAATATAAACAAATGTATATAGAAATTAGTTATTACAACTTTCTGGAAAAACAAAAATGTTTTTCGCGGAAACACTGTATGGTGGGTCGCATATGAAATCGTAGTAATAAATTCAACTAACTAACGTGGGATATATGAGTTGGCGATGTGAGGTGAATCTTTGATTAATTTAAGGCACATACTCACAGGTAGTATGTTTAATTTTTACGGAATTCATATAGGGAAGTCATAGGGAACCTAGCGTTTAGAAATTTCGTTGAAAATCTAAAAAGTATTATAATGTAATGTGTTTGGATCTCGTATTTTTGCTATGTCAGCTTCACTGATATCGAACTAACATTTGTAACGCTTACAGTCAAAGGCTGAAAAAAGAACAACAAAGGCAAGCAAAGCTAAAATCTGTTGCCTAAAACAACTCCTAATAAATATGATTCCATTAAACATAATTATTATTTCACAGGATGGTGGATACTAGACCTGTAACGACCCTAAGATGACGCGACGACTCTATTTAGTAGATCAAATTATGAATGTTCTTACTTCGTTTCTTCATTATTATGAGAAACAGAAATTATGGCATCTAGCCATATTTTTTTCCCGTGAACGTTCCTTTGAATATATTTAATTTTAATTTACATTTTTCATTATAAGTCATACAAAAGAGGATGATGATGATGATGAAACGAGGATGTCACAGTGAGAATAAAGAATGAGTGACGTAAACAAGCTAGCAACGTATGAAGCAAGTGAGTGATAAGAGATAGAGGAAGAGTCACTTCTCCCACTGAGTACAGAGACTATTGCACTTAGCGCATTCTTTGAAGAATCCCCCGGAGTAGAAATCGAACTTACAAGTCGTGCTTATAGCGAGACGTTGTGCCGTTGTACCACGACGACTTCTCTTCTCTGTCGGTCACTCCTATCATTTTTTACACTTTCAATTGTGTGACTGAAAGTGCGAATGGTTATAGGTTCGTATATTTATTTAAATTTATATTTTCATTTCTTCGCTCTGGTATCATAAATAGGTTCCCTCGGCCTACCGGATGGTATATGAGTGATACACTGTTAAGCTAGATGTTTTAGTTAAACTAACTCTACATATTATCTTCCTTTCTAACAATGTAACATTAAGCCCATCAAAAGCAGGTAAACAACTTTTTACATCCCATCCGGGCGGCTTCCGGGAGCCACTTAGTGTTTTCTTGAAATCATTTATAGGTTTTACAGTTTATAAACTAATAACCTAATAATGTGGTTGTAAGAAATGGCATATCGATTTCCGCTATAAAGTACGTAATGGCCTAAGAGCGCGCTGCCAAATCTGCAGGCAGGGTGTTTTTAATGAAATTACAAACCAGCTTCACACTGTATTCCGCACACAGCAGAGTAGTTATACGGAACCTAGTGTTAAGTTCCCATTTTCCGCCGAATTCTGGTGGCATATGTTAAATTGAAAACTACAATGACATAAATTAAATATAGCCAATACATCTGGATTCCAACCAACTCGGCTAATAGATACTCAGTTTTTATTTTACTAATAACCTGTCTCTTATGTATTTTTAATTTGAAATCGCAGATATAAAAATACATTTTGTTTTTTATTGTGCAAAAGAGATAACTAAAGCCCTAGACTTATTCTTCCCAAAAATATAAATAGCTTTATATAAAACAATCATAAACATTAACATAAAAGAAATAAAATATTTAAATTAGTAATTAAAAATAATATAATTAGACGCCTTTCGATTTTAAAATTAGTAAGTAAGTTGATTTGCAACGGCATTGTTTTGGCGCGAGAGAAAACGCCATTTTCATTCAAGATATCGCCGCGGGATAACGGTGTGGGTGCGCCGTCTCGCTCGCACGCACCGTACTAGAGACCGTTAGAAAGAGACAGACAGAAAGCAAATGATTACTCGACTGACCTACTCAATTGCACACTCTCAGTGGAGACCTAATTTTTTTGACTAAATTAATAATGATACAGTTTAAATAAATAAATTTTAATTGATGATTAACGAAATTATATCATTAACTAATTGAATACAACTACGTGAAGATCAGGCCAGTAGTGTCGCAGGTGCAAATGCGGCCGACTGTAACGACAGGTTATGGGTTCGATTCGCATTCGAGGAAATGAAATGTATTTTATATTTCCATTTCCTGGCTCTGGTAACGAGGCATTTTTCGCCACTCATCACGCAATGCCTCCAGAATTCGGCGGAAAGTGAGGAGCGGAAGTATATTTATAGTAATGGAGAGCCTTCCCTGCTGTGCAGGATACAACGTGAAGCTAAAAATAGTAATAAAAGTTAATTTTTTTACTGTAATGGAAATAACAAATAACTAAGAGAACACATTTTATGTAAAAGATACGGCAAAATCTGCTGATGATGTGAGTGTGAAGTAAGTGATCGCCGCCGCCCACGACCCCACGACCCCATGTGACAAAAGGAACTTTAGATGCGTTGCCGACCTATAGTGATAAAGAATAATATAGACTTTCTGTACAAATGGACTCGAATTGGAACTCGTAGTTTCTGAGATTAGCGCCTTCAGCCAAATAAACTGATAAACTTTATGATATTAGTATAAATATAGATATCTAGAATCTAGATATATATTTCGTGCTATTATATGGGTAGGTTAGAACCTTTAACCACCGTATGCTAAATGTTGTAAGACAAGTGACAACTGAGTCACACGGGCGCAAGTAATTACAATGAAACTAATAAAAACGCACATAAAATTCAACACTTTGATGAGTATTAATGTCATAATTTGCATTCATGTGAGATATATTCTAAGGGCGAGAACGGTACAGGTGCGATGTTACTTAGAAAGTCAGTATTTGTAAAATCTAAAATATGTTTTTTATGGTCGTAGGTTTGATATACATTTACGGAAATTGATATAAAGAAAACGTCTCCTCGCTGTGCGTTCTCTATCGCATATATTATGGGGACTGTTCTGAAGAACTGTTACCTGTCGCCCACTTTTCACTGAATTCTGGAGACATTGCGTGATGAGTAGCGCGCTTTACCTCGACACTAGAACGAAAAAATAAAAATATTAAATATTGGATTTCTTCGAGTAGGGATCGAACCCACACCCTGCCGCGTTTACAGTCTACTTAGTGCCCCTGCGTCACGTCTGGCCTGGTATGGTCGCATTGAAAAGGAATTAAAATATATATATTACTCCGAAATATTTACTTAAAAAATTTTTTAGATAGAACTTTATTTTAACGCAAAGCTTCAAAATAAAGAAATTAACTTTAAAAATCACCAATCTTTCCATTTTAGATAATGACAACTAATTGATTGAAACTGTCTACTATACGTCTTGTATTTTAATTACAACACTAATCAAATCTAACCAAACTGTTGCGCCTGCGCAGGTCAGTTAGCACGCGCACTACCACTATATTGTACTTAGCAAAGCAAGTCCAAGTCCATGTACTTTTCTTTATAGCATTTGCCAGTCGATGCTCGGCCGCGGTGGCGTGCGGTCACCATGAGCCTGTGTGGTGTTCAAGTGAAAGTTCGTTTACGTTAGAGAAATGCGTCTCGATATCGCCTTTCTGTTTGTGGTGAGTGTGAATTGCGTTAAAAAGTGCTAATTTTCGTACACATGCCGACAAAAGACGTTGTGATGAAGGGATTGATAAGTAATGGCTAATAGATGAGTTTTATGTTTTGTTTTTTTTTAATAGGTCGATGTCTAATTATTAATTATACTATATTTTTGGATATTTGGATATTTTACTCTATAATAATATGTTTATAGTAAATGAAAATTAAAAATATCTAAAGTCGAAGAGTTCGAAGTTAATTAGGTCTATATTCATATAACTACTGTGCATTTATTAAAGGAGTTTAAAAATTGTAAAATAACTTAAACAAGTATATTTCTATTCTAGTATAAAATGTACATAAATTATAATAACTTAAATATTCGACGGTGAGGTAAGGAGGCCGGCGTTAAACAATGCTTTCCCTCATTTCTCGTTACACAGATAAGTAATTGTATATTGTTTAAATATCGACAAAGAATGTGAAGGCTAACGAACTTCTTTAATTACATGATAGCTTGACATAGAAAATGCACGATTTGGAACGATTTTACTATGATAATTAAAAAGAAATTTACAGAATATTATGGGTATTTATCGTGAAAACTTATAACATGTTTTTAATTTTTTAGTGTTATTCCACACTACAAATACAAAAAAATATTAGAAACCGTCCAAGCAACGCGGGTTCGAGTTGAGAGACTTCTTATTTTTTTATACGTTTTCCAAATCTTAGAATTAATATTTGTTATAATATGATAAATATATGCAGAGTAAATATAAAAAATGTAAAAACAAACATAACTACTAAATAATCAACAACAATAACTTTTTTTAGTCTCAATTTTAGTTTTTAACACGTTTTAAAAGTCTTCAATATATGTAATTTGTAATCAAATCAGTTTAAATATTAAACCTTTAACCTACCTTCCTAATTTTAAAAATATAAAAATAATAAGGAAAAATAACTAAGCACTGTCTTACTATTTCGTCTTCAAACTTCGAGATATTGCCTTTCAGTGTATAATTTAACACCGTGCTTTGTCTTGTTACCAGAGCCAGCAAATCAAACTAATTCTCTTCCCCCAATGGGATTCCAACTAAATTGTCACATTTGATCAGTCATTTCATAAGTCTACACTCATTATATTTAAAAAAAAAGATAAACAATTATTCAAAACATACAAAAAAACAATTAAACGTACAAACAGACTTACTATTCGATAATTTATAGGCATAATAGCATCAGTGTGCGATCAGTGAAAAAAAATGGGTGCGAGGCAGTTGGCCTGGTTCCCACGTACTACCGCGGCTACTGTCCCGCTTTCCGTCTCTAAGTAAGGTGGATTGATGAGATTTACTCGTATTTACACTTTGTAGTTTTTTTAGCTTTGCACTGCGGGATACCGCACATAGCAGGGTAGGCAGAGGGAACCTTTTAAAAAAGAAAAAAGAGGAGGCCATCGTGGCACAGCGGCAGAAGGGTGTGACTGTAACGCGACGGTTGTGAGTTCGATCCCCACTCGAGGAAGTGTATATTTCCATTTATTGGCTCTGGTATCGAGGCAAAGTTCGACGTTGAGTTCTGCCACTCAACACGCAATGTCTCCAGAATTCAGCAGAAAGACTCGGCTTAGCCTGCTGTGTGCGGGATACAGCGTAAAGCTGATAAAATAAAATAAAAAAGAAAAATTTAATAAGCTAAACTAATTATTTACGTTTAAATTATATTTTATATATCGTTTTATGTCTACAACTAAGAAGAAGTCTGCAGCATCTATCTAGTTAATTGACACCAAAATCCACTTGTAATTATATCGCATCTTGTTTAATCACTTGCAGCGATTCAGTTCACGACGGCAAGTTAACTTGCCAAGCTTGTTTCTGCGACTCTACCTATTCACGTAGCTTATTCACTAGCTTACCGCTAGGCTTTGCCTGCGCTGTTTTCGATTTTCCTATGACATATTTTGTTAAGGAATTTAATTAGTCATTTATAATCGCCAAAAACATACCTATATTTAATCTTTATTAGCTAACTTTTCTATTTGATAGTAGTGGCTGTTGTGAGTTCGATTCCTTATCGGAGAAATGTATTATTTAACTTTCATTTTCATCGTTTCGGTAACAAGACAATAAGCGGCATTAAGTTCCGCCAGTTCACATGCAATGTCTCGAAAATTCGGTGGAAAGTGGTAATAGAGTACCTTAGCATTAGGTTCCCTTTGTCTACTCTGCGATGTGTGCAAAAAAGCTTAGAAAGGTTTTCTATTTCATATTACGCGTAATTAGCAATTTGGAAACGACAACATACAAAAGTTCAACCCCTATTTTACTGTCTTAAGTGTGGATCATCTAAAATTACATTCTTAGAGGTCATTTACCTACGCCACGCTTTTTCCTATTATTAAGAAAGTTGAAATTTAATTTTAAAAATTTAATTTAATGTTAAATTTAAAGTTTAAATTTTATAATGTTTCGAAAAAAAACTTTCTTTATTTATTCTTCGTCTAAATATTCTATATTTTTAACCTTTTTTTTAATTTGTACCATAAAAACAATTTCACGCATTTCCCGCCTAGCAGGCAAGGCAGAAGGATCTAGTGTTAACACACTCCGTTCTTCTCTTTTAATCTGGTAAAAAAAATAATAACATAAGTTACGATACGCGAAACATTGTAAATTTTACATCACCCACAATACTTTATATTGGCGAAAGTTAGTTCTAGACAGACGTGATTTCACCGCCTGTCTGCGTCTGGTCTCTAGGCTCTCGTGTAACCTCATTTAAATACTCGTTACATGTAAATTATCTATCTACAGTTAAAACTACTTGTTATACCTAATCAACTTTGTAAGCTACTTTGTACTGTCAACGTCATAGGTTGTGGCTTCGATTCCCAGTCGAGGAAATTAACTGTTTAACATTTATATTTTCTCGAACCAATTACAAAGGAAAGTAATGCAATGCTTCAAGAATTCGACGGAAAGTGGGGAATGGAGTGTATTAATGGGAACAGAGGGTGCAATTAGGTTCCCAGGTCCCTTCTGCCTACCCTGGTATGTGCCTGATTGAGCATGAAGCTACAAAACTATGTAGATATATGTTTAGGATTCGTTTCCATTATGAGATGGCTTAATAGCTGAGAGGTGTGTATGGCACATTCTAGTCAATTTGAATAGTCCAAGTCAAAAAGTCATTAGTATCAATCTATACTATTACTATATACTATTACTATTTTACTATTACTTATACTATATACTATAATATAATAAAGCGGAAGAGTTTGTTTGTTTGTTTGTTTGTTTGAACGCTAAGATCTTTGAATCTACTGGTCCGATTTACTATGTTTTTGTTTTGTATGAAAGCTTGTAGGAAAGCCGGTTTGCAAAGTTTCTTTGTTGTTTTAAGAAAACGTCACCCAAAAATAACTTCTATTTTGATATTCATCCTTATAAAAATAAATATATTATATAATATTTAATAAATATTCTTATAGTTCAAGCAGGCGTAGCCGCGTCCGGGTCCACTAGTAGTAGTATAATTTTCTTCATGAAGAGCTTTTAACAGCATAAAGCTTAGTGGTTAGAGCGCTTGGACGGTTTCCAAACGGTGCGGGTTGAAATCTCGCTATATTTGTTTATATGCTTTCTAAAAAAGTTAATGAAAATATTGCTATGAATTAAATTTAAGGTTATACCTAATTATATATTACGATGACTGTGGAATTCATTTTAAGTTGTTTGCATTTAAAAAAAAATTACATTTAAACGACAGAATATGAGGGAAAAAAATTTAGACGATTTAAAAAAAACAAGTTAAATATGTCAATGTGCGGGGAAAAAGTATTGTCAAATTTTAATTGCGTCTCTTGCAATAATTAAAAAACTGTAAATACGTAATTATTGCATCGAATGGGCGATAAAATATGGATAGAGAAAGGAGTGTCTTCACACTAAGCTGTTTGTAAGCGAGAATTGTGATAAACTTATATATAAAAGATCTTTAAAAGTAAAAATAGATATTAGTACGTTATTTAAATAAAAAGTTATATTTAGATATAGCAGGTGTAAAGATGAATATAAAGATGAAGATGTTGATGAATCTTATATCTCAGTTCCCCAATTCCCCATTAGATACTTAGCTCCCCTATTTTCGAGACATTGCAAGTCGAGTGGCAAAACTCAACGTCACGCTGTTTGACTTATTATCAAAGCTAGGAAATGAAACTAATTCATTCCTCCAACTGCGAATCGAACCTAGAACCATGGTAGCGCAGCGGCACGGTATATGACTGTATACACGGTGGTAATACTTTCACATTCAAAATATAAATAAGGTAGCTTTTACCAACCGGACTCTCTCGATCAGTGCAGGCTGCCGTATTGACTGTCAATAAACAGTGAAAACATTGTAATTGCAACATGCGCTTTAAACTTTCTACCTTTTAGCCATTAGTGATTAAATTATGATAAAAAAATATTAATACTACATTAGTTCGCTGAATATGATAAAATATTTTATTATAATGATTAGGATGAGGTCGTCATGACGCAGAGGCACAGGCGTGCGCCTTTAAACATGAAGGTTTTGGGTTCGATTCCAGTTCGAAGAATATTCAATATTCGATTTTCCTCGCTTTGGTAACGAGTCAACTTGCAACGTTGAGTTTCACGGAAGTATCTCAATAACTCACGGAGTGTCTTAAGTTAGTTATAAAATACTATACGTAAATAACATCGTAGCACAGTGGAACAGCGTCTGCAAATTAGGAAACGCACTGGTTGTGGATTCGATCCCTAATCGGGGAATGATTTATTTTTATTTCTTCGCTGTACGCTTTACCTACTCTTTTGCGGCCGGTCGTCGTGTCGTGGCGCACGTTCACGGTCACGCGCTACGTTTGAGCGTAAACACGATTGTTGTGAGTTTGAATATTTTTATAAATTAGCTTTGACAGCAAGGTAACGTGAGGAAGTGAGTTCTGCCACTTAAAACCCAATATCTCAATAGCTAAGTCGAATGTTTGGAACAGTGTTCTAACACTAGGTTCCCTATTATCCTGCTATTTCCGGGATACAGAGTTAACCTAAAAAAATACAGCATAATTTATAGCAAATCATTTTAGACCTTTTTGAAATGAATCTTTCTTAGCCACCAAAGCGGCTCCACTCGTATATTAAAACATAATTACTCGATATAATTTCGTATAACGGTTGAGTTAAGTAAATTAGCTTGATGTTGTAAAAAGTAAATAAGTTGTAATTTGCGAACGAGATATACCGGTCCTTTTAAAAATAAACTATCAATTATATCTTTTGGTAAAACGAAAAAAATATGGATTTTTTTCCTGTTATATTTAAGCTATATATTAATACTAGCGGACGCGCGCAGCTTCGCTTACTTATTTAGGGGTGAATTCTAATAAACTACAATATGTGTTCAATTAAATATTTTTAAGAGTCTAAAAGAGTCGGTGGTTTAAGAGTCGGTGATTTAAAGATTTTTCCATACAAACTTTCAACCCCTTATTTGCACCCTTAGGGGGAAAATTGTAGAAAACGATGAAACACGTGTTCAATTAAATACTTTTAAAAATCTAAATTTCAAATTTTATAAAAATCGGTGCCGATTTAAATTTTTTTCCATACAAACTTTCAATCCCTATTTCCCCCCTTTAGGGTTAAAATTTTTAAAAATCCCTTCTTAGTGGATGTCCAGATTACGAAAGTAAACATCTGTCCAAATTTCACGTTTCTACCATCAGCGGTTACGGCTGTGCGTGCGTCTTACCTCAGTCAGTGAGGACAAGTCCTTTTATATATATAGATATTTGCTAAATTGTATGATTTGGGAACTAAAAAATCTTATTTATTTTATTTATGCTATGGACTTTATTTTTAAATTCTGAGTCTAACTGTAAAAGTTATGATTGTAGGTTCAATTCCCAATCGGTGGTATAAACTATTATAATCATTCCTGAAGTAACCATCGAAACCACAATATACCCGCTTACAGTTAATAGTTTACAGAGACGCTACTTTTCGAAGCATACTTATTTCATCATTACACGCAAAGCTATGTAAGCAACAAAAGAAACCAGAAGCCACCATACAATTGAGCGGACATACGGACAGGCATGCAAGTGAAAGTGATTGGTGATATTTGAGCAGGTGTGACGTCATCGAGAGAGCTATCTTAATAAAGAAATTCGATAGGATGTCGCTTATTTGTAATCAGTGTGTACAATGTAAATGAAATTTGATTTTACATCTTTTATCGAATAATTGAACGACAAAAATATTGTAAAAACATTTATAATTATTATGAAATAAATTTATTTCATTTGGGTTTGTTTTAAAAAAGCAGTTTCTCGCCTTTTCTCATATGGTCTAGACATATAGACGCTTGACACTAGGTATCTCTTTTGTCCAGTTTCCATCCGATTTTCGAATGGCGTAACTCAACGCCGCGCTGTTTTATTACTATAACGAGGAAATGACCTTTAGACATGTGATAATTGGACAGTAAAACCATTCTCCATGTTCCTTATCATATCTTACGAAAAGAATCAGTGGCGTAGCTAGGGGGGTGCGAGCGGTGCGGTCGCACCGGGCATCAACAGGAAAAGGGCATCAAAGTCGACGATTAGTGTGTTTTTTCTTTGTTTTTTAGACTTTATACCATATTAAAGGGCATCAAGTCCTTTAAGCCGCACCGGGCATCAAAAGGAAAGGGGCATCAAAGTCGACGATCACTTTGTTTTATAGAACTCAACGGCGATGATCACGTTTTTTTTTTTTTTTTAGAAGTCAACAACAGGAAAGGGGCATCAAGTTCCCCGAGCCACACCGGGCAGCAAATACCCTAGCTACGCCACTGAAAAGAATACCTTCAATTTTCGAAATCTTTTGAGTAATATGTAAAAAAATTGTTTATTTAATAACGGTATCACGCGTCCCCACGTACATGGAGCATCTCACGCCACATGTGTGTTTGTGTGTATGTACATCACGCGCCCAAAAATGTCCTTACTCGACCTCCTTTCTGACAACAATATCAAAATGTTACCGCCTACTCATCTAAAATACTAATACAACTTTTTAGCTTGAAGCATCTCTTACCGGGTCTAAAGAGTGAACCTTGTATTAATTTTTTCAGCCCTTTTTCTATTAATATTAGAAAAAACACTATTTTAATATGTAGAAAACGTATAAAAATTGAACGTAGCTATATACCTCTCTTTATATGACTCTAGATACGCCCATGGCGTTTCTAGAGACATTTTCCAGTTTGGGGCCACAGAGAACCTAGTGATAAATACATCACCCATTCAACGCCCAATTTTCGAGACCTTGCTCAGAATATTAAATAATTTGCTATTAGAATATAATTTCTATTTTAGTGACGAAATATTCCATCTTCATATCATCAGATAAGGGTGATGTTTTTTTAGCTTCACATTATTCTCTCATTTGGTAAGGTACTGGGAACTTTTGTTAGGACACTCCGTTCCCATCATCCTTTCTGTTCACCATTTTCCGCCAATTTCTGGAGCCATTGATTGACGAAACTCGCGCACACAACTCAACTTAAATTTAAATAAATATTTCATTTCCTCCAGCGGGGATCGAACCCACAACCAGTCGCGTTTCGCGTTTACGGTCACACACGAACCCCTGAACCACGACAGGCCTCAAAATGAAAATATCAACAATATCATATAATCCCAAAAAGGATTAAAATAGAAAGTAAGAAAAGTGAAACCTAAACCTTTAATTGTAAGTATATAAGACAAGTAATTTCAATCGAGTGGGCGTTTACTTTCATTCGTACAGACAGCGACGGCCGCAGGTGCACGCTGCACCCTGTATACTGTATACTGTGTACCTACTGTATAACTTATAAGTATAACGACCTCGATTCATATTACTTTGCATTACGGTTTATTTATCATGGCAGTCACTGTGTCAAACTTTTTTATTTGCGCTCGATTAATGAACACGGGGACGCGGTTTTGGTATAATTATTGACGTATGTATATCGTTGTGTTTATATTTTGTTGTTATTAGGGTTCCGTATTTTAAAAGAAATGAATGGAACCCTTATTGGGACACGTTGTTCGTATATCCTTTTTTTTCTTGCTTGATCAAGCTAAGGGGGGCAATGGTAGCGCAGAGGTAAATGCGACTATAAACCCGACAGACAAACGTTCGATTCCTCGAGGAAATGAAAATTTAATATTTTAATTTCTGCGCTCTGGTAAAAGAGCCAATCGCGGGGTTTTGTCCGCCACTCAAAACGCAGAGTTCCCAAAATTCGCTGTAGGTTCAGTGTTTCTGTGAACGGAAGTGTTTTTTTATACCTAAACGACAAATGTTTTCCCATTAAAAAACATTATAATTATATTGATATTTATCACCATTATAAATAATAAATTAAATAGATTTTATTTTATTTTTGTCCCGTTTTTGAGAAAAGAGGTGGAAGAGCTTATTAACTTAAAACAAAGTCGAGATAAAATCTGATATCGCTTGTGTTAACTCTATACTCATCTAATCTTCTTTTCAAAATATTATTTGCGCTGACGCAAATGTAAGTTGGGTGAGTTGTGACGTCATGCGCGTGGGTACAGGAAACTATAGTCACGTCATAAACATTATTTATATAAAAAATAAATAACCATAAACATCTTTCCAAGAAAGAGTTCTCACTACAGCCATATCATTCTAAATCACAAAAGCCCGACTAAATTTTGGTACAAAAGAAAACATAGAGGTGGGCGTAAGCCACCCACAGAAAGCTAACAAGGAAAATCGGTTACCTTATTTTAGATATATGCATGGTCTTGTGCAAATTAACTGTAAACGCCATTTTTTTAAATAAAAACATAAAAAAGCACAGGCAAATTAAAAATGACACTATCATCTATATCCATACCTATATTATAAATTCGAAAGTAACTCTGTCTGTCTGTCTGTCTATCTGTCTGTCTTTTACGCAATCAGGGCCAAACTGCTAATTTAATTGTGATAAAATACTCATATAGAGATACTTGAGGGTCTCGGGATGAACATAGGATACTTTTTTTTCTCATATTTGTAATATTTTCGATATACACCAATATATTAAAATATTTATTAATTTGACAAACAATTTATTCCGCCATGTTAATAACAACCGTCGCGTTGCTAAGCAACGATTTGCAAAGTTTGTTGTTAGAACGTCAACCAAAATGAGCTTGCGTAACGCATCTCTCTATTGAAAAGTGAAAATAATTTCATAAATATATTTAATAAATATTCATATACTTAGTTCAAGCGGGCGTAGCCGCGTTCGGGTCCACTAGTATATTTATATATATATATATATCCATACCTATATTATAAATTCGAAAGTAACTCTGTCTGTCTGTCTGTCTGTCTGTCTGTCTGTCTTTTCCGCAATCAGGGCCAAACCGCTAATTTAATTGTGATAAAATACTCATATAGAGATACTTGAGGGTCCCGGGATGAACATAGGATACTTTTTTTTTCTCATATTTGTAATATTTTCGTTATATACCAATATATTAAAATAATTAATTTGACAAGGAATTTATTCCGCCATGTTAATAACAATCGTCGCTACGCGTTGCTAAGCAACGGTTTGCAAAGTTTGCTGTTTTAAGAAAACGTCACCCACAGTGAGTTTGCTTAATGCATACATGGTGCGCGCCGATATAGATTTGTATACATTAACAAAAATTAGATGATTTCTATAATTTGATATTCATCCTTATGAAAATAAATTATTATAATAGTCTCTTTTAGCATTTCATCTAGATGGAAATTATAGTTTACTGTATAACATTCTAATAAATAAGATGTCACTGATTCCAAATGAGCTAGCCTACGAGTGGTATAGTATGACCGCCGCGAACGGGCAGATGACTTTGATGATTTTGTAAACTTTTATATATTTTCGAATTACTATTATTTTTTATGTAATTATTTGCTGCTTATAATTAATTTATCTCCGTTCGGTTATCTATACCGATGTTATACACTTAAAATATCGTAATTTTAATCATTTGGGATTTTATTTAATATTGTTCGCAAAAATTAATAATTATTTAATATAGAAAAATGTTTAGTACGCGCGCACGGCAAACTTTAGGTACTTTTTCTAATATTAAGAATTTCCTTTAGTTACTTTTACTTCTTTTTTTTGTTCATTTCGGTTACTCAGATATTTTTTCTAATAATAAATCTCCACTTATTATTGTTTTTTAACTTATTTTAATTATTTAGGCTTATATTTTCGCGGGCGTAGCCGCGTCCGGGCCCACTAGTATATATATATATACTAAAAAATATATATTAACACCCTAATTCTTCGTCAAGTAGGTAACATGGAGCACAGTGCGGTGCTACGACTACGCGTCAGCATGCGCCCGCCCGTACCGCACCAAGCGGGCGAAGGCCGTCCCCGACGTGCCCTGCGACCTGAGCAAGCAGAGCTACTGCACCACGCCAGGGAACAGCTACCCCTGGCACGCTATTCGGAGGTTTATCAGGGAGAATCAGGTAATAACAAATAATTCTGATATTCATATCTGCCTTGACAATTTCAACACGTTCAAGCCGAAGATTCAATGCTCGAATAAAATTTAAGAAAAGTAGGTATGTTTCATTTAGCCACGTCGACATGGTCATGGGACAATAATAAACGCGATGGGTGTTAGTTCGATTCTCACTCGAGGCAATCAATTACTTTGACGTCCTTGCCTTGCAATAAAAAGCGCGGCGTTGAATTCCGCTAGTAAATACGCAATTGCCCGAATTCAAGTGGAAAATAGAGAACTCTCTACGAAGCGTAAAGATTCAAAATGTTCAATTTTAAACACAATATAGTTTAAGAATACTTGTGTGTCCACAGGTATTGTGGACGATTTCACTTTTTATTTTTATGTTACTATAAAATAAGATCGTGATTCGTGACTTTTATATACATTGTACGTGTTATTTGATTTTTCTCGTAATATTTACGTATTAGCCAGACCTATAATAACTTGTTTATTCCAAGCTATTGTAACTTTTTTATTATATTTTTGACAATACATACTTTCCTTACAATATTTTCAGGGTCTCATGAGAAGAATGTACGGTGATGAGCGACATATAGCTGTACTTAAAGCAGAGTTAGAAAATTTTATAGACGACGATGATGATGATGATGACAAAAGCGAAGACTTCACTGAAGAACTAATAAAGACTAAAATGTTATATACGAAGAAAAGCCACGGACGCGCCATGAAGGACAAACCACATTTCAGGCCGATACAATCAAATAGCGAGAAACAGAAAAAAGTAGACACTGAAATATTGAAAGTAAAGCCGCTTGATAACGCAATCAACAGTACAAATATAAAGGAAAATGAAAACAAAACAGAAGTTAGTAATAACGATACGCTGAACGACGATAAAGGTATATCCTACAAAACAAAATTAGAAAGTATAGCTAATATAGAAATAAACAACTTAGATCCAGATGTGATAACTTTAGAAGCCGTTATAAAACAAAGTATAGAGACAAATAGTGTTTACACAAATTTCTCGGGAACCTCCAAAAGCGAACCATTGGCCGAAAGGAAGAACAATACGGACAGAAATATGACTACGACGGCGGAAATCATTAATAGTACCGATACTATTGAACAGTACGATGATATTACAACAGAATCTGGAAAAGACATTTGGAAGAGCTCGGACACTTCCACTTTGCCGCCTACGCTGTTGTTTTCAGAACACGAGAAAGTGAAAGTGGACCGAGTTGATAACAAAGATAATGATAAAAAGGAAGAGTTGCACCCTAAACCTGTGCAAGAGACGATGCGACCTTCGGTCATAAAACTCCGGGGAGCGTAAGTACATGCTGTAGATTTTCACTTTTTTGCGATCAAATTTTATGGAGAAGTTATGAATATAGTTAATAGGTAGGTACTTTATATTGGCATAAATTACAATTATCAGTTATACCAGACTCTCTATTTTTTTTTTATTAAAGTTAACTAAATAATAAGTAAACTAATAGAATATTTATTTTTTATATGTATGTAAAGTATGTATGGATAAATTATAATTGTCGGTACAGTAGTTTAGTATTAGAATGTTACTTTAGGTTAATATTGTAAAGAACGTTTCTTGCCTACATACTCATGAGTTTAGCAAGAGATTCGTTTATATATTTACAATGTAAAAGAAAAGAAAATAATCTAAAAAAAAAACTATAATAGACTCATACTATATAGAATTATCGATATTGAAATTTTTACTTTAATATAAAATAACAAAAAAAGTATACATTTCATATCTTATTTATAAAAGATATTATTACTTATACCTAACTCGATGAAATGATATTCGCGGACTGGTTCCGGCACCTCGCGCTTTCACCACTAGCCCACAATAACTTACAAGTCATCGTTAACTTAATCTGCATTTAAATTGTTTGCCTTAAATGTTTGTTTTTATTAAGCAATCGTATACTTTCATTGGTTTTACCGTTATCGATTTGTTAAGACAATAGATATCATTTTATACTTTGGCACTATATGAAAGTAGATTTTGAAATTTTAATTTTCTAATTTGGATTTACGGTAAAAAATAAACGCAAAGATACATAATTCTCATCACTATAAAGGATATATAATGGTAGAGGACGAGGTGAAAGATACTTATCACCCTATCAGTGATGTTTGTCGCTCGCTTTTCTCTGTCTACTCCGCTAAGGATAAAAAAAATATATCTTACAAAACCTAGTGTTAAGACACTCCGTTCCCCACTTTCTGCCTTGCGTGTTGAGTGGCAGAACTCGACGCCGCGTTTTACCTAGACGATATCAAAGAACTCTATATTACATCATCGTTTAAAATTATCAGTCTATAGGTACTTACTTGCAATTAGTTTCATGTGTCGCTTCCATTTGACCACGCGGGCCAACCCATAAATAAAAGCTAGTAGTATTACTTATTATTATAATAATTGATTCTATCCCCACATAACAGGAACGCGTGTGAGACTAAAGAAGAGATGGCGGCTCCATTCTGGGCGAACAGCACCCGCGGGGAGATGCTGGCGCTCCTCAACATGTACCCCTTCGAGCAGTACATACACTTGGAGACGTGTGTGCACAAACACAAGCAACAATACTGCAGAGAGGGATGCAGGTGAATACTCTGTTTTATTATGATAATATTACCTAATATTAAAAATAGTAAAATCTTTGCCTTGTTACCAGAGCATATGACGAGATGCCCAATGTAAATGTTATATATTTCATTATCCCCAAAGGCAATCGAACCCACATCCATCCTCCACCCACATAGAACCTGTCGCTTTTACATTCAAACTTGCGCAGTTTATATCTTCTATTGAAATAAACTAAGCACCAATCAATACAAAATGACAGATGCGAACAGCAATACCGTCTACACCGCCTCCTTGCCTACGACCCCCGCAACGAGTGCCGCGGCATCTTCGCCGACTGGTTCAAGTTCCCCGCCTGCTGCGTCTGCAGATGCTACGACGTGCCTCTGGAGTTCCGCGCGAGGTCACCTCGTATCCTCCATCCACAGTACGACGAGGACGTCAAGAGGCTTATTTACGAAGATGTGGCCAGAGATTGGTATTCCACGTCGTACGGGGAGGATGATGATGATTTGTATTAGAAAGTTAAATGGTTGATATATTGTTTTTATAAATAAATTAATATAACTTTCGTTGACGAGGCGCGGTCTGTTTTTAGGTTCTCTGAACTTTTGCGCATTGTTTACTCAGTAAGAAAATAATCAAAAAATTTAAAGAACGTTAAATCATATCTACCCAGCCATATACAGCTAAATTTTAGCGCGACTACGCTTACGCTACGCTACGTTTCGTTTAAAACTTTGTAATTGTCATTTATAAATAATAGCTAAAAGCTGATTGGCGGCAACATTATTTTTTTAAATTTGTAGTAAAAGTTTAAATTGCAAATGATCACATGAATAATTCCTTATTTAATCGATATCTCAATAGTATCGATTAAATTATAAATACATATTCAATAATTCCTTATTTAATCGACACTATTAGTGCGCCCGTTATATTTTTTTTAATTTTACATAACCTGTGCTCGTCATATGATAAATCTTCCCTAATTTAACCCCACCATTAAACATACACATATATTAGATAAAATTATTTATATTAGGTATTACTGTAAGAATTATTAAAATTTGTTAAATAATGTTATTTAATTAGCTTTTATAATTATACTGTTGTTTATTAGCTTATAGGAGATAGACGTAAATAAAATTTAACAGTTGTTTATACATAGTTTAATTTATCCGTTACTAATTACTATTTTTAAGGCTAGTGAAAATTGTGTAAATTAACTGTAAAAAGTGTATGAAATGTTAATGTGAAATATATTATATTAAATTATAATCGTTTTATATTTCCTTTTTTTTCTCTTCTAATATAATTTGGTGCACTTTCTCTTGGTTCGACTGGGTTGTTCTGGGTTCGCCTATCCCTACTCGAGAAAAGGAAATATTTAGTTAAATTAATATTTTCATTTCTTCGCTCTGGTGTCGAAGCGTTAAGTTCCGCCACTCAACACGCAATGCTTTTAGAAAACGGCGGCCAGTGGGAAACGGTGGAAATTAAAGAATTAAATATTTAACTTCCTCGGGTGGAATCGAATCCACAACCTATCATGTTTACAGTAACACACTTGTGCCACTGCGCCACGTCAGACTTCAAATATAGTTCTATTAATTACACTTTCCATTTTTTTTTTATTTAAATATACTTTAACTTTGAATACGAAAATATACTTACCTACCTATGTTAATACATATAATACAATAGTAATCTTATACTATACTTACGATAGTTATGTTATGGCATTGTAACTCACGATCAAAACGTGATAGTTACGTTTTACGCAAACTGTTGAGTTCAATGTATTGATTTTTACTGTCACTAATAACGTTACGTCTATATTAGCGTAAGAAAATATATGAAAAATTGTAATAACTATAAATATATAAAAAAAACTATTAAAACTACACTTAATTTAATGAAATATAATGTTTTAAGTAATTCACATTTATAAACTTACTGCAATGCAGATAGAAATGTCGCAGAGCTAACTTAACGATAGTCGAAGTGACACCACGATAACTGTCACTTGCGCGTTAACTATTGACAGTTTAAAGTTCTCGATTGACGCTGTAGTTACGTTAGTTACTTGATTAGAAAAAATCAAGTAATTTTTGATATTTATAAACAGATGAAACGATATTTTTTAGTTTTATTTTTATATAAAGTAATAAGTTCATGAAAATGAGAACCAGTGCAAGTCAATTTCAATCGCTTGTAGAATTTATGGAAAGGTACGTTATAAATTGTTTATCTAAATAGAATACTCTAAGTAATAATCATCTTTATTCAACAGATGTGGCGATAAGAAAAGGGAACGACATTGCTTATGTGAAAATATCATAAAAGTAGTGCTTTGTTGTGGACCGATTATTCCGCTCTATACATACTGCTCATCTTTGAACATATTCCTTATTAAGTAACGAAAAACAACGCCCCCCGTTGTCTTATTAGTATTAAAAAGAAAGATTCCAACTATATAAATATTGCCACAAATGAACTACGAGTCCCCTACTATAGTAAATACAGTATGATTCTTTCTCGACATTGTACTGAATAAAAATGGTGTCGACAAAGTGTCTTTAAAGTGTTCTTAGAATTAAAGTTCATATTATATATATTAATCTTTACTAGGAATGGTGATCTCAGTAAACCCACAGAAGGTTCTCAAGGGAGGATCACAAATATACAGATGTGGGTTAAATTAACAAAATTATTAAATGCTGATACTTCAGGCGACACCAAAACAGCAGGGAAATGGAGAAAAGTATATAAACAATATAAAAATATTTTTAAGCAATAAATGATATATATATTAATGATTTATATTTTTCTTTAATATCTTCAAAGGTTTGGAGTGATTTAAAAAATAATACAAAAAGAAAAGCCAATAGAATAGAACAATCAGATGGCAAGCCAATGGGTGGTCGAGCACACAAGTTGAAATTAAGTGACTTAGAGCAAAGAGTTCTTAACATTGTGGGTCAATCAATGACAACAGAGGTAGTGGAATTTCCAGAATTTAATTTAGAACAGGTATGTCTTATTTACTTGCTGTGGTATTAATAAATAAAATTTGTTTAATATGTTAGTCTAATAAGAAAAGATCCTGATCATAATACTTTATTAAAATTTTTATTGATTTTGCAGGAAGATGAAAAATGTACATCAGTTTCTAAAAGCGAATCATCAGAAAGTCATTCTGATTCTGAAAAGGAACCTAAATTTGAACCAAGTAAGTTTTCAAAATGTTATACTTTAAACAAAAATGATAAACGAAAATCTAATACCATTATGAGGCTTTTGTGATGCAGGGGATATTTCCTACTTGGCAGAATAACATATTTAATACATTAATTCCCTAACTCTGCTCACGAGGCAAAGCTAGGTGTTGAGTCCCTCCACCTATCATGCAATTCCTGGAGAAATCAGTATAATGTATAGTACATGTCTTAATGACAACAAAATCTTTTAAAAATAGGGGCACAAGAGTCTCTCTGCCAACCCTGCTATGTGCCGGATACAGAGTAAAGATAAAAACAATAATAATGATAATTATATAAGAGGCATGGGGAAATTATAGTTGACCTTTCTTCTGAAAGAACCTTTCCTATCTCTGGATTCTTTGGGAGGAAGGTCATATAAAAAACTCCTAGACAATATTTATGATGTGTACAACATCTGTATCATTTGAACTTCATTTTCTCTGGCTCACTATGGAGATTGTAAAGCTAATATAGTTTTTAATTGCAGGTATAGATGACTGGGAGTTACCAGGAACTAGTGAACAACATATACCTAAAAAATCTAAATCTTCTATTAGAAAAAGGTGGAAAACTGTACATAAAAGTAGAATCAGATCTCAGACAGAAGTGCCTCAACAAGTGTTTGTCAGTGCCGATAGTGAGTGGAAAACATTTCAGAGGGAAATTGAAAAGGAGAGAATAAGGCTTAGAAAACGAGAGTTACAGCAACAAGGGCGATGGTTGGATTTGTTTGAACAGTTTTTAGATTTAGGCAACAGAGTAGTAGATGTTTTGGAAAAGAAATAAATATTATGTATATTATGTGCGTTTAGATGCAACATATTATATAGATTTTAATAAAGACAAGATATATCCACTCCATTATTTCACAAATTACCATTATTTGAGCTGAGCGAAGCAAAGTTTTTACTGGCCAAAAGTGTATTGTTGTAATGCCAATCCTCCTAGACTGTTAAACCTACAGTTCTGAAATTTTGCAGGAACGTTGTGTACGACGCGGTGATCCCAGCGAATTAGTTGGGTGATAATTGTAATTATAGAATGTATGGCCAAAATGTATCTCGGAGTTAAACTGTGGAATATTTTGAAATTCATTCATTCACCTAACCTAACCCAGCGCGTGCGGACAAAATAGAAAATGTCGCAAAAAGTAGCGGATCTTAAATAATAAATTTACTATTAATTAGACACGTAAAATGCAAAGAAAAGTGGCTCATATCAATTGTTAATAAGTTGCACTAACGATGTAGTGTAAAGATTCTACTGTTAATAAGAGTAATTCACCATAAATCCTATTATAGCTCGCTCCATTAAATGTACACAAATATTTTAAAAAAATATCTACAGTATGTAAAATAAACAATAATATATGGTTTTCGATAGCATCTGTCATAGTTGGTACTACTAACTATGACAGATACAGAGACCTACCAACTTGGTAGTATTGACGAATGACGATATCGTTACCTTTGTAAATACGGCAACGATAGTACTTATCGAATAGAATTTCGAAAGTTTTCGTAAATCGTTATCGAAGATAACGAGTTACAAAGCTTCCACAAAGAATTTTTCACATTCTAAATTATGCTCTAATATCTGGTGATAAGAATTATAATAGTAATGAGTACTTATTTTTGTTTCACAACAAATATTTTTCATATGGAAATTACTATTTCTCTGTATTCTTCTTATCTGGCTTTCGGGATTTTCAAAATCCGAGTTGGCAACTTGGCAATAAAATATATGCAGTCCTAATCATAGATACTTTTATTCCATCTTTCATCTACCTTTATTACAATAGTTTGCTACAATTCTAAAATATGGATAGATACACAACCGGAAGGGCTTTCATTCACGGTAAATTTAAAATTCAAATTCGAAATTATATAATACGAATATATTTTGCTTTTAAATCGCTATATCGATTTTATTTTTATATTCGTCTTATCTTTATTTTATATTCGACTTTTTTATTTGATGTTGGCAAGTCTGTTGAACATTGAAATTGAAAATGGCCGTTTTGACAATGTCAACAACGACGCTTGTTTTCAAGTTTTATTAATAATCTAAATAATTCAATTCATAATATTTATAAAATTTGCTGCTTCATATCATTAGTGTCTCTCTACTATATGTGACATTGGCAGATTATTTTACGTCATTCATCGTCATCGCAGTCTGGCCATTTAAAAACAAAAATCTTAATATTATTTGAAGTTTGAGTTTTGTTCTATATTTGAAATTAACTTAGGCACGCTCGAAACGCCATAAATCAAGAACTGAACTGAAATTAACTTATTAAATTGTATGTTGTGAAATTAGTACTTAATTTTGTGTATATAGAGAATAGACAATTATACTTAGAGAAAATGACTGGAAGAGGAAAAAAGGCGGCGGCGCCAAAAAAAAAAGCAAATGGATATAAAATGCCTGCTCCTATTCCCATAGGAGAAGTAATAAATGATTCTATAGCTAAAAAGAAATGGCGCATCGGACCGTCCATAGGAGTCGGTGGTTTCGGTGTAATTTATTCCGCGTGTGAACATAACAGCTCTCCTAAAAAATCTCCCAATTATCCTTATGTTGTAAAAATTGTGAGTTGCATCTATATTTTTATACAGAAAAAGTTTATATTAAGTGAATTGATTGTTATATTTTCAACAGGAACCACATGAGAATGGGCCACTATTTGTGGAGAAACATTTTTACATCAGAAATGCAAATAAAAACGATAGTAAGCCAATTAATACATCATATTCATATTATGATTATGATTTTACGAATAATAATTATGTCTATAATAATTAACTATTTTCAGTTGCAGAATTCATGAAATCAAAAAAACTAACATCATTTGGTATGCCATTGTATTTTGGTAATGGAACACATGAGTATAAGGGTGAGAAATATAGGTATTTAGTCTTAGAGAGATATGGAAAGGATTTATGGAGTATATTTAAGGATTCTGGCAAGAGTTTCTCAGCAGTTACTGTGTTTCAAATTGGATTACAAATGGTTTGTAAATGCTTTTATAATTATGTCATACTACAAAAGATGGATGTAACCATCTTTTTTAGTTAGATAAATTACTAATGTTTGAATCCCACTTGGGGAATGAATGACTAGTATTTCCCACTTTAGTAAGATAAAGTGTGGTTTATACCATTCAACTTAACAGAGAGTAAGGTCCTGATTAGTGTTGCCAGAAGTCCCAGAAGTTTATATTGCAATAGTACTTAGATACTTAAAATGCTTAAAAATTCCAAATCTTGCTATGATAAAATCTGACAATGCTTCAGACACTTGGTATTCTCTGCCTGCCTTGCTATGCAGTAAAGTGTGAATGTTTCATATATAGATATAGATAACATGTAATATTTAAAATTTGTTTGTAAAGGAAAATATTTAAAATATATCAGAATATCAATATAGTTCAACAAGAACTGCTGAGTTGTCAATAATTCATAATCTAAATGCTTTTCCTCTGACACAATGGTAATGCTAGGTAATTCGGTGGGAAGTGAGGAATGGAGTGTCTCAACCCTACATAACCTCTGTCTACCCTGCTGTATATGGGATAGTGTAAAGGTAGAAAAATTGTTAATAAATGCTTGGATGCTTTTGAAGAGGTTTGAGTCAAATTTTTCTATACATTATACCAACTAACAATAAAACACATTGCAGTTAGATGTACTTGAATATATACACAGTAAGGGCTACGTACATGCAGACATAAAGGGTGCAAACATATTAATGGGGCTTAAGAAGGGTACGGAAAACCAAGCATATTTGGTTGACTTTGGTTTAGCGACCAGAGTTGGTGATAAGGAATATAAGCCAGACCCCAAAAGTGCACATAATGGGACTATTGAATATACGAGCCGAGATGCGCATATAGGAGGTTAGTATAATAGAGAAACAGATTTTTATGTATTTTTTTGTTATTTATTATTAATCACAATATAAGAGGTCAGTGCGCTGTTGACTGGATGTGACGATTGTAGGCGGTATCTGAGAGTGAATTACTATCATATCCTAGTTCTTGTAACAAGACAAAACAGCCTCTAGTCGCCGACTCACTCGGAAGTATTGCTCTAAGTGCTGTAATGCTAAAAATGTATAGTTGTTTTTTTTTTTTCAAAAGTCTTATTGAAATAAAACATGTGTGAAACCCTCTCACTCTAGGAAAGCAAGCAGGAGTCAAAGCTCCATAGTATTTAAATTATATATTTTTTTAATCATAGCAAGTTGTTAAGACACTCTGTCCTGACCGTTGCCCACTTTCCGCGCACTTCCGCACTTTGTCGAGTGGCGGAAATTAACGCCGCGCTTTTCCTCATAATCAGAGTGAGGAAATGAAAATATAAAATAATTAATTTCTTCAAGTGGCAATCAAATCGCACGCGTGTGCCCCTGCGCCACGACGGCCTCATTGAAAATCTCTATATATCCGAATATGGCAATGTAGTAGGACCCTAGTGCTACTTGCAAGACACTTCAACACATTTTATAGACGCGTATTGTATAGGTGTCATTTTGAATTATTACTAGAACGTAGAAATTAGATTATTCAACCGCCCGAGTGAGATTGGGACCCACATCCGTCGCGTTTACACTCTGATGCTCTGCCACTGTGTTTCAATTATTTTTTATATTATTGATTTCATATGATATGATATTTTATTAGAGATTCTAGCATACAATATTAGTTATTAATAATATTAATATTCCAGCACCCACAATGCGAGGGGATTTAGAGATTCTAGCATACAATATGCTACAATGGCTAGTTGGGGAGTTACCGTGGGAGAAACATTTGAAGCAACCTAAAACAGTGCAAAGCATGAAGGAGGCGTTCATGAAGAATGTGCGGAAAGAGATTACTAACAAATTTAATGATGTGCCTGGTAAGATGTTAGATATTTTATTATTAGGCTTAGATGGCTTTGAATAGGCTGTTAGTTTTATACTTATAAGGTCCTTATTTATAAACCATGATGCCGAAAACGGCATCTCAGACTTGAGAACAAAGAGTAAAGAGCTCCATTCCCCATGGATCATTTTACTTTTATGACATTGATTGTTGCTCTCCAATAAATGCAGCATTGATGAATTCTGTATTTAAATTTTTTTGCTTTCTGTATTCTGCACATAGCAGAATAGGTAGAAGGAACCTGAGTGAACCTAGTGTTAATTGTTATTTATTATTATTATTATGTTTTATTTTCTATTACCATGTGAAATTTTTTGTATTTGTATTTTTGCACTGTATAAGATAAAAAATGATAAAAAATCGAAGTTCACTATGTGTTAGATATGTTATGTTATATTGTATTGTATAGTTTGTGTTTTCTTACAACATATTTTTCTATTATTTGCAGATGCATTAATCAAACTATTTGAATACGTAAATACAATGAAACCAAAAACCACTGTGGACTTTGCTAAGTGTCGACAGTTATTCGAAAGTTACTTAAAATCTGATGGTATTACGAAAAACAGTAAAATTGTATTCACACCTACCAAGAAAAGAAAACTTGCTAAAACTGTTGATAAAGAAGAAAAAGGTGATCAAGCTGAGGAAGGTGATGATGATGATGATGATGATGATGTCCCCGTGGAAAAGGTCTTGAGGAAAAATTCTAAGCAGAATGGCCAAGTTAAAGCACCCAGAAGGAGAAAGCAACCAGTTTCTGAAGAAAATTGTGAAAATGAAGAACCTGAAGAGAGTGTAGAGAAACTGCGGCCAAGAAAGAAAAGGAAATCAATAGAACCGAGTGTTGTGGTTAAAATTAGGAAAACTAAGATAGTTCCCAAATTGACACCTCCACCTAAGAAGAATTTTACAAATATAGCGACTCAAACATCTAATGAGAAACCTAAAAGAAGTCCTCGGCAGGTGTCCTTTGATAGTCCTATATGTGAAATAATAGGAGAGAAAAAAGAAATAAAAAAACCTACTGCAGAGTCCAGTCCAGATGTTTTTGAAGATTCTTTTGTGGTAGAAGAAAAAAAAGAGAAACGAAAACGCAAATTACTATCGACTCAAGAAGTAACAGTAAAGAGAGAATTAAGAAAGAAGGATAGTGTCAAAGTGATCAGTCCCAGGGAGAAAAAAGTGAATGGACGCTCCCCATCCAAATAGCTAGTGTTCCCTTGTTTGATTTTTATGTTTTTCTTCATGTTTTTGTATTTGGCTTTGTATTACAGTATTGATGCCAGTATCCTAAGGGTTGATAGATTGAGGCCAGGCAGTCAACCGTTGAAACCATCTAAGTTTATTATTATGCGTAAATTACAACAGAGGCATCTGACGCATGATTGTTTGAAATGATTTGTCTCAATGTTTTAGTGAAGTGGCCTTTTCATCTCACTGGTTTTAGTACACTAGGGTAGTTTGTTCATGTAGGGCACTAGATAGTGTAAATGCGTTCAGAATATTCTACTTGTAGTGCCCTAACCTAGTGCACTAGAAATAGTGTGGTGTCCACTCATAATCCTATAAGATGGTTATTGAAATTGTGTTTGTATAAAAGTATGTATGAAACATTTTTTTTAGCGCTAATATTAAGAGTATAAATAGATTCTACAATACTAATTGAATTATACATATGAAATCAATAATATAAAAGTTTTTAGTATAAAGTTCAATGATGATATGTAACAGAGATGTTATGGATATAGGAAGAATTAATATTGTTACTGAAATAAAATTATTTCGGGCTATCCGATAGTTCCGTGTAATTTCAGTTATGGATATTAGATTTTTGGGAAGTTTATTTTTTAAAGATTGTTCTTGACTTACGCTATTTGTTGTTGATGCCTTGTCTAGTAACAAAATGTTCGAAAAATTTCCCTGTCGCTACTTTGTAATAAGCGAAAAATCTTTAATAACGCCTCATTCATATCGGACTCAGTTACTTGTTAATTACGGATAACCGTTAGTGTCGATTACAGGAGTGCATTCCAATAAGGAATAAAATGAATAAATCAAACTTAATATTGATTAAATAAATGTTTAATATTAAATTTAGTTTATTTAGCATTTATAAAGTAGTACAGTTTATACTGATGCCATAACTAACTAATTAACATAAATATTTAAGAACTTGAGAATTATTGTTAGAAAATAACAATCATGTTTTTCCATATAATAAGTGTACAATAAATGATTTTTTTAGTTAAATTTTTTGTGTGTTATTATGTAGGTATTGAAATAAATGTTGTTTTATTGACAGTTGCTAATGATTGATATTTTTGCATGGACATGTTTCGAAATATTTGAGTTCATAGTAAATATTACAATATTTTTTTATGCTTCATACTTGTATCTAGAAAGAGAATTTAGTGTCAACATAATCCGGGTTAGCAGACAGAGTATGCATGTTGTATGAGGTAACTAAACGCCGCACTTTGTCTTATTAGACCAGTGTAGGTATCATGGCGCAGTGTCAAAGGTCAGCCTCTTACTGTTAACACGGTGGTTATCGGTTCAATGCCCACTCGTTGGATGTATTATTTACATTTAAAAAAAATAAAACAGCTAGCTATGAATTTAAAAGGAAGACAATTAAAAAAAATATATCCACTTTGCATTTGTCTCCTTCATATACAGGTGTAACACACCTCCCACCACACCCCCGTGTATGTTAGCCGATTTTCAGTTGTTCGGCAGATATTTGAGAATTTGTGATTTTTTAGAAAAAGTGGGATTCTTGAAGAAAATTAGTTAATACATCCTAACTGGAGCAATATAGCTCAATAGTAGTCCATTTGAATCACGTAGTAGTTGCAATTCATAGTTTTATAAAACATTCAAAAAAATAACATTGAAACAAAAAAATCAAAGTAAAATTTTAACAACAACTTTCAGCGGTTGCGCTGAAACAAATTACACACAGAAAAACAATTTAAAAATTTTTTTACAACTAATTTCAAAAACGGCTGGTATTGCAGGCCTAGCTCAACGATAAAAAATGTAGTTCAGTCAAGAGGCAGCGAAAATCAGTTATTCTTATTATGAGGATTGTCTATTTTTAAAGAGCATAATTCAGAATTAACTCAAATAAAAAAATATATTTTATTAGTAACTTATAATTGGCCTATATTCTAAAGTGGCAATGGGCTGGTCACATTTGCCGCAGAACCGATGACCGTTGGAGTAAGCGCGTTCTACAGTGGAGACCACGCCTCGGCAAGCGTAATGTAGGACGTCCTCCAGCTAGATGGGGTAACGATATTCGTAAAGTGGCGGGCAGCGGCTGGATGCGAAGAGCTGAAGATCGAGCTCAGTGGCGTGCCATTGGAGAGGCCTATGTCCAGCAGTGGACGAGGACAGGCTGATGATGATGATATTCTAAAAATGATAATATGTTATAGATATACAATTTTATGGTTTTAAGAAAATAAAAAAGCGAAAAAAAGGAAGAAAATAATCAAAATAGTTTTATAATATATGTTTCAAGTGACCTCTGTGATTGGCGACGCATAGTCGGCACCTTTTTATAAAATTTATCTTTAATTTTCTAAACACATCTTTGTTTTCTCTTATGTTTCTTTGCGTCTAGTTTAATTGTAAACGCAATACATCTATGGTGGCGTATGATGACTTGTATATCTTTGTAGAACCCCCAGACAAAAAAAATCGATCGAGTTGAGTTCTGGTGATCTCGGAGGCCAGGCTATAGGCCCTCCACGGCCAATCCATCGATTTGGAAAATGTTTTCTGACATTCTCAGCATAATGGCAAGGTGCTCCATAGCATTGAAAATACATGTGGAGCGAAGTAACAAGGTAACGTCTTCTAGGATCTGGTGTAAATAATTATTTAAAAACGCTAAATAAGTTTCTCCATTGATTGTTCCAAAAGTATTCAATATTACTATATTGCATACTTTTCCGGAAATATATTATATATTAAAATTTTGTCAACATTGTATCCTAATACCTATATTAAAAATAATGGGTACAATACCCAAGAAAAAACCCACACTCAAATCCAAAGCTTTTATTTTATTTACAATAATCGTAATATGAAAGTAAACAAAAAAAGTAACGTACCAAAAAAAAGAATTAGATTTAGAAATGTAATAAACATAACATGGTGGTATAGCGCGACCGCGACGACGACCGCGACATTGACTAAAACAAAACGTAGCACCATTTGTAAAAAAATATTATTTTTCCAACGAGTCCGTCCTCCGTCCACCGTCGACGGTGGCACAGGGTTCGTATCCGTCGCGGTCGCGGTCGCGCGCCCCCCTCGCCCCTCGCGCCGCACCTATACCGTTACACATTACTTAGTTAAAACCTTACTTTATTAATTATAAAAAACACTATTTACGCCGTTACAGGAACATTTTTATGCAAAATCTATTTAAGTTGCAATGGGACTAGTACATTTAAACTCCATTGTCATGAACCACTTTCATCTATTTGTACGGAGTGTGTAAATAAGGCCGCGCACACACTAGCGTTCGATGTAAACATATCACACCAATGCGAATGCGCCGCTCCTTTTAAAATAACCTTTATTTTGTGACGTTTTGTGCTAATAAATATGTATACGAATTACAAATAGCAATAATATAAAGGTAAAATATATATATTTGAACATATTCCTTCAGTATATATAATATATGTAAATATGATATAAATTTCGTCTATAAAACATTATTGAGGCGTATTTTAAAAGGAGTTTCGACCGTACCTGTCCGTTTACTATCTAGAACGTCTTAGAGCTACGTGGAATAAAGTAACATAGTATATATATATATAGTAAGCTATTCACTAGGTATTATACTGCGAGGTGGCACTAGCTACTGCGTACTGGCTTACCTAGAAGCTGCCGAGCGGCTCGTGACTTGTATTTAACAAATGTAAACGTAAAACTCAAAGACAATTTAATGGTTTATATGTTAAGTTTAAAATATTTATATTCAAAATTAATTATTCAAAATTAGGTTGAGCAAGATCTGACGCACAAATCTTGCTTCACAAACATTTCTACTAAAATAAGTACTATATCAAAATACAACTGGATGAGAGAAAAAAAAATAACTGTGATGGGCTCATTCACTGTGTACTCAACACAACATATTTAATCTGTTTCATTATAACATTCAAAGAAAAAAATTACAATTCTTGCAAAAAATAAGGTTTTTATTAATAATAATTATATATAATTTTTTTAGATATTTTAAGCAAGCCACCGTCGCCCGGCCATCACTGGACGACACTCAAAGCTCATTCCGAGCGTACTCCCCTACACATAATACATAAAAGTAAACAATGGCTGTGCCTAATTGTACTACGTTATAATATCGGCCAGTTTTCAACTGATTTTACTAACAGTCGCACCTAGGGACGTTAATTAGCATTTGATTGACATTAAACTGATGTATTACAATAAATCTAATGATAACCGAACATTAATTATCGTTTTCAAGTGCAACAGCGAGTCATAAAGTTACAATTTTTTTGGTGAGACTTTTTTGTAATAATCAAAAAAAAATCTAAGAATCCAAAAAAAGCCATTTAAATCTGGCGTTATTAAAGCTTAACATTTAAAAATTGTATCGAGCTTAACTCTCAAAATTTCAATAATTTACATACAATACACAAAATATTCGTACGTCGTCTTGAATAAATAACGTTTTTTTATTTATTATTCATTTAATTATTTACTTGTTCTATATAAAAAATTTGGTGTTAACTCAGTCAGGCGTTATACAGGTCCCATTACCAAGTTTCGAGCGCATAGTGTCTTATCGCAGCCTAAGACAAAAGTGGCCTAACCCAAAAAAAATAAATTTATAAATTAAATCTTGATGGAGTAAACTTTTTACACGCAAACTATCAGAATCAGAAATTTTAGGTTAGGTCACTTTCTTTTTATACGTGCGTTATATCGGAGTGGACAGAAAGCTACACCGATTTCGATGTATGAACACACTGGACTAGTCGAGTTTGTCGGAATGTTCGTCATCCTTTTTTTATTTAATAGTTCAGACTTGGGGATAATCGACATTAAAGGATAGGTACGACATATCATAAAGAACATAAATATTCTAGATTAATATATATATATATTTTATATTACCCACATCAGCTACATTTGGTAAGCAAACAAAACACAATTTTTTTCACTTACCACGAAAGGTATTTATTTGGAAATTATAAAAAACATTCTTCTTTATATTTTGGGGATTGTTTTAAAAAAAAAATATATACCTATCGTTCATAGTTTCGATCAAGTACATCATAGGTCTTGAATATAATACAGATGACTCGATGATTTTTCAATAAAACTCATCTTTTTTATATCGATTATCCCAAAAAGCTGCAACTTGAGCTTATATCTCATCGTCGAAACAATTACCGGCGGGATTGGATTTGTATCGGTAACTTATTAATACGTTAGCTATCAAAAGTATATAAGTATATATTAATATATATATAATAAACATTATAATTTTATTAATATTTTTTGAATATAACTATAATATTGTAGTAGGTATATACGAGTACAATATACATCCACGCGCTTTTACTTAAAAAAAATATTTAATAAATTCTTTAATAAGTCTAAAATTTTTTATACTGTAAATATATTTATTGTGGCAACATTATAACGTAATATTTTTTCTTCTGAAAAATTTCAACAGTATATATTGTGCTTTTACAACTTTTTTTATATAAAAAAGCGCGTGAAGAAGATTGTCATATTTTAAACATGTATATAATTCTATTATACTACCTATCATTGTATTTGCTGAAGGGGGGTCAATGCCGTTACTATTTTAGTACTAAGGTAAAATAACAGACGGGAGGACCCCCCAGTATTATCTATATATAAAAACCCTGGTGCGTACAAAAATCAACCCTTTTTTTACAATTATGGAAGAAAAATAACTATTGCATTAAACAATCTGAACCTAAGGATATCGGTCTACTATTCTTAAACGGTATGTTATAAACTTTATTTTGATAAGAAAAAAAAACTGTAAAAATCATTTGAACACAGTTACGCCTGAGCCTGTACTTTACTTTGTGAGACGAGCAGAAGATTTTTTTAAGTTCAAATTTAATTCGAACAATTGGGTTTAACCCAAAACATCTAATTTCATTAGATCTATAACAAATTTTAAATAACATTAGTAAAACAGAATAATAATGAAATCGCGAGGTCACAAAGAACAAAAAACTAAAGCCGCGACATTAATGGGTGGGATGTATCAGGTGATTTGATAGTACATTTTAATACATATAACTCTTTAAAATACACATAACGATTATATTATAGATGTTAATGATTTAGAGCTACGGTTGTGTGTTCGCCTCAAATTTAAGCAATATCTTAAACTATTTTGTCATGTCTAATAAACAAAACATGGCGTTAACTTCCACTATACAAACAAGTCTGTCGGATTTTCACAAAAAAAAAACCATAAAACAATGAAAACGAATCAACTTAAATCAACAACATAATCATAACCATCAATAACCGAAACGTAAATCTAACACTAGTTTTACATTTACATATTTAAAAAAACATGATACAAATATAAAATAGCAAATAGGAACGCAATGAATTCTATAATTAAACGCGTCATACACGTATACGTATGTATATAGCAAGTAGTAAGTATAATACTGCCGATGTGTTGTGGCCACCTTGAACTAAGGGTTTCCAAAAATAATCAAGAATAAGAATAAATCTCAGAATCAAATGTATGCAGCCATCTACAGCTTATTTCAGAAACATCGGCCATACTGTACTTACGTATATATAAAAAGAAAAACCTTCTGCATCGTTCTAAACTAAGCATTTTCAATACATTCGCGTTATTCCATGGAGGAGTTAAATGGATTTTCTTTTATAATATCAAGTAAAAGAAAGTTCATAAAAAGGACTCATAAAGATGTATCCATGCTTATATTCTCAACTAGAATTTGCAAAAGTTATTATAATTGACGATTTTTTATTCTTTTCTTTTATATTTGTAAAAACTTTACATGACCAATACTCGCAAAAACCACATATATATAGACTATCTATTATCTATTCTAGCTACTTTCTTTACTTATTTTATATTTTACACATCATGCTAAAAATAAAAGTGACCGAACTCAAGGCATTGCAGGAATTTATCACATAATTGTCTCATATTACTCATATTACTGGTTGGTTGGAAGAAATCTCCGTAAATAAATACTTTTAATATTTTTTTATATAATTCATTACAATACACAATATTATATTTCTTTTAAATAATCTTTTTTCATCAGATATTAACAAGAAAAAATCTTTACTAAAATCATAAAGTTTGAGTTACGTCACTTTCACCTAAGAACGCTTACCCAAGAAGATTTCAAATACAACTTGTATAACCCTCCATGGAAAGTTCTATATATACGATAATATTTCTAAAATTTAAACCGCGATTTCAATGTAACATTTGTGACTAAGTTTCTTTAAGGCACACGACAGATCGAAAGGCGGGGTCACATATACTTTTTATACCTTACATAGTATAATTTTATTTACATGGAAAAAGATTTATTTTCGAAGATGTGAACCCAGCTTTAGGGAGTATATTGTCACTGGCCAAACCCTATTTTAGGATAAACTAGTAACTCTTCTTGAAAAAAAAAGATATGTTACTATACTTATAGTATAGGTTATAGGTATATATGCACTTTTAGTATAAGAGACTCTAGTTTGGTCTAACTAGTTAATTTTAAGTATCTCATTACTTTACTTTAATATAAAATACCTTTTTTAATAATTTATATAATAAGTTTTTTCATATTTGCGATAGGCGTTCATAGTGTCTGGATAAATTTCTAACATAGGCTAACCACTCAATTCGGCCTAGGATAAAACAGGTTCTGCCTAAAATTAGGTTTGACTAGCCACATAATATACTGTACTGTATTTGTACGAATGATTCGAGAGCTAGAGCAAGAGTTGAATGAAAAGTTAACTAATTATTAACTAAATCGGAATAATAAAGGGCAAGCTCAGGTTTTTTTTTTCAATTTGGCTACACTTGGCCGCTCCTTTTCTTGCTTTATACACATAAGGATTTTTGACTAACTATAACAAAAAAAAATTTACAAATGACGCAAAAAATAATATTTTTTCTTGTAAATTTTTCCAGTCTCTATTCAATATTTAAAAAAATCAATAAAAATAATTTCTAACAGTCACGAAAAACGATAACTGTATGGTAAGAAGCCAAATTTTGCGAAAAATTCTTAATATTCTTCAAGACGTGAACAGCCAAGTGTCAAGCAATAACAACTGGTAACACGTAGATAAGATAAGATAACTGATAAGATAATAAGTTTCCAGATATCAGAGTATGATACTACGAACACAATAGGTAGTATTACGGAACGCGACTACTTTAGGCCTCTCTCACAACCGTTGCATTATAGACTAATTGTTAATGGATTATGTATATTTATATCTATAATAAAAATTAGATATGCAAAATCGATTTAATGTGTGAGAAATAATTAAAATTACGGAGAGCGGAGTGTTGAATCACTAAGTTCGCACTGTCTCACCCTGTTTGATAGTTCATATGAAGCAAATTATTTCAATTAACATGTAATTTTACAAATTAAATAAGTGATTTAGATCAATTATGCACAACTAACACCAAATGGTTGTATGATCGTGAATGTGCTAAAAAAGGTAATTGCTAGTTATTTCAATAACCAATTGAATGTAAATTTAGAATAATCTTTATTCTTTAAATCTCTTGGTTTCGAGAAGTATTTCTTTATTTATTTGTTGCTTATGTTCCATACAAAAATACAAGATATACAGAACATCTCGGTAATTCAAACTAAAAATATAATCCAGGGTTATAATCAAATAATACATAGATTTTTTTACAAAAAAAAATGAAATAGCACATTCATGATACACCACAGACCGATGTCATCGTTAAACATTAATATAGTTTAATATTTCCAATAAAACGGCTCAAACACGCTTATTATTATTGCGCAATGTAATGAAAACAAATAGTGACCATCTATAACGCTTTCAATCAGTATAGTCTATGATTTAAAAGTCAGTTTTTATTCAGTTTATAAGTTTAATATATTACAGAAATGCAATTTGCTATTTTGATACATATTGTGGAATATATTTTCACAATAATACTAATCGTGTATGGAACTCGTTTTGAAAGTACTTCTCTGATCTCCACTAACCATAATGCTATCCTTTTCTTACGACTTATATAAGAAAAGGCAGGCAATACTTTAGTTTCGATCAAATTAAACTTTAAATGGGATTTAAGCCAATGCTGGAGAACATTTGAGTTTGAGTTCAATTTAGTAATATAGAAAAATGCATAAAAAATGTCTTAAACATTTTTTTATACGTTAATAGTTTTGTTTAAAGTAACTTAATTTATTAAGAAAAACTATTAAGTTCACTTATTATATATAATGATTAACTCGCAAACAAGATTAGTTAAATAACAATAAATATTAACATCATATTTATTATTTGTTTAAAAATAAGAATTTTAACCTTCATTTCATAATATATATACCATCCACTACAATCATAATTAATTTGTATTGATAAATTAAAGAAAAAACTGACAAACAACTCAAAACTCAAATCTCCCGCAACACTGATAAATATATATACATATAAGTGTGTATGTTTGTATGTATATCATAATATGTATAAACCGTATCATAACAATAGTCTACGCTTTATATACGACTTTACTTACAATATTATTTGAAACCGATTTTTATCTGCGATTGTACTAGACTTTACGACACGATACGATATTTTCATAATTAAAACATTCAAACTGATCAACGTGCGTACATTTTTTTACATATAATCATTTAATATTAATAATAAAATGTTATTTACACATATATTACAAATATAACTATATAAATTTAATTTGTATGAAAAATCGGGACCTCGGGTATTTATGCTAAGCCTAATTTAACCTATTATATTTGATTTTTATTGAAATTTCTATTTTTTTATAGAAAATAAAAGTTGTCAGTTTCAACATAATAACTACAAAAATAAATAAGATATTATTAAGAGATTTTTTCAGCGTTTCAAGAATTAATAGCAATAAAATAAATCAATTTAAACAATATTTTGTACCTACCATTAAACGGGTTATATTAATATATAAACAGTAGAGTGCATTTTTAGTATTATTATTATTAAAATATAAAATCGACGACGACTTGAATTTTATTGTATGAATTTAATTAGATTTTCGACACTATTAACTATAATCGAATTTATATACAGATATATCATGATACTGCGTAAAAAACATTAAATAAACGCACTCTATCATTTATAAGAAAACGAAAAAAAAAACACAGTTTTTTTCATCTAAAACGGAGACATAGTCGTGTGACATACATATATTTTATTTATGTAGGAATATCATTCCGGCAGTCGTTTTATAATGAAGAAAATACTCAATTACCGTACGCTCTTATTTTAATAACTGATATTTTATATATTGCATTTTTTTAACAATAACTAAAGAACCATTATTTTTAAATAATGAACATTATATTGATAATAAAATTTTTACTTAATAGTTAATTAAGCAAATTTTAAGCAATTTTATACATAAAAAAATAACAAGGAAAAACTTTATTTACATAAACATACAATAATAAAATATCAGTTACTTTGTATGAATCATACGCACCTACAGTAAATGGCAGTATAGTTTAAGTCAAACACCCGTATACCTCGTCTTGTGTAGTCGAATAAAAAAAAATAACAAGTAAAATATATAAAGAATAAACGAAAAAAACAACGTGAAGGGGAAAACCTGTTAACTTAAAGATGTAAAAACATAATTATTTCAGGTACAGATTTTGATTTATCAAAGAATAAATGAAAAATGTAAGAATTTTAGTTTCATTTACAGAATTCATACAAAACACCTAAACTGTTAATTATAAAAAAAATTAAGAGTGTTCATCATATTCGTTATTTATATTCAACATATAACAATATAATAATAAAAACAAAATTACATTGTTTCTAACAAAAAAAACAAAAAATAGAATAAAATGAACAAAAATGTTGTTTTCCACTGACATAACGGATTTTTGTTATATATTATATGTAAATGATGATATAACTAATGCCATCATTTACATACAAAATATATATAAAAATTATTGACACATTTTTAGTGTAATTCGCTCTAAACGTACGCTAAACAATGTAACTGTATACTGTATATTATATAAAGGGTTCTGCAAACTGTATACAGAAGTAAACTGTTTACAGCGGTTTTGTAAACTGTAAACATAGTACTGTATAGTATGTATAGGGTTCTGTATAACGTATACAGAGGCGAGACGAGGCGTTCCCGAGGTGTGGATTCATTGATGTATGTGCGGCCTTTTGTTTTCGCTATATCTGTAACATACAATTAATGTTAGACTTATATAATAGTTATAGTTTATAACACATTAAATAGTAAATTACATTGCTATATGACTGGTGTATTTAAAAAAAACGCCGCGGGACTTAAACTCATTATGTTTAACGTCCACGTCGTCAACTAAAATACTTTCTTTTTAAGTTACGTCGAAATTCTTAGACTCTTGTTACAATGTATTTATTTTCCCTTACCTAAATTTATATCTGTTAAATTTATTTCTAAATTTTTATTTAAAAAAAAATCCAATAACACTATAATGTACATGAGATGATGTATATTTTTAACAAACCACAATCTTCTTCATATTTTTTTTATTCTGTACATTACTTAATATGAATAATAAAATTCAAGCTGACCGCAATGCTACGTAGCATCAGCAGCATATTTTTCACTGCGTACAAAGTCTATTTGCGTATATAAACGCTGCGCAGGCGCCGCCAGCGCGCGCCGCGGCTCCAGGTCCAGCGCGGCATAGTGCACCGCGCCCCCAACCCCGCCTGCTGTCGTACCTACTGTTGTACCGGGGATAGATGACGTTTCTGAAATATAATTTGTTTTAAATAATCTTTTATGTAAACTTGTTTTAAGAAACTAGCGAAATATAGTAAGTTCATATCATTTTCAAGTTAATTTTTATCGTGAAAGTGAATCTTTACAAATATCGCAAATTCCTCCAAAAAATAACACGCAAGTACGAGCTCGTGTCATCATATTGTAGACATACTGTACTGCACTTGTATATTGTACTTAGACGAGTAAAAACTTAAAAGTGTATAATTATCTTCTATAAGCATCAATACAATTTGAGATAAAACCAATATTTTTTTTTACAAATCGATAAGTTAACTAAAAATTAAAGCGTCTGACTAAATGCTATGGTTATCGATTCGATCCCATTCGAGGGAATGTTTATATTTAAATTATTTCCCGGCTTCAGTAGACAAACAGCGACGTTAAGTTCAGTTCACTCAACACGAAAAATCTCAAATATTGGGTACCGCATGGCGAAATGTTAAGACATAGTTCCCCCTACCTACTCTGCTTTACGAGAAAAACGTGAAAAGTAAAAAGCACAAACCTCTAACATCATCCGGCCTAACAATAGTTTTAGCGGCCGTCGGGTTACTGGGCAACTCGTCCACTTGTTTCTTCCCCCCTTTGGCTATATTAATACCACCAACGAGCTGCACGTACTGGGGTGACGAGGAAACTTCTCCAAATTCCGCCTTGAATTCGGCTCTCAATTCTGGACTTTTCCGCCCATCTTCGGACAATTCGCGAACTGTTGTTAGGTAGTGGTGGTCATCGTCTAATTCCGCAATGTCTGTTTCAGGTGGGGAGGATGGGGACTCCATGGACATGTGGAATAGTGTTTGGGAACCCAGTGGTGTTTTGGGTTCCATGGACATGTTGAATAGTGTTTGTGAGCCCAATGGTGTTTTGGGTTCACGTCGTCTTCTACGTTCGTCGGGGGAAGTCGCCAATGGGGGCGGCTGCCGTGGGGTCGATATGGCTATGGGACGGGTGGGTGCACGTCCGCAGGTCATTTCGACATATCTATAATTTTGATAGAAATTATATTAAGCAAATACAGTTGCCTGTAATACTATGCAGAAAAAAACAGAGAACTTCAGTTCCTACAAACAATACACAATGTCTCAATTTTTAGCTAGCAACACAATACAATATAAAAAACCGGAAAAGCGCGAGTCGGGTTCGTCCACCGAGGAATCCGTACAAAAAGTGAAGGTCTCGAACTATTTTCTAAAATTCAAGCTCAGCTGTCAGAGCATTTTCATCTGATACCTTACTTGAACTAGCGGCTTTAATACCAAATTTAAGGCTATTATTTTTGAGTACTTAACCACAAATGTATAGTTTTCAGATATCTTCCTGAACTAGTACTTCCTGTAGATGCTAGCTGCCAAGACAACATAATTATCACATCTAGAAAAAAAAAAGCTCTTTTACCCGTCCGGCGTGGCGGGCGCGGGCGTGGAGGGCGCGAGCGTGGCGTGCGCGAGGTCGCCGGGCCGCATCTCCACGTAGCCGGCGTTGCGCGGCGACATGTCCACGTACTCGTCCAGGTTGCGGCGCTCCAAGAAACACGCGCCCGGAGGGGTGCGCGCCACTACCACCTGGGATGAGACATTAGTTCATTATTAGAGGTCATAAGGTCATCATACCGCAGAAAAACGAGAATCTGATATTAAAAAAATACGTCAGAATATAGTCGAATTCTCATTCTATGACAAGTGCAGTAAGTTCGACGAGAAGTCCAACTACGTTCAATTCCTCCTAAGGTGCAAATCTGCAGAGGGGTCACGATGGCGACATACTAATACACCGCATTAAACACACGTACCTTAGGCGCGGGTGAGTTAGAGGAGAAGTCCAGTTCCATCCAGTCACCTGCGGAGGCGCGCGGCTGCACGGGTGTCGCAGGGGTCGCGGGGGTCGAGGCGGCGGGGGTTGCGGGGTCGCGTGGTGCGCGGCGAGCGCCCGCACTGTAGGCGCGCAGACGGGCGGGCTCCACGCGCGCCGGCAGAGGTCGCGACCCCACGCTGTAGGCGCGCGTGGAGCGCTCCGCCGAGATGTGCGCGGTGGCCGGGTCTAGTTGATATTCACTGTTCATAGGAGAAATTATAATTACGTATATTAGAGAAACAATTGACGCGCACAATACGCGTTTGTGTCATTTTATACAAAAGTGTATATTAACAAACAACTATGATAATATATTTTACATTCATTTTATTATTTCAATGTATTTTTATTTCATACTTCTCCATCCGCACAATTTTCATAAAAAGTGTACAAAGTTTTTTGTTTCACATTTTTATAGATATAGATTATAAACAGGTAATTTTAACGATTGTTTTTCTTTATTTCAAGATTAGTTATTTTACGATTATATATTTTGTATTAAGATAACATTTTTTCTGTTTTTCTTCATAATATCACAAATCACACATAATTTATTAAAAAAATTAAACTGATCTCGAAAAAAATAAAAATACATGTGTGTATAGCAACTATTTTTTTTCTGTCAACTATTTAAGTATTTTTGCAATAAACATCATACCACACATAATAAAATATTAATATAAAAATATATTACCTAAACCTGGGATCAGTAGACGGAGTCCCGCTACACACGGAACCACTGGACGCCATCGCGAGCGGTTCATGCCCGGGTGCCATGGGCAAGTACCCTCCAGGGAACCCTACAGAAAACCCTCCGAGGGGCCCGCATGTCGTACTTCCTGTACCTACGGCGGCGGCGGTCGCAGGTTCAGCATCTACTTCGTCTGCCCCTACCGAGGACGTCCGGGAGTGAGCGCTTGAACTGCCACGGGTAGTCATACTGTATGTATAATAATCAAGTTGTAGTAATATGATAATTCATTTCAAAGATTTTCTTTTAAGAATCATAAAAATGTTATGGTTACAGAACTCTGTAACCATAACGTAACAGAACTCTGTAACCATAACGTAACAGAAACTACAGAAATGTTTAAAAATGCCTGTCAGGAGTACACAATGACAGTCATTGTTAAACATTTAAGCTAATGTTACCAAATTAAAAATTAAATTTAACAAAATGAAATCTACAACCAAACGAAAAAAAAAAACAAAGAACGGCTTTAACTGGACTCAAACCCAAGAACCCAGTTTATTTACAAGCTACCTCATGAAGTCCTTGGCCATGTGGTCACAGCAGTCGGGCTCCTCGGGGATGCGCGGCGTGCGGTACCACTCCGATATCGAGTCGATGTCGTCGCGGGACGAGTCCAGCCCTAATTCACAGATAAAATATTAGTACTTTAAAATAATTGCTCAATTGAATATGGTATACTGTTTTGTTTTTTGATTATGACCATATCTGAACTTATTAAGTGGGATTCTTGGTTCTTTCTACAAGATCGACCTTTCTGCCTCTCACTGTTGCTTTTTATTAGCAATTTGAACATAAAAAAATATTTAAAATTTCTTCAATCCCTACTCTAGCAATCCTCCACACTCACAAAATATATACTTACTGTAATATATTAAAACAAATGAGTAGGTACAGTACGTCAAAAAAGCTGTGGCTGTTCTGAAGTTAGCGGCGGTAATTGCGCACACTTGATTGTATGTTTTCGTCCTTCCTTTCGATTATTTTTTTCTCGAGTGAATAATATGCAAAGCTCAGAAAGCCTAATTTCTGGTAGTCTCAACTCATCGACCATACTTTACGTAATCTGGTAGTTATTAATGGTGGAGATAACTGTCAGTGTCAGTTGACATTACCCCTGGACCGTACCAAGTGCTCTTTTGTACAAGAAGCAAGCAAAGCTCTTCTCTCGCCCTTTTCATATGTAAAGCAGCCCTCTGTTCTTTCCTAGACGTTTACAATGCAGATTCTAACGCCGCAACGCGATTTAACCCCGCCTGTAGATCATTAGAGAGCTTCCCATAGCTTTATATACATACCGTCCGTTTCAACATCTCGTGGCGGAGGCCTCTCCGGCTCAAAGGACGAACTCGCTCTGGAGGGCATCGTGTCACACCTCTTGCGAATCACATTAGTATCTGTGAACAAAATACACTTTATGTTTAAGAATATTAATGTTCAATTCAGGTGAAAAGCCCAAATTATAATGGTAATAAACACAAAATTTATTTAGGACATATTTAATCGATTTTTTTTAGGTTTCAGATCTTTATACATATATATATTTAAGCACAATTGCAATATTATTAAATATATAAAATACTTTTAGTATGTATGACAAAAGTTATTTCAGTATTGCTAGCTAAGCAATGGTCTCTAGTTGGACAATATTGACAATAAGGTATGAGAAAAATGTTTGAATCTTGTTTTACATTGTAATGTTGAAATTATCATATTAATAATACGGTATTTATAGTTATTCTATACATAAACTAATAATAATATACAAAAATAGAAAATATATAGGGGCAGAAGTATATTTTATATACAAAAAGATACACTAAATTGAATATTTCCAGTGATAAGTTACAAGTTTGTGGTTCACATAGCTATGATTTAACAACGTGACGACAAATTACAGACTTTGACTGCTCGTCATATTGACGTTACTCTTAAATACTCAGATTAAGGTGTTATAATATTATGCATAATATTAACTATACATATATGTAAAAAAAAAAAAACAAATTAAGAACTGTGATAATAAAAAATAACAATATTCATTTATTCGTAAAAAAAGCGCTCAAACACAATAATATACGGAAGCGCATGCACATATAAAAGATTTAAACAAAAAATTAAGCACTCCATACAAAAAAAACATATCAAAAACATTCAATATCGGCATTTCAATGGCTTAATGTTAGTAAAAAATGGCGATGGGTTGCGCGTTAGAAGCTCGTACACAATACATACTTTTAGTATGGGCCGGGGACAGCTTCGACAACCTGGTCCCGGTGCTGGCGCGCCTCGACCATGGCGTCTTCTTGGACAAACCATCGGTCCCGTTGACCGCCTTGCACGAGGAGTGCATGGCGACCTTCTCCAGTATGGCGCGATCCAGCTCATCACCAGTGAGGGGGGCGGATCTGGTCCTCTCGTGAACGATCCTGAGGGGTTCCTGGCACGGCAGGTACCCGGCGGGAAGCGACACTGTGCGGTGGTGTTTAATGATCCTCGCGGGGTCTTTGTCGGGCGTTAGTGTGTTATTCGTCGGTTGGTCGGCTGCGGAGAGACAATGAGAAGCGACACGTAAACATGTGACACCAAGCGCGGTCACTCACCCGGTGCGGTGTTAGATGATGGGGGCGATTGTAACTCGGTCATTAATGTTAAAGAATATTACAAGATGGAATATCATGTAAAAAATATATATATATTTTTTTAAATTAGTTAATTAGTTTTTTTAAATCGTCACCAATTTTCATAAAATTTGAAATTCAGACTCTTAAACGTATATAATTAAACACATGTTTCATGGTTTTCTAGAATTCACACCCTAAGGGTGCAAATAAGGGGTTGAAAGTTTGTATGGAAAAATCTTTAAATCGCCACCGATTTTTATAAAATTTGAAATTTAGACTTAATTGAACAGGTGTTTCATGGGTTATTAGAATTCACCCTTAAATAGGCAAGCGAAGCTGCGCGCGTCCGCTAGTTATATAATATGTCAACGTCATATTTAAAATTGGAATATCTTACAATTGTAGTAATCTAAAAATAAGAAATATAATCAATCAAATATTATCAACATGTAATATATATATTAAAAAAAACAAAATAATCCTCAGTAGATACTCATCTGTAACGATATATTACAACAACTTTTACTGAAAAAAAAAAATGCAAACCAGGTACAATCGCCGTAATTGTTAATTGTCACAAAATCATGGCAAGACTGAAAATAAATACCATACAAATTGCCATAATTTTGCGTGTGTGCATATGTTTTGTATGTATGATAGTTTCAATGTCACTTCACCGAGAACGTAACACCATCACCGTGTCATGCAGACGTACAGAAAACTGTCAAAACGACGATGCCTTGACTTAAGCATGCTTAAAAATTAACTTGAATAAACCTGAAAAGTATTGTTAGTGTATCGATATTGTCATTATAATATGTGTATTTTGTAAATAAATCCTTTAATTTTTTTATAAAAACAATATATATTATAATGTATGTTCTTGTTCATTCTATATGCACAAAAACATATCAATTAGCATTAAAGTCTAATACAGTTAATTTGAAGAAATTAAATCTAATACAATCATTAGTAAAAGATACACTTCACATATTTTAAACATACTGTACATACTCAAAATTCGTTAAAACAATATTTATTAGTATAATTAGTACCTACTATTGAAATATGTTTAAAAATATATAGTAATATACATATATGTTTTTTAAAAGTCATTTATAAACACCTTATTCCTTACAGAAAACCACAAGTCATGGTTTAGAAGAAACTTATTAGAAAAGGGTATAAAATAAAAAAAATCAATATGGCGGAATTAATGAATAGAACGATCATGATATAATGATAACGACGATGCCAATGATGATGATGATAATGAAATGATGATAATATAAAGCGACGAAGAGGATAGAAATCATTAGCCAACGACAAGTACCGAGTATCCTTAAACACAAAAAAGATTCAAATTGTTTAATTCCATTTACAAACAAAAAGTCTATATTAAAATTGAAATAAATATTCAATTCAATTTGAATTTCAATTGAATTTAAAATATAATTAGAAATCCGAATACAAGGTACAGCAATGAACAAGATGCTACAACAGTCACCATATAACGACGATCATATTATTATACAGAATTAGAACTACATCACTTTGGATGTTAACATTTTATTCTGCAAATTCAATTCAAATTATTTATAAAAAAATAAACTCATTTTTTTAATCTAGATGAAAGTCAGTTTTAAAGAATTAATAAAATGAACATTCATAGTGATATAGAAGTCTGTATTTTCTGTAGTACAATCCTACCGTTTTTAGGCGTCAAAGGCGCAATAGCGGCACACGAGTCGTCTATTGAGTACGTTGCGGATGCGCACACGCATTGCTTTATACACGAGCCAACACAGAGACCCTTGTCTGTAATAGATTTATGGCAATGAAACTCTATTTTTTGCTTTTTTCTAGAGTCTCTTGGTTGTCCTTTTTTTTTGTAGTATATATTTATAATTCATGTATTTGTTAAAAACGCGATAATAATAATTTAATTGACATAATAATATTATTATCCAATTTTTGAGTGATAACATTTTATGTTTATTTAGCAAAGAATCTACTAATATTATTTTTTTCTTTTTGGTTTGAAATATTATTTTCCATTAAAAATAGTTATATGCACAATTGAATTCATGTTTTTCATAAAAAATATATTCTCAGACATACATATTTACACCAAAATGTAAAATCAACCGTAATACGTAACCTTATCACTTTAATTTAATAACTCTAATCATAATATAAAAAGCTCCAAATTTATTATTTAAAATAAACTTACAGCTCTAATAAAAACAAAAATGTATAAATTGTTAGTGACATTCTACGTAGCAATCTCTTAAACCCAATGTGTTTATAAATAAAACGGAGCACTTAATGAAATCTGAGCCAATTTTGATAAATGTTTTCCTTAAAAATATTTAAAATTAATGATAAGGACAACACAAATGGCACAAATGTGCGTGAATCTTATAACAATAATGCTTATAAAATAGAATAATATATGGGTTGAAAAGATTTCAGATTAGTATGTACTGAAGCTAACTAATTCTAGCTACAATTACTTAGTAGATGCGTGAAACTTATTACGTTACAGTCAGATATTGCTTTAAAAATAACCAATAACTGTATTTTTAATGTTTTTTCAGATACAGAAATTTACTACACTTCGAAAAATGAAGAATTTGTTTTTTTATTAAAAAATGTTTTTTATCTTTAAAAAACTTTAATTAATAATACCTTTTCTATATTATAGAAAAAAAAATATGAAACAAAAACAAATATAAAGCAATTTTATCTGAAAGGAACGAACACTACTCAATACTAAAAGGGCACTATTACAGATGCGTCAACATGTCTATGTCTATGTATGTTTTCTATTCAAACTACATGAAATATGTGTGTGTGAAAGAAATTAACACAAAAATGACTGACAATTGGTAAAAACTTAAACCAATTTAGAGTTCGAGACGAGTCATAAAATGAAAAAAAAATAAATAAAAACGACTTTGTAGGTTTCATTTAAAGTATCAAGATATCCTCAACGACGTGGCTAAGTTGAAAATTGAGATATATGTTACGGAACGCTATGGTCGTGAGTACAAATACCAATTAAAGGAAAACAAAATCAACATCGCTGTCCTCAACTTAATGAACTTTTTTTTAGGCAAAAACCTAAAACTTAAGTGTATTATCACTAAGCTCTGACGAACCCACAAAAAACACGTGTAAATAAAAAAGAACTTAAAAAAAAACACAACTTCGACAGTAGGTGTGCGTAATAACCCCCAGGCGGTATTACTGTGAACCTCAAAGGTCATTATCCCATTAAATTTTCCGCATGATTCATTAATTTTTCGGTCAAAGACCTCTATCTTTTCTTATTTCATTTTTATTTAATCTATTCTTACATGTATCGGTTATTGTGTAGACCAATTTATATTCGATTCAAATGAACATACCTACTTCGTAAATTCTAATACTTTAATCATTATAATGTCTGTACTAAATAATCAAAAATATTTTAAGTAATTTTTCATCAAATCTAGGTATATTATTTTTTTAAAGGAATAAAACACTTCCTCCATTTACGTCGAGCACACATTGAACCCGCTTTAACCAATATAAAAAAACAAACAAATAAACAAAATGTTTTACCATTATAGATAACACGGGCTTTAACATCGGAATACGTCCTCGGCCTGGTGGGTAGCGAGTTCGATCCCTCGATGAGGGAGCCCTTGCTTGGTATCACCACGTGGTCCTTCTCGTTCTCCGTTTCCTTCGCACAGTTTATCATGGCACTGAAATATTTTGTAATATGTTGATATTTGCATCTTAATATAATCTATTTTAAATCCTATAATTATATCTTAAGTAGGTACTTTATTTACACTAGCCAAAAATGATTTAACTTTTTAGGCTAAAAGTTTATGCATTTTTGGCGAGGAATTTGAATTTATAGTTTTTTCAGCTTACGTCCAGTGTTAAAACACTCTGTTCCCCAGTTTCCGCCAAATTGTCGAAACACTACGAGACGGGTAAATCAACGACGCACTTTATACCAGAGCGAAGAAATGAAAATATTAATAAATAATAATTAATTTTCCGAGTGGAAATCGAACCCACAATCACACAATCGCTGCGTTACAGTCACAAGATTGTGAGTCTGCGCCACGACGGTCTCCTTGAATATTTTTGATTTCGGCCTTGAATTTTTTTTATTTTTCTTTAAATACACGGCCTAACCAACTTTGTCAATAAACGTGTATTTTTTTAGATAGTGTCTCACGGGGAGGACATCCAACCAGTGACAATAGTACATTTTTCTTTTAGATTTAATTTATTTAAATTAAATTTCATTAAATTTATTTATTATTAGGTAATGCATCGCTTTATCTAAACAACGTCGTTAAATGTAATGAATTTGAACCCCCCACTTCCATTATAGCCAAATAACGTATATCCATTTTACTTTATAAAAAAAGAAAAAAATATATGTTTAAAATAATTTAACCTAAATTAATATCACTAATCGACATTATAACACGATTTTAACAAAATCTTGCAATTTAAATTGAAATCGCGATATAAACTTATCGGAATGCCAATAATGCGAGAAAAAAAAATTACATTAAGATACCGCATTTAATATAAAATTTAAATGGTCCTATCAAAATAATTGGAAAGTTTTATTTTATTACCCAGTTATCTATAAAACCACATATTTAACATTTTTGACACCAAAAATAAGAATATTTGGCTGCATATAAAAATCATGCAACTATACATCCGGCGGTCCTTGTCAAAGGGGCATAACTCACAGGTGTAAATTTCTAGTGGATATAAATAATTTAATGATAATTCCAAAGTAACTGTGAGAAAGAAAGTGTCTTAACTCTAGGTTCCTAGGTTCCCTTTGTACACTCTGCTATATGCGGGAGAAAGCGTGAAGCTAAAAAATATATTATGTTATAAATGTTAATTGGGTATTATTACGAATTAAACTACAAAAGGGCTCAAGTAATAAGAATCATAACAATTCATGATTTATTTTTAATAGGCAATTATTTTTTTATATATACACACTTATGTTGATAAAGAAAATGTTTTGCATAGAAACTATTCTTTGTATTTAAAATTTATCGTTGAGAAATATTCGACATATTGTAATATCGCGTGAAAATATTTCATTATCATATATTATTAGATACTTGCTTTTGTACGCGGCTTTGTCCCCATGATCAATCACGACAAATGGACGATACAAAACAAAAATATATTTTTTTTAATTCGAACCAGTATTTTTTGAGATTAGCGAGCTCAACCAAATTTATACTATTAGTATAAAAGTATAGATTTATAATTATTAAAAAATAACATCTCTAAACTTTAGTTAAAGCTCCAACGATTATTAAAGCGTAACGACAGTGTAAAAGATATTTTTGGACAGTCATCTAGTAAAGGGAAAATATAAAAAAAGTATGTGGGGTGGTTTCAAAATTTCTAAAGAGAACCCTTCCTGGTTTTGAATAAAATTTGCGTTTTAAATTCTTTTCAAAATTCATGCAACCCCATCATAGCGAAATTATCACGATTCTGTATAAAACGCGATTTCATTCAGTACGTGAAGTCTTCTACATAAAAAAATCGTTTGCGACATATATATTTTTTAAATCATGTTTAAATTATAAAAGTGACGTGAAAGTAGGAATCCTGATGAGACATTACATTTTTAAAACTTTATGCTATATCCCGCAAATGCCATGGTAGAAAGAGGGAACCTGACTTCCGTACTGAAATTTTCGCCGAAAAGGCCGAATTTACTAACGGTTTAATAAGTCAATGGCGTTTTGCAATTAAGCTTTCAGAAATTTATGCACATTGTACACTTGGAAGGAAAATTATCAAAAGTGAGAAAAAATCCTAAAATCTAATCTGCACAACCATTACAGTTAGTACAGAGCGGCCGGCCACGACTCGTCAACCGTACTATACAAAACTCACTGGTATATAGTGGAGTGCATGCTCTGAGCGATGTTGGAGTCGTCCGAGTGCATCCACAGCTCGCCCGCACCGGTCGCGGTCTGACGTCCCACCTCCATGTAGAAAAAACATTCGGAATCTCCGCACCTGGAATGAAAAATGTTTTACGAAATGTCCAAAGCTTCAATTTTAAATATACATTTTTAGACATATGACTCATTTGGCGCAACAATGACGTATTTGCACTTTTTTTGAAATATTGGAGATGCAATGCAATATTGTAAATAATCCTACAGCAAACATATTTAACTTATTTTCTTTAGCTTCACACTGTATCATGCAATAAGAGGGGCGGTAGAGGAAGCATGGAAACCTAGTGTTAAGACACTCCATCCCCATTAAGAAACTTCCGTTTCCAACTTTCCGCCGAATTCTGGAGCGTGTTGCCTCGTTACCAGAGCGAGGAAATGAAAGGAATAAGAACAATCTCTTCAGCCATATAAAGTAAATAGTATAGAAGTATAGATTATATATAAAAAACCATAAAATAAAATATTACGGAAAAAAGTTGTTTACTTTCAAAGAAAAAAGTACATGAATACCGTGACGTCTTAGCTATTAGCGTCATTGTGACTCTTGTACGGCAATAGCATTCGTTTTACGACAAAAACAACAAGTAAATACGTTCTACGAATGCAATTAGTTAAATTAGGTTCTTTACTCTACAATTTCACTGCAGGTTTTAAGTTAAAATAAATGTTAAACTAATATTGTGAAATAATATGGAATTGGCAGTAATAGCAACGAAATTGAAATATTTTCGATTCATGCATCTCACGGAAGGCGCAGGGTGCATAGGGCGAATGTGGTTATATATTCTTTTTTTACTTATTTACTCTTCAAATCTTATCACGCACACAGCAGAGTAGGTAGAGGGAACCTAGTGTTCCCTACTTTCCGCCATATTGAGTGGCGGAACTTAACGGCGCGCTTTGTCTTGTTGGGGAACGGAGTGTCTTAACACTAGGTTCCCAGGTTCCCCTTACCTACCCTGCTATTTGCAACATACAGAGTGAAGCTAAAAAAAATACCCATCAGAATAAGAACCATCGCGTACAATCAAACAATTCCCAAATGCGTCACGATGGCGTCAATGATTAAAATTGTACGTAAATATTTAGCTAGTTTTCTAAGCACCTACCTACTTTACTATAGTATTACTATTACCTACAACAATCGTACTATAGCATAATATTTGCTATGACACATTGTGTTTTACCTTTTATCTTTTACGATAAAGCCGTCAGCTATTTAGCAGGTATGTGTAGAAATAAAAAAAGCAGTTTCATGTATTTTCCTGCATGGACCAGGGTAAGTACCGGCAACTAGCGTAATGATACAAGTTAGCGTATTGATACAAGTTATTGCACTTTCTGTCTGTTTGTTAAACGGTGGACCTCAATACCAAGATTTGTCTTGCTACCAGAATGAGAAAAGTGAAACTAATTCATTGCCTAGAGTGGGATTCGAACTTACAACCGTCTAGTTTACAGTCAGAAGTGCCGCTGCAGCACGACGATAAATATTATTTATAATAATTTTGCTTTAAGACAGTGGTTCCCAACCAGTAGTCCGCTAAACTCTAGGAAGGAAGCCTAAAATTGGTCCGCAGAAGCCTAGACGCGGTGAGGCTATCCTCGTGTGGGGATCGAATTCACAACCGTCGCGTTACAGTTACACGCATGTGCCGCTTCGCCACGAGGGCCCTAAATTAAAATTTGTGTTTCATTATCACAGTTTATATTGATTATAGGTACAGAGTGGTCCCTGCTAGCAATATTGATATAAAAGCAGAAAATGTTGGGAACCCCTGCTCGAAGATAATATTACACGTAGTGTTTTACTATATCACATATTAAACTATTTCATATTTATCTATACAAATCATATATTTTTATTCTAGCTAAACTGATACCGACGAAGATTATGATTTGGCGAGGCGTGATATGAATGTATGATATTTAATCACAATTTAGTTACTTTTATTACATTTTTTACTTCAATTATTTTTATTAGAAAGTATTAGTTTTTTATTAGTAAAAGGTTAAATCACCATTATTCCATTCTCCTTTGAAATTAAAATTATTCATAATTAAAATAATTCGTTTGAGTGACTCTGTTAATTTAAAATATTAACAGAGTCACTCAAAAGGCCTTTCTATTAGTATTAAAAAAGGGGCTTCATGCCTTTCCGCATAGCAGGGTAGGCAGATGGAACCTAATTGTGTTGACATTCTCCACTTTTCGCCCAACTATCAAGTCGTTGCTTATTGAGTGGCGGAACTCAGAACCTCGCTTTGCCTACGAGCGAGGAAACAAAAATAGAAATAATCAATCTCCCGAGTAGGGACCGAACCCACAACCAATGCATTTACGATGATAAAAGCATTTATTGAAATACACACAAAAAAACGGTTTGATGTCAATCAAACTGTAATTAACATCTCTGAGTGCGTTTCTTAGTCCTAGTATTTACTTCCAAAGTGAAGGAGGAGAGTTTTCATTTCAAACCTCTAAGCTTCTAAGGAGTTTTAAGATTCATGCATAATTCATGTCAAAGTAAAGTTAAAACGACTGAAACGTTTCTTTTCAAACTTATTTATCAGTGATAACTCGTGATTTCTTAAATAAATGTTTTTTCTGGCTGCTATGCTTATTATACTTCAGAACGACTACTACTCATCAACCATATTATTCTAAAACGAAAAACAAAACTACCCACCGTCTAATATTCTTCAGGGAGTACTCCACGCGTTCCGGTATGACGAGGTCGCTGATCACGTTGTTGTGGCTCTTTATCTTGACGAGGGCGAGGGTTTTGTCGGTGAGGCACAGGTTGTATAGTCCCTGGATGTTCTTCGACACACCCAAACCTTTCTTTTGCACGTTCACTTGCCATACGTGTTCTAAGAAAATATAGAATATATAAATATCATCAAAATTAGCTTTTTGTTTGCAATAAAAAAATAGAGGCCGTCGTGGCGCAACGGCATTGCGTCTAACTGGAAGCGGTATGCTTGTGGGTTCGATTCCCACTCGGGGAAAAAAAAATTATCCTCTGGTAAAGCGGAGAACGTAGTGTCTTAATATAAAGTTCTACGTGTCTAAACTGATACTACGATAATGATAACATGAAAGTGACACAGAAAGGAAAACGAAAAGAATAATATTTATAATATTTAAAATTTACATTATACATTTCGTTTAGTAAAATATAAAAACTATGATGAACTATGAATGATTCATAGCGTGTTTACACTAACACATAAAGGTAAAATTTGTCTTTTTTTGCAGGTACAATCTTTGTAACCGTTTAAACGAGTCGACGGATATTGAGTAGGTATTTCAACATTTTTTGTCAGCTTCACGCTGTATCAGAGTAATGTAAGGACACTCCGTTCCCATTAAGACACTTCCGTTTCCCACTTTCCGCACAATTCTGCAGGTATTGCGTGTTGAGTGACCGCTAAATGCCGCGCTTTACCTCGTTACCAGAGAGAAGAAATGAAAATATTCAATATCTCATGAGAGTTCTCGAGTGTGAATCGAACCCACAACCTGTCATGTTCTCAGTCGCACATTTATGTCCCTGCGCCTGTGCTACGACTGTCCTCAATAGCTATTTAGTATATAACTAATTATAATTAGAACTATTTTCTCCTAGCCTAGCCTGTTAAAAACAACTAAAAAAAATCCATTAATAACAACTACCTAGTTATATCTTAAGTAAATACAAAAACAACAAGGAAACCAAAGCATATTTATTATCTACAGTGCCGTACAAAACATGTAATTGTTGAAATATTTTTCAATTATACACATATAAATAGGTTGCATATCTTTGCAGCGCGCTTTGGATTTTCCGTTGCGGTAGGCCATGTGTGGTATTTGCAGTTCATACGTTAGTACATTTATGTAATGAAGGCCATCGGTGGCACAGTGGTGCAGCGTTAAACTACAAACGCGACGGTTGTAGGATCGATCTCCACTAGGGAGAATGAGTTGTCTCGATCTGTTAGACAGTGCGGTGGTGATGTTTGCTTGTTTTTCCTAAATTATCAGCTATAACTACATTTTATTTTCAACTTCTACTTATACATAATTACCCCTAGGTATTTAATTCCTAAGAGTGGGCGGAAATTTCCCTAAACACCTCAAAAATCCTCCTCCCTCAAATCTTTTCTCTGCCTAACCTGCTATGCGGGAAGAAAAGTGAAGCTGCATAACTTTGCTATAAACAAATTTTAGGCTCTCAACCCACGTCTATTGGAATCTTTCCAAAAACCGACAACTGTATTATATACCTACAGATCTCGAGAGGCACGTGTTCGAATCCGTTGAACATTTTATATGGAACTTTCAGTACTGTTATTAATGAGTCACTTATTACTAGGCTTTCTTATGAAATTTAGACTTACATTGTTTTAAAAAAGTAACTTATATAGCAAAGCCATCATATAAGTTATTCAAAAGAATTAATGTCTATTGTCTTTATGAAACATATTTTTTTCCGCTTACCGGGCCCCATTTTATTATCTTTAAGTATATCCCGCACATAGCAGGGTAGGCAAAGAGAACCTAATATTACGACACTTCGTTCCCATTAAGACACTTCCATTCCCCACTTTCCGCCGAATTCTGGAGGCATTGCGTCTTAAGCGGCGAAACTCAATTTTGACTCGTTACCAGAGCGATAATCGAGCCCACAAGTAAACAAGTTTCTATACCATCACGTAATTATAAAAGGATATTATTTACTTAGAATTCGCATACGGAAGTTATAATTTCATTATAATATTATGTCGATATTATTTTTCTGTGGCATTCTCTAACGTTCTAGTTATTTAATAGGTTACGTAGAAATATAACCGCACGAATTATACTAACAACTGTTTATTTATGTTTACTTACTTTACCTTACGACAAACTTTAACACTGCAAGACTTGTTTATTTTAGGTATGTTTTTTAGGTACCCACTGTATTACAGATAAAGAATTCTCTGCAACTCTCCAATTTTCGAGAAATTGCGTAACTCAAAACCGTATACAACCGTTAGTTATTCTATTCTATGAAATATTACAATTAATCATTATATTGAAAAAGCGACTGTTGAGTTTTGTTGCTGGAAACTGCCTGCTGAGCCGATATGGCGGTGGTAGCATCTCCATACTCTACTATATTAAGTTTGCCCTGTTCACAATTTACAGAAACTTCAGCTTCTGTGTATGGTCCTGTGGGACTGACACTACTGACATTTCTATCTCACTTGCCGATTCAGTGCTTGTCCTAAAAAATGACCTAATTCAATAAAATAATATTTCGATTTATTTAAATATCAACAATACCTTACAAACAACAAATCTAAATAGGTAAAATAGGTACAATTACAAAACGAAACAAAATAAATAAAACTTTCAAATAATTCAATACACGAACCCGCTGGTTGTAAAATCATTATCGTGGGACTTCCCCGGTTTCGTGGAAGCCGTAAATAATGATAAATATATGGGGTACTATAAATAAACACATGGCCTGCTAGTGTATGGCAAAATGAATTTTCAGTGTGGGGTCATAGGTTCGAGAATACTCAGCCAAAGGAATTTACGAGTTTCATTGAGATAAAAGTGTTTTAATGTATCGAATAGGAAATGTTACTTTGTGAGTATACTATATTAATATTTAATACAGTCTTAAAGGGATGCCCTTGAGAGATTGAAGTATACTGTGTACATACCTCAGACTATTTTATTAATAATAGAAGTCTCTATTGATTTTTAATGGATTTTTATTGGAAAGAAGCTCTTCTTCTTCTAGCTTGCTTATGGTGTTCCGAAAGTGTCAGTTGAGCAGTAATTATTTCTGCAATGTCAGGTTGTATGGTTCTCCATACTAAGGATATAGAAGGGTAAAAAGTAGAGTTAACGTTAACATATTTTTAATATTTTTCTACATTCACTATAGCTTAGTGGTCAGAGCGCTTATAGTTCCAGGTTTCCAAGAAGCGCAGGTTCAAATCTGACAATGTTTAAATTTAGTACGTTTTCTAAAAAGTTATTAAGATGCTGCCTTCATAAGAAAAAAGCGCCAAATACGAATGAGAGATACAAAGCTTGTTTTTTGACATATTTCCTGTCATTACGGAAAAATCTACTAATCGTATTCAAAATTAGGATCGTTAAACGGGAAAAAAAAATATGTTTTATATGATACTGTCTTAACGGAAACACATAAAAAAATTGTTTGTAAAACTTCACGTGGGAAATTCTTAGTTGGCTTCTAAATGCGAAATACCTAGTCAGTAGAAGCCAGTAGTGGCGTAAGGATACAAGCATGTGACTGTAATCACGACAGATTGTGAGTTCGATTCCCATTCGAGAAAATTAAATATTTAATATTTTCATTTCTTCGCTTAGGAAACGAGGCAAAGCGCGGCGTTGATGTTTGCCAATCAACACGCAATGCCTCCAGAAATCGTCGGAATGTGGGGAACAGAAGAGTCTTAATGGGAACGGACTGTCTTAACGTTAGGTTCCCGGGTTCCTTATGCTGATCCTGCTAAGTGCGGGATACAGCGTGAAACTAAAGAAAAAAATCCCACAACTAAATACGTAGATCAATCATTAAAAAAATCCTTGAAAAATATAAGAAAAACACACAAACAAACATAACAAAAACAAAAGTGGTTAAACAATTAAATATACGTAATAAACAGTTTTGTGAACTGTCATCATTTTATTGTGATTAATCAATAGAAATTGTTTACACATTAGTTACCTATATATTTGTAGCCGTCACGTTTATTTAATAACTAGCTCTTTCCTCTTGCTTTTGACTATAAAATAAATATATGTATATTTTTTATACTATATTTAAAACTATCGTGGAGCAGCGGCTGACTGTAAACGTGACGGTTGTGGTTTCGATTCCCACCCGAGAAAACGAAATATTTTCATTTCCACACTCAGTTAAAAAGGCAAGTCGCGGCGCTGAACTCCGCTACTCAACACGTGTATCATTAAAATCGGGTTGTAAGGAGGAAAAAGAGTGTTTTAACACCAGGTTCCCTCTTCCTACCCTACTTTATACGTCATACCGAGTAAAAAGGATAAATAAACAGCCATAAATACGTGAATTGGCTATTTAATTATGCTAACTAGTCCCTACTATCATTATCAGAGTACTATCATAGGGTCAATGACATCATTGCCTTGAGATCTCTATGTATGTTTCCATCATCTGATTTATTGATTCCATACAAACACACTGTCATGCCAATTTAGTATTAGTTGTTGGGGTTTAAGATTCATTTTAGCATACACTGCTCAATTTATTACTAATTTATTATAAAACATGGTGTAATTATTTTAAAATATTTGCATGATGTGATTTCTTGTTGATATTATTGCAAATTTCTTTATTTTTCTTGATATTTAGTATATTATATTAAGATCTAATTTAAATTAAATGAAAAAAGTCTAAATATTTGATTTCAACCATCAATAAATACTTGGGAATGTTTTAACTCCCAACTTCACTGTTTCAGCTATATGACTATGAAAGTACAATATTCGTGATGAATGTGTGATTCCAATAAGTAGCTTTTGCATAATTGAGAACAACAAATAGACAAACAAACAATTTTATATATGTATATAAATAATATTATATTCAAGCACTTTCCTGCATTTTCTTGTAAACACAATTAATAAAGAACACGATGAGATCTTTATTATAATTGTAATATTCAAATTAAATAACTAATTATTTTATAACAACACTTATGAAGCACAGTGTACATTATTATGAGGAAAAATAATAAATTCAAAATAAGGAAAACTTTGTCAGGAAATATTTATCGTACTAAAGAGTTGCCTAAAATTTAGCATAAATATTATACTTTTGATTGAAAAAACATTGCAAATTTTTTTTCTAGCTCTGATGCAAGCAGCAGGGTTTGATTCCTCCACACAACGTCTCAAAAATTGGATTATGCATGAGGAAATGAGGTGCTTTCTGTTGAACCAGCTAGTAGGAAAAAATCGAGACATTGTTTTTATTTGTTAAGTATAGTAATTATTTTTAAATATTACAAAAACACGGAAGTTTCTCATAATATTATTTTATTTTTATCTGATTGGAATATGTGTTATGCATTCGATAAGATCAAAAGAAAAAATAAATGATGTATTTTGCATTACAATTTGCATCACAAATATAAAGGAGTACAACCTTGCTTTATTTAAACTATAATTAAATTTATTTGTTTCATAGTAAATTATATTATTTTATTGCTCACACACAATAAACTGAAACCATTTTGTTTTTTAAGTATTTATTAAATTGGAAAACCAAAAAATAGTATGTTTTCCCCATTACTCAGATAACACATCAATATGTAGATAATAAATAAATGAAATCACTTTACAAGTCATCAATAGTGACTTAATATATTATGAATCATTATTTTCTATAAATAAATAGAAAAATAACAAGAGGTTATTGTGATGCAGTGTTACAGCATCTGTAAAGACAATGGTTGTGGGTATGAATCCCACTTGGGGTAATAAATTATTTTTATTTCTTCACTCTAGTAACCAGACAAAATCACTCACTTAACATACAATCTCTATAAAATTTGGTAGTCCGGTAGGGACAGAGGATTTTAACACTTTCCTCTGCTTATCTTAAGATAAATATAAAAATAACACTTACGTATAGGATGCAGTAGCTCCTCACTTGCATCATCCGAACGGAACTGTTTCAGAATGGCAGCGAGCCATCCATGTAGATCTTGTTCATTTTCGGCCACTATACACAGTTGTTCCTCTTTTGTAAACAGAGCTATCACATGTTTTTGTTTCAAGTCTAACCGTCTAGTTATGTTATAACAACTCTTCAAAGGCAGCACGCGACGCGGCGCTGCCCCTGAACGAAACTTCTTCTCGGATTCGTAATACTCAAGCCTTGCTGAACTCTCCGAAGTCTCCGCGCGGAGCACGAAGTACTTCTTCTTCATGGTCTTCAGCTTGCGAAGGTGGCCCTGGCGCACCACCGCGCCGCCCTCCGCCATGGCAGCCATGTCAGCGCCTCCGCATCAGCACTGGCACAAACACGACGGATAACCTTGAAGTTGTTTACGCACCGTGATGAAAGTCACTCGTCTCACCGTCGACGCGACTAAAAATACGTACTATCTCTTTTCAATAGTGCGTAAATAGTAAAGCGCTCGACAAATCGAACGGCGTAACTAATCCGTACTCGGCCTAGTCCTGCGGGCGCCATATGACCGCTTATATTACACTACTACGATTCACCAACGAGATAACGGCAACAAGATCGCAGCAATGCGGTGCAAACTGCAAATATCAAAATACAACAACAAACGCTTTTCAATCCATAATTTGGTACGCTCGCTATTACACTCGGTCATTCACAGATACACGAGTTTAGAAAGAGATAAAATCATTCATAGTAAACGTAATCCGCACGCCCTTCCGTGGGAACGCAGGGCATGGAAGTCACGCCGTGCTCATGCCTCCGTGCGACATCAAAACAATCAATTTTACGCGCTATACTGCACTCTTACAGAACATTCAAATTTTGGCTAATGAAAGAGTCAAATTACACAGAGTCGTTCATATGTTATGCACTTGATTTATAAAACTCCTGTATTTGCGCGTCGTTTTTTATTGGTTCCTCGCTATTGCGTGTCATTTATTCGAACGACGATTACGAGAAAATAGTGCCGTATAGGTCGGATACTGTGACTATAATATTTACATGCGCCACTTGACGGCATTTAAAACACTTTCAACAGAGTATTCTGCTGCAGCATAGGACTGTTTTTAAGAATAAATTATTGTTTTAAATAAGATTACTTTGCAATTATCATAAATTCAAATATTAAAACAAGTTAAAAATAAGAGAGAATTATTTTATATTCCTATTAAAACATAGAAAACTGCCGTACTACATGCAATATTCATACCACTTTCTTTTACAATATGTTGCAGTAAATATATTATATAAAATGTATCCGATTGCAAAGTTTTAAATTTACCATTGACAACATTCACTAAATATGTCGTCTTCTTTTGTGTCCGTCATTCATTCATTCATTTACTTGCTAAAAAAGGTAGAGAACACTGAACAGAAACGGGAAATGTTGGCAAATTACTACTGATAAATACGTGTAATAGTTTTATTTTCTTATTTTAGCTTATTGTTGTACAAATTTGTGCGGTCTGACTATTTATGTTGTACGTTCGCGTGATAAGTAATCTGTTTACATTGTGAAATAAGCATTTACTCCTTAGCCGTGAAAACCATATTCGTAGCGAAAGGAGACTTTTTGTGGCAAATTCGGTGTTTTTAATGTTCGGTGATGGTATTTATGGACCGTATCGTTGTACAGTTATCTGTAACTCGCGGGCGGATGAGAAGTCTCTGCTGGATGGCATTATAATGTTGAATACTTTCGTCCTGTGTAAATACTAGTTGCAACAGTCTATCAATAGTTGCGGTTAAGAAGTTTTGCAACTATCATTAGAGCGTGAAAACCGTGTCAAGCTTGCACCCTATGAGATTTGGATTTTATGATAAAAACAACAAACAACAACTTTGTTCTTATTAGATAATAATTTCTATAATATCTAGGAGAAAGACAATGGACCACAGATCGTAACTTTGGAGGTAATATTGATCATGAAATGAAGCATAATAATACACTAGGAATCTTTGTACAATATAATTTTATTGCAGATATATTATGGCATCAGGAACATCTTCATTAGAAAGCAATGGGAGTAATGGTGAGTATTATCATTGTCATTATCCAGACTAAGTAGTAAAAATATTAACTTTTAAATACATATTTCAAATTACTGCTGAAATTAATATTACTCTTATACACATCCTTTAGGTTTGAACCCATTATAGTGTAGTAGAACAGTATTCAATTGTAAACACAGTTATTATGAGTTCAATTTTAGCTCAAGGTGATCTATAATTCTTATTTCCTCCGCCTCAGCAGACAAAGTAAAGCATTCAGTTTGGCCATACAAAAATTGTATTCAATAGGTCTTAAGGTTGAGTGGACCGCTTAAAACACTCTTGTGTGTTTTAAAATGTTCATACATCCATGTCCAAATGCTTTATAATATTAGGTTCTTTCTGCTTCTAGTCCCACAAAAGCTTCAAATGATAGTAACTTATATACAACAAATAAATTGAAAAAAAAAATCAGCTGACAACCTGTCTACAGACAGACTACAGACAGACCGACTGTAGACAGAGGGAACCTAATGTTAATATACTTCATTCACTATTCTCTCCAAATTCTGGAGGCATTGTGTGTTAAGTGGTGGAACATAACGGTACATTTTGCCTTGACCAGGACCAGAAGACAAATTGAAAATATAAATTTAAATAAATATTTCATTTCCTCAAGCGGGGATTGAACCCAAAATCAGTAGTGTTTGCAGTCACACACTTGTGCCCCTGCACCATGACTGGCCTCAATACACTGAATTATTCATATTACTAATTTGTGGTCTTGAAAAAATTTTACCAGGTAGTAATTACAAATTTGACCTTAAATAAAATGTATTATCATATTAATTATAATTCAATAGATTTATTTTTTTTTCAACAAAAACTAATTCAATGAAATGTGATTTCATATATGTAAATATAAAAAAAATACTATTTTCAGAATCAATATCTCACAGCTACGTGAGTAATGAGCGTCATACAACTACCCAAATACCGTCTTTGCCCATTGAATATGACTTATCTTCATCGCAATGCTACGAGAAACCCAACTATACGAGCCACAGCCACACCATGAGTGCACCATACGAACTTGGACAGTATGAAGTATTAAATAAGCAGGCCAACGAGAATCTTAAACAGCAATGTGATAAAGCTCAACATGACTTGAACCAACTAAGACGTCAGTATACTGAGACATCTAGACGTTGTGAACATGTTATGAAGGTTAGTATTGCTATATTTGTTTATAACATCACATTGTCCTCATCAGCACAAAATTTGTGTTAAGGCACTGTTACCCTGACACTGCCCAAATTTCGAGACATATTTTCAGTGGCAGAACACACTACACTACACAAACCCTATACAAATGTCTTATTACCAGAGACTAGGAAATGAAAATAATGAATTCACCTGAATGAGATTGAACCTGAATCCAACTGTCGCATTTACAGTCAGAGGCTATGCTGGAAAGGTCTAATATAAATATAATTTACAATAAATGAACAGATGTTCCCTCTGCTTACGTAATAAATGATAACTGAGTACAATGTCAAGTATTAATTAGTATGCAAATTGCTAATTTCATTTAAAAATAGCTTGTAATTCTGTTTTAGTCAATGTTGTTTTATGTTTTCACAAGCTAGAGAATTAAAGTGTTGGACATTTACATTTTCATTTTACATGTACTGTCTTATATAAATGGCCAGTCGTGGCGTAGAGGCAGATTATAAGGTTCTGTACCCCCACTACAGGAAATGTAAAATGTAATATTTTCATATTTTCGCTTTGGTAACGAAGCAAAGCTTATAGCTGAATTCTGCCACTCATCACGCAATGTCTACAGAATCACGCGATGGGTTTGGGTTCGAATCTCTTTTCCTTTGACTGAATAATGTTCATTTCATCGCTCTGATAAGACGAAGCGCGGCGTAAAGTTTCGTCACTCAACAGAACGGAGTGCCGTGACTCTGGGTTCTGTGTACTTACCGTGCTATGTGTGAAATGTGAAATGACGAACAGAATCCAGCATAAATTAGTCCTTTTATTCTCCATTTTATAGGGTTACGTATCTTTTAAGGAAAAAAGGAACCCTTATCCATTTATCCATCAAAAATGTCGTCAATCTAATTCATAGTTTACTATTTGCCAATTCCAATTGAACTTTTTCGAGAAAATATTTTTATAGAAGGCCGCCCATTAAATAAATGAAAATTTTCTGAAAGCTCGAGTGAAATAACATTTTTTCGAAGTCATTTCAGTATCAAAAGTTCTATATTTTTTTAACGTTTTTAAAGTGTTTATTCCACACTTTTGAAAGAGAAATACTTTTTTACTTGAGAACCGTCCATGCGGCGCGGGTTCAAGTCTCGCTATGTATTTTTTTTAATTTTCTTAAAATATTTTTCTTTTAAAAAGTTCTAAGCGCTAAATATAAGTGCCGCCATTTTTATATCTCGGGGCGAGACCGCGCTTTGGAGCAACGTTGCCAGTCTATTCAGAAATAAATTTCCCCATTTCAATACAAAACAAACTTGCCCTATTGACCTATATTTTATACACACTACACAGCCTTGGAGAAATAGCCTAGTTCTTGTTAGCCATTTTTTTAACTAACCATTATATATTTCAACATTAGTAAATGTGAAAATTATGCTTTAGTTCTATTTTAATGAGAACGTATTTTTTTTTGTTTTTCAAATTTTTGCGCTGTGTTGAAATTGTATTCAGGACTGAGTAATGGATTTGTGTGAGAATAACAACTGATTTTAATATTTTTTTGCTTCACATTGCTTGTTCTCGCACGAAGCAGAGTGCCTACTCTGCTAGAGGGAACCTGGGAACTTAATGTTAAGACACTTTCGTCCAAATTCTGGAGGCATTGAGCGCATTGCGTTTGCCTCTTTACTAAACCAAAGAAATAAAAATATACGATATATCATTTCCTCTATCGGGAATCGAACCCACAACCTATGCGTTACAGTCGCATAGGTACTTGTACTTAATGTTACTTCCTATCGATTTTAATGTTATAAACGAGTAAGTCTGTTACAATAATGTACAACATAAAAAAATAATGCTAAACGAAAAAAGTACTGCACAAAATACTAGTTTTGTATATATTTTATTCGAAGAAACATTTTCGTAAAGATTACTCCACAACGGCTGTAGGTTCGATTCTCACTCGGGAGAGTGTAATATTTAATATTTCACTCTCTCGAGGTCGCTGTAATTTACCTCGTTGCGAGGCAAAATACAGCGATGAGATTCGTCGTTCAACACCTAATGCCTCGAGAAACTGTGAAAGAGAGAAAGTGGCGGAAAGTGGGGAACAGAAGGTCTTAACGCTAGGCTCCTCTGCCTATCGCTATATATGTGAGATAAAGGGATTTTTTATTCTCTTCGTTCTCTTACTAGATTAGCAAAACATTTGTCTCAAGACGCTTTGATTACAAAACTTTTGTAAAGGCGAAAATTACGTAATAATTAATAATAATATTTTCTGACAAATATTTTATATATATAATATTTCAAAAGTAATTTGACATTTTATGGCGATTTGAAATGTTGAAAAATATAGTTTAATTATAAATTATATAAAATATTCCAGGAGCTAGAATACTTCCGCGGCCAACATCGTGCAGCGATGAACCAGCTGGAAGTGTCCGCGCAGGAGACGAGCAGCCTCCGCGGCAAATACGGCGATCTGTTGAATGATAATCAACGGTATTTATATATTACTTAATATTAATAGAATTTCGTATTTGTTTACTACAGCAGGGAAATGAAAATAATATAAACAATTTAGTTAAAAATTCAAATGAAATTTACAATTGTATTGTATATTTATAGACATTTATATTTTATTATATAGTTGCGTTGATATGGTTAATTATGTAATCCATATAATTGTAAAGTCGGATAAAAGGATTTATTATTTATAATACTTAGAATTAGAAAAGAAACAAAGCTTTCAGTTAAATTTAAAAAACATCGTAAAGTATTTAATCGCAAAAATTAACGTTTTTTCCACATTTATATTTTTTTTGCTTTATCACGTATACAGCAGGGTAAAGAAAGAGAAACTAATGTCATGGTCCGTTATCCTCTCTTTGTGCTAGATTTAAGATAGTGCTAAATATCAGACAACAGGGTAATGAATTTCGGACCTCAACGCCGCATTATGTCTACCAATGAATTTTTCAATATATTTCAGCCTAGAGCGTGAGATTCAGCATCTACAACAGAATAGTGGCGCGGAGGGCGCGGACGCTCTCGTACATACATTGAGGAAATACGACGCTCTCAAGGAAGAACTCGAATGTTTCCAGAAAAGGTTAATTTTTTTAAAATAAGAGGTCGATTAAAAACAAAATAAATATTAATTTATTGAATTAATTTTTGGTTATTTTTTTGTTATAACGTATTTGTTGTGAATTGTGGTTTGCAATGTGAAAAAAATACATGTTATAAAATTACATTAAGTGTCTTGACATTTTTTAATAAAAATGATTTTTCCGTCAACATCCCATGTTTCTTTGAAATTTCTTTATATAATTTGTAGTTTTTTATTATTATTTATTCCAGGTATGACGATCTTATAGAAAATCACAACACGACGCTAGAAAATTTGCGAATAGTACAAGAAGAAAACAGTAGGCTCAAGACACAGTGTCACGATTTAACACAAGAGAGAAATGTCGTGGTAATTATAGTGTTTTTTTAAAAGCTAGTTAGTTGAACTGCTACTTTTTTTTGGTTTTAGATAATCAATCATAATTTTAATTGTTCAGCAAAGAAACAGGCAACTATAAAATAGATAACAAAAATAAAAAGAAGAGAGGTGACTTCATTGTCTCAACAGCGATATTTTTCAGGCAACCTAATACATAGGATGTAATAAGAGAAAGAGGGTTAGCGAAGTGAATATTAATTATGATATTTTACTAAAATAAACAAAACAAAAAATTATATTACATAGAGCAGTGACTTACTGAATTTTTAAACTGTCTCTTAGGCAATTAATCTAACGAAGATTAAAAAGATTAGGCCTAATATAAATAAAAATAATAAAATCCAGATTCGCGAGCGCAACGCGCTGAAGCAGCAGGTGGCGAGCGTGGTGCGGCAGTGGGAGGGTGGCGTGCGCGAGCGCAACGACATCAAGCGGCTCACCGACGAGCGCAACGCCGCCATGGCAGAGTACACGCTCATCATGAGTGAGAGGTGATCATGCACACTCAAAGCACACTCATACACACACACTCTTACACGCAGAAACAAACACACACACAGACTTGTATGTAGCTTTCATTTTCAGATAAATTTCGTATTTTTTTCCAGCTCAACTGACCTCAATTTTACTTTATTTTATATAACTGAAAATATTTAATTGTTAAACTAAATTACCTACTTAAATATAACGTTAAACTGTCTACCATAGGGACACAGTACACAAAGAAATGGAGAAGCTCTCTGATGATCTACAGGCGGCGTTAAAACGCGTTGCGGCGTTAGAATCCGCTTTGCAAGCCTCCAGGGAAGAGCAGAGGGCTACCGCTTTACAGGTATGTAGGGACAAGAATAAGAATATTGCTTGGATATTGCTCCAGAATTTGGCGGAAAGTGTGTCTTCACACTAGATTCCCTGTGCCTGCTGTATGCGGATACAGTGTGAAGCTAAAAAAAAATAATAACAATATTTTTACGTTAACAGGCTGAAAGTCTCCGTCGCGAGATCGAATCGGCTCTCGTGGACCGCGACCGCGCGATCAAGGAGTGTACGGATTTAAAAACACCACAGAACACAGCTACGTTGGGGAAATCAAGGTGAATATTGTTTTTTTTTATTTTATGTGATAAAATTAAAAAGAATAATATGTAAGCCATAGAAAATAAAAATAATGATCTAAATGCCAAAGTCTTGAATGGCTACTTATTTTAATTATGCATGGTCTAAAAGAAATTGTGATCTTTTTGTTTTTGGTTATATATGTATAAATTATGACATTTATTTTAGGCCGTCGTGGCGATACAGGTGTGCGACTGTAAGGTGGAAATAATTTATTAAATATTTTCATTTGTTCGCTCTGGTAACAATGCAATGCATCAATTCGATGGAAAGTGGGAAAAGAAAGTATCTTAATAAGAATTGCGTGTGCTAACAATCCCAGGTTCCCTCTGTCTATCCTGCTCGTAGCAGGAGCTGTAAGAACACAAACAATTATAGCAAAGATGAAAAATGTTTGTAAATATGTAGATATAAAAAAGTAAATTGAGAGTGACTGTAAAACCGACTGGTTGTGGGTTCGATCCCCACTCGAGGAGATGAAATATTTATTTAAATTTATATTTCCATTCCTTCGCTCTGGTGTCGAGGCAAAGCGCGACGTTGAGTTTCGTTCCGTATTCAATACGGAATGCCTTCAGATTTCGGCGGAAAGTGGCAAACGGAGTGTCTTAACACAAGGTTCCTTCTGCCTACCATGCTGTGTGCAGGATACAGCGTGAAGCTGAAGCTGATAACAATTTGTTTCAGGCAAGACAACTCAGCGTACCACCATTTAGGGTTATCGAGTGTTGTGGGTACTGATGGGTTCCTCAATGGACAACATTCTAATGATCTTTCTATGGATAAATTACAAGGTATATTAGTATAAGCTATTTATTATCTTAATTTAATATTACAATTAAGTGATGAGTTTGTTTGATTGAACGCGTTAATCTCGACCACTGATGCCTTTGTCTACCCTGCTACAGCTGAAAAAAAAATTGTACATACTAAACCGAAACAATTTTTTTTGTGATAATGATTGTGCTGCTCTATATTAATATATTTTCTCCAGGTCTCTCCCCATCAGAGGCGTCTTGTGCTCGAGTCGACGACGTGGAACAAGCCAACCAAGAAATAGAACGGCTAAGAGCACGAGCTGACAGATTGGCACATGATTTACACGATGCACATAGAGAGGCTGAGGTATAGTATTTTTAAATGAAACTCTAACTGGATTAATCGCATATAGTTAGTAATATACGTTTTTGACCACGGAAATGTGATAAATAATTCTAAACATACATGGTTAACCTGATTAAAAAGTTTTGATCTAAATTTTAGCTGAGGTTATTTAGAAAATATATAAAAAATTTAATGTTCTCTTCGTTCATTTATTTAAATGTAAAATGAGACATGGCATAAGCCATAATTCATGTCTATAAAGACATGAATTAAAGTGCTAAAATCTCTACATTACGTATATTAAAGAAAATAATTTAGATAGATAAAAAAAATTATACGATTTTTTTTTATTTCGCTGTCTATTAGTCAATTTGTTTGAACTGTATGTGTATGTACACAGGCGGTACAGGATTGTACAAATGTATGACTATATGAGTACCGCTTAGCGCCTATTAATTATATATTCACAGTAAAAAATCGACTTTATAATATCCACTTTAGAACGCTTGAATATCTTTTATGAAATTTAAATATTTCCAGGTGTCCAAACGTAGAAGAGACTGGGCGTTCGCTGAAAGAGACAAACTGTTGCAGGAACGAGAAAGTGTCAAAGCTCTCTGTAATCGATTAAGAAAGGTGAGTTATATTTTGAATTTAAATGTGCAAATAAGATTTTTTCTGTGTGTGTTTATGTTAATTAAATTTGAGACAATATGATTACAAATGTTTCAATATTTTATTATTAAATAAAACAACAATTGTATATTTTATTATTCATAAAACTATCAATCGTATTACAGGAACGAGATCAAATGGTAGGGGAGTTGGCTGAGGCGCGGAGGCACGGAGGGAAAAAGGACTCCAAAGAGGGCAAATCTCCCAGACCTAAGTCTCACGAGGATAAATGTCGAATGCCGTCACATAGAGATTCTGATATACAGGTAATACAATTTTTTGGTTGATTCATGTGGGTTCAAATAAAATTTGGGCTCTTTTTTTAGTTACACCTTTTTTGTCCATCATATAACATAATAATTAAAACAGGGAACTTAATTATATATAATATGATGAGAACGTTTTGAAAGTTCTTCGTTCTCCGTTTGTTATAGAGGCAATGCGTTTTGCTGGCGGATCTTAACGACGGAGTGACGCAACGACTGGCCTCTGGCTCCTACGTCGCAATGTATTATTTTTAACAATTTTTTCTAAAAAGGGTTTACAAAAAAGGTTTTTTTATATTCAATAACTATACTTTTTGTTACATATTTTATTTTATTCCAGGACTTCGAATGGGAAATAATCGACGTGGAACTGAGCGGTATGTCTCCGGATGGTTCCTTGGGCTTGGAACTTTGCGGTGGTCGAGATGAACCCTGTTACCCTAATGATTGTAGTGTATATGTGACCGCTGTGAAGAAGGGATCCATTGCAGATGGGAGGATCAAGTGAGTATTTGCAAGAGTTTAGGAGATTTTGAATGGAATCTAGAAGAAGAACCTAGAATTTTAGGGTTAAAATATTCAGTTCTACACTTAACTTTACTTTGTGAGATACATAGTATTATTTTTATTTTTATATTTTTAATGAGATGATTACTTTCTTTAATTATTTGAACTGGTATTTGCTGAACATTGTTAAGTTATTGAGTTTTGAATAGTTTTAATAAGAAAATAATTGCAATTGCTTCAAGAATTCGGCAGGAAATGGGGGACGAAGTGTCTTAACATTAGGTTCCCTCTGTCTATCCTGCTGTGTGCGGGATACAGCATGAAGCGGATTTAATAAGAAAAAAAAAGAAAAACAATTATTAAACATTTTAATTTTCATATTGTTGATTTACGCTGTGTGTGTGGTAGTTGTACAGCAATTTGAAAATTTATATAAATTGCAGAGTGCTCGACCGCATAGCGGACGTGTGTGGCATGTCGCAGTGGGCGCGCGCCACGTTGTGCGCTGCAGCTCTGCGCTCAGCGCTGCAGCGCGGCCCCGTGCAGCTGCGCCTGCAACGCGCCCGCGCCGCGCGCACTCTGCTGCGCATCGCGGGTGGGGGGCAGAGCGGGCTCAGCTTGCAACAAGGTATGTTGGTTTTAATATAGGGGCATTACCTAGGTGTGACTGTAAACGCGACTGTTTGTGGATTAGATACCCACTTGATGAAATGAAATATGTATTGAAATGTATATTTCCATTTCTTTGCTCTGGTGTCCAGGCAAAGCTCGGCGTTGAGTTCCACCAGTCAAAACGCAATGCCTCCAAAATTCGGTGGAAAGTGGGGAACGGAGTGTTATAACACTGGGGTTCCCTCTACCTACCCTGCTGTGTGCGAAATATAACGTAAAGTTGATTTGATTTATTGAACTAGTTTTAGGTGCAATGTTACGCTTTCTATTAAGAAATAGCGTTAACATTTGAATGCAGTGGGAAACTTTTCTAAATATTATGAATTTTATTTTCCAGGTATTTTCATAAGCAAAATAGCTTGTGGCAGTGCGGCCGCTAAAGAAGGCAACGTGTACGTCGGGGATAGAGTTGTCAGTGTGAGTTTTATACTGTTATTTATATTTATTTTATCTTTGACAGTTACTATATTTATTTCATCTTCACGCTGTATCCCGCACACAGCAGGATAGGCAGAGGGAACGGAGTGTCTTAGCAATGGGTTACGTCATGGCGCAGCGGCATAAGGGTGTGACTGTAACGCGATGGTTGTGGGCTCGATCCCCACTCGAGGATGTGAAATATTTATTTACGTTTATATTTCGATTTCTTCGCTCTGGTGTCGAGGCAAAGCGCGATCTGTTCTGCCACTCAACACCCAATGCCTCCAGAATTCTTCAAAAAGTGGGGAACGGAGTGTTTTAACACTAGGTTCCCTGTGCCTATCCTGCTGTGTGCAGGATACAGCGTGAAGCTGATTTTTATTTTTATAAAATTTCTTCGAGTGGCAATCAAACCCACAACCTGTCGCGTTTACAGTCACAAGCTTGTGCCCCTGTGCCATGACTGGCCTCTAAAATAGTTCCATGTCTTTTATTTCTCCACAGATAAACAACTGCTCCCTAGAAGGCATAAAAAGTGTATCAGAAGCAACAGCACTACTCAACGACTGTCACTACGACTGTGTGCTGCTTACTGTGCTGAGACCTCTTTACCCCTGCTGCGATCCGCGTAACAGGTAAGCATTACATAGGCCTTGGCCTGGAACTACGAGCTATGGTTCCATGCCACGATCACGAGTTACAAGCCATGCCCTGGCTATATAGTACAAAGCCATAACCTCAAATCATGCTATAGTTAAATAATATTGACTTAAGGATTTTAGTAAATCTTTAGAATAGTTAATATAGGACCTAAAAGTTATATTGTTAAAATTAATCCAATTTATTGATTTTTTATTTAATACGCCAACAATAATCATTTTTAAAATTGAAATCGAACCCATTTATATTGCCTTCTTACTTTTATATTGAAGTTGTATGTTAGTCAATATTTACAATTTTCATCACTTTTCAAGTGTAATAAAAAAATGCACTTCATCTCGCGTGCCATAATATTTATTGTCGATTTCCTACATAATTGCAAACAGACAAACAAACATACTTAGACTCTGTTTTTGCAATATCGGTATAGTTGTACTCAACTTCTAGTCGGGTTGTTACTGGTGCATAGTCAATAGATGTATTTTATATGAAATAATATTAACTTAATTTTATTATTTACACAATTTGATATTAAATATTTAATATATACATATTATAGTATCCGTGGTCGTAAGTAATTTCATTTAAAATTATATATATAATTTAACTATTAAAGTCTTGAAATACAATGTTTTTGCTATTAATATTATGAAATTTATTTCGGCGGCGAGTCCCACCATTCAAAACGCAATGCTTCCTGAATTCGGCGGAAAGTGAGAAACAGGAGTGTTTTAATTGGAAAGGAGTATCTTTATGTTAGGTTTCCTGGTTCCCTCCGCCGCCTTCCTGGCAGCAACTGAACCCACAACTGTCAAACTTACAACCAGACATTGTCTATATAATTTTATACTAATATAAATAAAGTAAACAAATACAATGTTTACAGGCTCTCGCTGTACGAGCAATCGTACGGTGACAACAAGATGGTGAACATTTGCTCCCAGACCGAGGACAACTGGGGCGCCTTCATACCGCCGCCACCTGAGCCTAAGGTATTCATTCCTTCTTTTGGGTTCCCTCTGCCTACCCCGCTGTGTGTGGGATATAGCGTGAAGCTGATCTAATGTAATGTCTTTTAATATCTGTATAGGTGCATGTGGAACACTCAGTAGCGGAATTCGACCGGCGCTACGTATACCACGTAGCGGCCGGCAGCCAGGGGAAGATACACCAGGAGAGAGGTACTTATATATTTATATAAAATATTATATATTATCATAATATGAATCATATGGAAGTAAATAAAATTATTTCCATTTAGATTAGTATTTGGGTAGTTAAATTATGTTTTCGTATCGTTATAATTTCTGTATATTTGGGTCTATAATCTAAATATTATTAAAAAATGTGTAGTTTTATACAATAACCATTTAATTATAGATAAAAATCATTAAGTATTGTTTTGTTGTTTTGAAAAAAAAAAGCATTGTCTCCTATATGATTCATATATGTACATTGTAAATTATTTAGTAATAATTAGTTTATAGTTAAAAAATAGTTTTAAAAAATCTTTAATTCTTTTGAGTGTATTTAGGAATGTTGTTTCTCACGTATTTAGGAATGTTGAGGCATAAGCTTTTCTTGAGTTGATTTCACTTAAAAAATAAAATAATTTTTTTTTCGCTACACGCTGTATGTATTGCGCACATAGCAGGGTAGGCAGAGAGAAATTGGGAACCTAGTGTCATTTTGAGGTGTTTGGAGGCGTTTGAAGTAGCGGCGTAGTAGCGGTAAGTGAGAATGGAACCCATAACCTGTCGCGCTTTTAGTCTGACGTGGCCCTGCGATACGACTGACATAAAACATATCTATATTAATTTAATTAAAATTTTAACTCATCTTCATTTAGTAGTGCTTTTAGTACTGCTTAAGAAAATTCTGTTTTTGGTTATATAAAACCATAAAAAGTATAAGTGTCATATTTTTTAATAAAAAATTTAAAGCAAAGCGAGGTCGGTTGACTAGATTTTTTAGTATTTGTTTTTTCATTATATTATTAATTTTGTATTATTACAAAAAAAGGATTTAAAAACACGAACATATTTTTTGTAATTATTTAGAACATTTTTTTCTAATTCTTTATATTTTATTATACTTTATGTATATTTAGAATAATATTTACTGTAATTATAATAATAAAATAATAATAAAAAAAGAAAAACACATAATTCCGATACCGGGAATCGAACCCGAGCCTCCTGGGTGAGAGCCAGGTATCCTAGCCACTAGACCATATCGGATGTTGGGCTTAAGATCTGAAATAGTAGACATTACAAAACTTTTAAGTAACTAAAAAAAATTGTTATAGATAGATCATATTATGATCTATGTCTAGTGATAAATTAATCCATTCTCCACTTTTTGCGGAGATAAAATGTAGTTGTATTCAAATATGTATAAGTGTCCACAAATAAGATGATGTGTATCGTACAAGAAAAGAATATCTCGAAACTTAATGATCAAAAATAAGACGGAGAGCTTATACACTAGGTTCATTCTGCATAATGTGTGAATTAAAAAAAATATGATTGACAAAGAACAAAAGCAAAAAACAAATATACATAAATAAGATGCGATAAATTACATGTTGAGTGGCGAAACTCAACGCCGTGCTGAAAATATTAAATAATTTATTATTCCCATTGAGAAACGAACCCACGACCTTGCCTTATGCGGGAAGGTAAAAAATAAAATTGTAACAGATGTTGACAATTATACCTTTACTAGTTATGACGTTTGCCATTGCCGTTAGGCAAAACACTCGAGATATCATTATCTGGTATCGACTAGATAAGATTGTGTTCATATATCGATCTATTTATTTGTTTTTTTTTTGTTAGGAATAGTATACAATACTAAATAAATTAATGTTAAATAAGATGAATATTTTTTTGATATACTCTATGTGCGTTTATAAAAACATTTATTTTAAGAAAATCGATGTATCTTATTCCCTAACAGAAAATAAAATACATAAATGTTTAATTTTTGAGTTATTGTCAATTCCTAATTTCTTTTTCTTAAACATTGAAAACATTGAAAGGGAAAGTATTGGTGATAAGAAAGTGACATCGAATCCGACTGTAAAAACGACAGAATGGTTCGATTGCCATTGAGGGAAGTTAATTATTTTTGTTTTCTTGCTCTGGTACAAAACAAGCGCGACGTTGACTCCCACCACTAGACACTCGAAAATTTTGCGATACGTGAACAGAGTGTCTTAACACTAGATTCCATCTACTGGTATATACGGGATACAGCTACTGTTCAGGAGGTTTTTCTTAGCAGAATATGACTTTCTTGTTGGTGGTTTCCTGTATGACTGACTCTACTTATATTTTTAATTATATACTTTTAAATCAGTCAATTTGACTGATTAAAAAGTATATAAATAAAAATAACTCATAATAACCTAATAGAATAAATTATATTTTATTTACATTTTGATATTTCAATAAAAACAATTTGGTCAACTAGTAAAAGGTGTTGCAGGCACATGGGACATGATTCGCGGAAAGATAGAGGCCGTCACTGGCAAGAGTAAAGACAAGCAGAGCAAGGTGGGTTGTATATGTTTTACTTTATCGATGATGAAAATATAGGCATTTTTTCAGAATTTTCTTTAGAAGGGAATTATAAGAAAACTTGATAATTCTATCCCCACTGGAAACGGTTACAGTTAAATTATTTTCTTTTGATCCACTCAATTAAAACAGTGTCTTTAATTGGATTCCAGAAGAAATTAGAGATATAAGTGTCTCTTTCTACCTAGCGTGTTATGCCTTATCACCTATTAATAAATTTGTTAGAAATCTTTTTGAAAAATGCATAGTGCCTATTCTACAATTTTTATTGTCTAATCTGGAAATATTATACTTGCAGAAATGTTGAGTTAGGTCACTTTTATTAAGGGGAGCGATATAGAATAATCAATAGATTGTCTTATCTTTTGATTGTATTTTATTTATTGATATATTTTATTATAATTTTTAGTAGTGAGTCGAACATGTCGTTTATTTATGCTCCATCATGATTGACTTAGAAATAACTTTCACTTTCTATAGTGGTTGTGGGTTCTATAAAGTGGCACTTATGTGAGCCATTGAGTTTTAAAATGTACAAATAATTTGAAATTGATAGATATAATGGTAAATAATTGTATAATAAAAGATGTGTTAATATTAAAACAATATCCCATCTAATGTGTATAATTTACGTTTTCTGTTTTTTGTATTTTTTTTAATATTTGACAGGTGCCAGAATCAGATGCTATTGCGGAGCTAGACTCGGTTATCGACAGTTATCACGGGAAAACAAGTGAGTACAGACTTATGTTTATTACTTATTGTGTTATTGTATTTATATTATTATTTCACCATTGTGGTCCAATTAATGAAATTTGAAAACTATTTTGTTAAATTAATAAATATAAATTTATATTTTAGTTAAAGAAACTAGCAGCGTACTAAAGAGGTCAAGACGAAAAAATAAAGAAGCTCAGAATGATGTTAAAAATGGCGGCACTTGGCCTAAAGCGAGAGCAAATTTTATACTAGAAGATAACGCGACAGGAACCATAGTACAACCTCGATCGAGAAAAGAAAGGCCACATTTATCAATTTTACTCAGCCCTCCAACAAAGTTACCGCCTGAACCGCAAAGATCTAATACGAATAGGAATTCGAATCCCATACCCTTAGGGCATGTGCCCTTAACTCAAGTGACTACGCCAGCGCGACATTCTGTCTATAAATCTATTGAATCCAGTCCAGCCATTGAACATTTTCCCAAACCGGCCCCTTTAGCCATACATAACCCTTTTGCACCCAATAGTATGCCCTTCGAGAAAAATCGGACTTTAGAAAAAGAAAAAATATCTATAAGTGATTATGAACAGGATGTTACTCCGAATAGATTAAGTTTAGTTCTCAATCCGTCAGAAGATTCCCTTTTTTATCAACCTGCCATGAGAAACCGTACAAAAAGCCCCCATTCCTTAGACTTTATGGTCAACAAAGGCCCTAATTCACTCGATTTTGTATCAAGAAAATCACCCAGTTCACTTGATCATTCGATTAAAAATCACACGGGGAAAGATATACTCGATCAGTTCTACTCCTCTAAAAAAGCATCTTCGCCCAAAACAGTGAATAAATATCCATCTGACAGTGACAGTTTCGGTCCAGACAGCTTAAATAGCAATGCTAATTTCCCAATGACGGGAACATTGCCATCTCAATCACGTCTCCAGTCCCAATACTATAGAGGGCCGTTCACAAATTCGAATCCACATACATCTAGTCGATACAACCATCTTTCCAGTCCAACTAATATACCACAGAGTCAATCAGGAGAAAGTATTGGCACAAGTTACGACATGCATTCATTTACGTCGCACACGCACAATATGTCCGACTTACATCCTGTACCAAGAGTGAATAGAGAGTACCACCATACATACGAAGGCGGGACCTTCCCCAGAAAAAAAGAAAACCAAAGGTTTCGTATCCCATCTAATCCTAGTGTGACATCTAAAAATTCTGCAGGAAAACTTAGTACGGGTTCTATTGAGAGAAGTTCAGAGAGAAATTCCCCAATGCCGACATTTCACGTAGAAGTGCTAAGTCCTGGACGAGGGGCAAAGCAATTGACTCACAAAACGAGGAATTCTATGCCCGAATATTGTGGATTAGGATGGAATAAACCTCTGCCGGGGGAGTTGAGGAGGGTTCACATTGACAAAAGTCAGCAGCCGTTGGGCATACAAATATATTGTCCGCCAAGTAGTGGGGGAGTTTTTGTTTCTACTGTAAATGAGAACTCCTTGGCCAGTCAAGTTGGTCTCCAAGTTGGTGATCAGTTATTAGAAGTTTGTGGAATTAATATGAGATCAGCGACTTATACTTTAGCTGCAAGTGTTTTAAGACAAATCGGAAATTCAATAACTATGCTAGTTCAATACAGTCCTGAGAAGTACAAAGATGAGATGGAAGTTCCAGGTAGCTCGTCTTCCGGAGACAGTTCTCATGATGAGGAGGTTTCCCTATCTGGATCTCCAACACCTCGGAACTCGCCTGGTCCACAACAATCATTACGAATGGATGTTCCGTCCACTGAAGTGGCGACATTAAGGCAGTCGCAAGGGAAAGATTTACCCAGATTTTTGTTAATAGAAATGCGTAATTGCTCAGATTTGGGTATAAGTCTTGTGGGTGGTAATGCTGTTGGTATTTACGTGCACAGTGTTCAAATAGATTCGCCCGCGTATATAGCGGGCTTGAGGACGGGAGATCAAATTTTGGAATATAATAACGTGGATTTAAGGCGAGCTACTGCTGAGCAGGCAGCTTTGGAACTAGCGAAACCGGCTGATAAAGTAAGTATATATGTACTTTAGTTGGTATAAAATACTTTGTACTTGTTGATATCTTTTTTATACGTGTACTTAGTAGTGTATAAAGTTCTTATGGATAATTCTTTTATGCAAAACTGTCAAATATTTTAATACATGATGTAATGTCAGCAAAGTATGTTTGTTCTTAAGTTTGTTCTCATATTTTTTTCATATGTGTATGAATAAACTCTATGCTTATGCTATGCTATGCTATGCTATTAACTAACAACATAATTATTTCTATACACGTTAGATTTTTAATATTTTTTCTCCCAACAGGTGAGCGTTCTAGTCCGACATGATCTGCCCCAATATCATGAAATAAAAGACAAACCCGGCGACGCATTTTATATACGAGCCGGTTTCGACCGTTGCGCTAAAATAGCTTCCATAGGAATGGACACTATAGATGAATATTCTCTATGGTTTCGCAAAGATGAAGTGTTATTTGTAGATAACACGTTGTTTAACGGCGCCCCCGGTCTCTGGAGGGCGTGGCAGTTGGATTGCAAAGGTGTTAAACGCCACTGGGGCACTATACCCAGTAAATTTAAGTGAGTTTGGTTGGTTTATTTGGGAATTTTGCAATAAAATTTAACATATTGTGCAATATTTTTACAAATTTAAAATTAATTTCCAGAGTGGAAGAAATACTCCGCCGTTCAATAGGTACACTAGACAATGAAGCTCAAAGACGAGCATCGAGTACAGCAAGAAGATCGTTCTTCCGACGTAAAAAACATAGAGATAGTAAAGAACTAGCGTCCTTCTCTAACACCGAGTTGGGGTGCTGGAGTGACTCTGGGACATTAGCTGATGATGTACCACTGAGTTATCAGAGAGTGGAGAAATTACATTGTGAGTGCTGTTTTATATTGACGTTTTTATTTTGGGTGGTTCATAATATTTGAGTAGAATTTATTTAGTTGTAATTGTTTTAGTTTTCGTTCTTTTAGTCTAATTTCATATATGTGTCGTGATCAACCTCGCTTTGCTCAATAATATTGTAAACGGTAGTGTAATTTTGTGTATTAAACAAGTGTAAGTAATAATTTAATATATTTTTCTTTAGTACTAAGAGCTGTAATACTGGTAGAACGAAAGGACTTAGAGAAAAGGTTTAGAGTTTTATATTTTGTATGCGATAGAAGTGTCTAACTGTAAGGATATACTGCGTACTCTCTCTACAATATATTTATTCAATCAATCTATTTATCTACTTCTTCTAGAACGTATTTCAAAGGCGGTATCAGTAGGATCATTCAATCCTCTTAGACTGTTTCACCCATCTCAAAGATAATTCATTAAATTATTTCTCTATCCCTATTCCACATATATGAAACGTTACTTACATATATATTAATTTACATTAGATGGTAGTAAACGACCTGTGGCCGTGCTGGGTCCTCTCAGGGAGTGTGTGGCGGGCAAGTTGGTAACCGACTGGCCGCACGTGTTCGCGCGAGCACGACCCGACCCGCGAGCACTCAGGGACCTCGCTGATAAGGTAAGGGCCTAAAATATCAATTAAAGCACTGGTTCTAGAGCACTACATCATGTAGCGTGTCAATTGAATGGTTGTGATTCATTTGGTCAATGGAGTAAATAAAATGCGGCGTTGAGTAGCGCCACTCAACACGCTTTGTCTCGAAAATTAGAAGGTGTGTGAGAAACGGATTGTTTTAACACTACCTCTTAATTTGTTATATGCGGCATACAATATCCTACAAAAGCAAAAAAAATATTTTGTTGATAATGTTTTATTTTCTTTTAACTCAGGGAATCCACTGTATAATAGACGTGAGCGTACCCACAATAGAGAAACTCCACAAGCATCAAATATATCCAATAGTTCTTTTCATCAAATTCAAGTCATTCAAACAAATTAAAGAAGTCAAAGACACAAGGTACCCCGCGGACAAAGTGTCTGCGAAGGCCGCTAAAGAAATGTATGAACATGGTCTCAAAGTTGAGAACGAGTATAGGAATTTTATATCAGGTTAGTTGTTTTAAAATATTATTATTTTTTGTTATTAAATTGAGAGAGTAAATGAGTATTTAAAAAAGGCGTATGGCGCAGCGGCACACCATCTGACGAACGTGTAACGTGTTCTAGCACTACTACAGTTAAACACACACTAAAGTTATCATAAGATTCGTATAATAAATAAATTCGTATAAAAAAAAACAATGAATATTCACTTTATACTTATCACTTCCCAGCGGAAATACCAGCCGGTGTGAACATAGCGTACATGTGCACACAAATCAAAGAGGCGGTCGAGGAAGAGCAGAACAAGACACTATGGGTGCCCTCAGCGCAGGCCTGACCTTTGCCCCCCACGCCCCCTTCCAACCCTCCCTCCACTACGCCCTCCACTAGTACTCCCTCTAAACAGAAATCTGTTACCTTCTGTTCCCATTGCAAATATGATAAACCACCTGTCTCTGATATAGATATCAGGTACTACTCTGATCCTGGGCAACCGGACTCGCCCATACACAAAACCAAGAAAAAACCCAAAAACGACTTCACTGATAGCGATCAAAGGTACTATTCGGAACCGGATGTCAAATATTTCGAAATCGATTATGAATTTCTCAAAGAATTACGAAAAATCGCTAAAAATAACTGTCCGAAATGTAAACGGAAAAAGTCAAGGAAGAGTGATAAAAGTTATCGATATCGAGATAAGAATACTCTAAAACCACCAACTAGTGGTGCTATCAAAGAAAACTACGTGCTATGTAACGGAAAATATCATAGAGACATAGAGCATTGTCGATTTTGTTGCAAAATATGCAATCGATCGACTGATACACTCGATTCGATTGAAGACGAATATTCTCTTGCCTCCAAAAGTTATAGTTTATCGAGTAAAACTATCAGTTCTCGGTCTAAAACCAATCCGCATCGCGAAAGGAAGAACTCGTTGCAATCGAATAAATCGGTATCGTTTCTAGAATCGAGTAACGATGAATCGATGAAAGATGAACCGAATTACACAGCGAGTAGCTTCACCAATGATTTAAAGAAGTTTTTATTGAAGCCCTCGTCGCCGAGGTTGAGTTTGCGAGAGAAGTTTATTATAAGTTTCAAACAAGAATTGGAGGCTACGAAGAAATCACCTAAATTAAAAGCTATTAAAGGTCTGTGGAAGTCCTATTAAAATGGTCAATATTTTTTTTAGAGAAGCTACTAAAGTTAAACGATTTCCAAGAGATGAGTTCAAATCCCGCTACATTAAAAATTTATGTCTTGTAAAAAAGTATTTTTCCTTCCTAAGTGTGATATAACACAGATAATGTTACTCTTTTTTATTTTTTGCTAAATATTTGTCCAAATTTTCTAAAGTATACATTTTATTAATGTTTAAACTATAGTCAATGTTTAATGATATTTCAAATTTTTTATTCATAATGGTTCTTATATATTTACCATTTTGAACTAAAATAAAAACATGTTTATAGTACGGCCGACGAGTCGTGGCCACGTTGAAGTTGGATGTAGATGATTGCGCAGATATGATTTTAGATTTTTTTCTTACCTATGATTGTTTTTTCCCCAAGTGTAAATTGCGCAAAATAAACAAACAATCTAACATCAAGGCTGCCATGACATATTATGTACTCGTATGCCTTACTGTAAATCGTTTTTAATTTCATATCAACTTCTTAAATATAGCAATATATTTCTTATCTACATACATGTATTCTAATTACGACATAAAAAAACAAAGTAAGTCTCGTATCTTCAAAATATACTTCACCATTTTATATATATTATTCTAGAATTTTCTTCGAGCCGTTTATAATTTAAACAATATTTCCTTACTTGGTGCTTTTTATTTAGAATTATTAGGTTTTTTATCGTGTTTTTCAAACGTAAGTGTTCAGAAGTGGTCTAAACTTTATAATAGAAATATAAAATGTGTAGGTGCTAACTATGAATGTCGATTTCAAACGTATTTTCTATACAATACTTGTAGATTTGTTTTTAATATCAAATCGTAATCGATTATAACTATAACGAATAATCGAATGGTACTCGTAAAATTCGTTTTTGAGATGGATTTTTTGAGGAATAATAATAACATAATTTTATCGGCGATAAGAAATGTTATGAAATTAAATGACATGATCTTTTTAAAACATTTGAATTGATCCTTTACTTGAATATTTACACTTCATAAGTTTTTGAACGTCTTTTTTATACAGTGAAAATAATTCTTATTCTTAATAATTTATATATATTTATTTAATGTTAAAATAAACTCGTTTTTTTATTTTTCAGTTAAAAAGAATACAATAGGTGCCAATAGACAATTATACAGATACAAAATATAACGATTTTTAATATACTAAAAAATCATGAATACTTAAGTGTCTTAGTTTAGACTAGATCAATGTAGACCTAAATAACCTAAAAGTAGACTTCATTCAAAGTAGCCTAGCTTAGAACGTAGGGATCAATAGACACTTAGTAATGTTTATTAGATATTTTAAATATTATCGTGACGTGACACGATTTGACACGTCTTTGTCATTTAAAACAAGTTTGGACTTGTCACGTATACAATTTTTTATATGCATGTCTAATAAATTTATAAAGTAGATGTGTGTTATATGGGATGTTGATAAGTTATTTTTTTTGTACGATTTATAAAAGTAAATTATTAATACAACACGGCTACTATTACAGGAAACGTCTACAAGCAAGTGACTTCATATTTTACTATTGAATGAATATTCAAAAATTGATTTTATGATAATAAGAGAGGGTTATGTTTTTTTAAATTAGTTTAAAATGGTTCCTATTTTTAATTTATTTATATATATATATATATATATATGTATATGTATATTATATATATATATATATATATATATATATATATATATATATATATATATATATATTGGGAATAATAAAAAATAAATCAACATCCCTTTTAGGATTTTTTTTTATTTTATTAAAATACAGTAGGTATTTCATAGTTCAGGATTACATGACATGTTTGATTCATAAAAGAATATAGATATTTTTAAAATTACACAGTAAATATATGTATTATATTATCAAGATGCAAATACAAATCTAGTTTTGTTTTTTAAGTATCATACTTCGAGTACACTATAAAGTGTAACAACGGTTCTTATATATTTACTTGTTGAATTACTAATTACATTTTCCAAAAGTAACATTTTTCAAATTCAATTTCTATTCAATAGATTAATAGATTTTTACAAGAAAAATACAATAGACATTGAAACTCCAGACTAGACTGTTTATTTTACAATGATGATCTATCAATCTAGAAATACATAACTCTTATAAAAACTTCAATAATTATATATAATAATTATAATCATGTAGTTAGTTATATTGACACAAACATAATATATACTTTATTATATATTTAAATAAAATGCACATGGTTTTATATTTATAGCACTAGCACCGTATTTACATGTTTTAATCATTAACCGATTATTATAATATTACTATATGTATGTATCGTAATTGTAATGAGATAATATTTATAAAAAATTAAGATTTACTGAGAAGATCAATATCAATTGATCGATCCATATATCAATTATTGATCTATTTTAAAAAAAATCTAAATTTAAAATTTAGAAGAAGGAATAAAGGATACTCTTTATTCTTAAATGAATCGACATCGAAAAACATAAATACTATCTTATTACAAATTTAAATAGATTTTTTGTCTGAAAATTCATACATATTATTGTATAACATAAGTAGTGCATTCGGAACATTTAGGGTTATACCGTAGGACCAAACTGAATGAAATAAACGAACTTTATTTATTACATATGGCAATAATATTGTAACGTGTATGGGACATACAAACTTTTTTAACGTTGATATTTTGTATGACTACTTCGTAGTTTTTGTTTTTTCTTCTTAAGATTTCGAGATTTTTGCTTGAAAACGGAAAAAGCAACCTTTTTTTTTCAATTTTCAACCAAAAATCAGGATTTATTTATTTGTCTTATTTTTGATTTATAATTAATTGTTTGTACGTTTCAAGACAAGACAATTGCTAAAATGATTTGCGATCTCATTAATATTCGTGTGATGAGGCTTTATATCGATATTGGTTTATTCACAGTTGTAGTTAGTTAAGTTTTTTGTACAGAGATTTGATACAAGTTTATGTAATGTTAGTTATATCGCTTTGCCGGTTTAATAGAATTGTTCATTTTCTACGATCATCTGACGTGACTGACAAAATTGACTTACACAACTGACATGACTGATATTTTAAGCTGACCAGTTTATTAATGTCGAAAATGAACGATTTTAATATATTTACGCTTATTTGTTGTTTCGGTGCTCATAGCGCCTACAAATAACCTATGACGGTCACAGATAAAAATTCATTGACTTTGTAAATAGATGGTTTATTCAGGTGGAAATCGATATTTTGTAAATTAATATCACTCTTTATAATATTGTAATTTATTTATGGTAGAAGAGAATTTCATACTCATTTTTACGTGTCGTGAAATATAAGAGTTTTTATTGATTGTAGAAAAAAAATAAAGCATATTTTTAATAATTTTATATTTAAATTTGCCAACAGATCAGACAATTATTTTTATGATATTATAAATAATAAATTGAATGATTATAAAAAACTTGATTAATTTTATAAATTATTAAAATTGTTTCGCAAAATAGGTTTTGTTGAACAAAGATTCCTATATCTGATTCCTAACAGAGTGTTATTGTAAATATATTATGGTGCTACTTTATTAAAAGAAAATAGTTGAGAATTTATTTTGAATAAATGCAAAGGAACAAATCGATATTTTTGGTATATTACAAAGAATTTTTATCTGTGGTCATAAAATAGTTACCACATAAAAATATTAATTAAAATGTTCGATGTTGCACAAACAGTTTAAATATTTTTTTAAACCACACTTAGTTTTAAGTTTATTTTAACTTGATCTGATGTAACAGTTAAGTTATCGATTTTACACTATTTTGCTATCAATAATGATTAATGGCTGATTTTTTATAAATAATTTTAATCGATTTTTTCTATAAAGTCTTAAGAAAATCGACTTTGTTTCGATCCGATTTTATAATATATAGATAAATCAGCATTAAAGGGTAGCTCTTTCTGTAAATTATATATTATATTATATATTTAGAGAATTTAAATGAAAATGTGTATTTAATGACAATAACAGTATTTAAATTATAAATATACAAGGTAGTTTTGATGTCTTATTTTGGAGATATATTTATCTGTTAATGTTTGTTTATTCTGTATTTTTTATGGTATTATTTTATGTAATTTTTCGTTTTATTTAATAAGAGTCGCGAGAAGCGAAGTTTTTGTTTGTGAAATTTCAACGAATTGTTTACAATTTAGAACGAAGCAATAATAAATATACGGTATAAATGAAGTGTTTTATTTAATATGTTGCGCTCATTCCTTGTACTGAACCCGAATCGTTTATTCGAATCCCATTATTAGGTGTGATGTTATGTAAATAAAAAACTATTGTAGGTCCAAAACAGAGTGATAGTCTCAGACGATACAAAAGATTAAATTATATAAAAATTACTACATTACTGAGGCGGTCTTGGCGCCGAGCAACAAGTGTGTGATTGTTACCGCGACTTTATAGGTTCGATCTCCATACGAGGAAATAAAATATTTAAATACTATTCTTTCATATAAAGAATGAATGAAAGTTGAGGACCCAATGATCTGTGAAAGGCACTTTGGCTTTGCGTAGAGACGTCTGTTTTTCTGTGCGTTCTCTACCGCATTTATCATGGGGAGTGTTGTGGAGGACTTTGAACATTCGGCGGCAGGTAAGAACGTGTCCTGCCGAGTTTTCTAACCGCACAGTACGTCACAAGCTCAAGTACCACACCACCCTCATACGTGGCACTCCACTACTGTGCGGTTTCGTAGGAAACTTGAATGGCCTACCTGCGGCAGAGTATCCAGGTCGATACGACCTGTGTACCTTCAAAAACCGCGTCTATCTCCACCTTAAAGGCCGGCAACACAACTGTAGCCCCTCTAGTGTACACGGGGACGTAGGCGGCGGTGATCGTTCACCATCATGTGAACCGTACCTACGTTCGTTTATCATGCCTTTTCCATTTAAAAAAAATGAAACGAATTATTTATAAAATAAAATATTTGCTATAAAAATATAAATTAAAAGCACATTAAATAATTAATTAGATCAATCACTAATTTAAAATGAAACATTGCCCTGTAATTTAAATAAAAAATCTTCTCACCATTTTTCTAATTCATTTAAAATTAATAATAAAAAAATATGTTGATTTCATTTAAAATTCATCTTGTAATTTGAAAAAGTGACCCATCAGTAAAGTATCTTGTTAAAAGATACGCAAATAACTTATTTCCTGTCATTACGGAGATAGCATCTAACAGTTATATTTGAGGCCAGTCGTGCGTAGCAGGGCCACAAGTGTACGATTGCAAATGCGACAAGGTTGTGGGTTCGATTCCTATTCTAGGAAATTAAATATTTAATAACTTCATTTCGTCGCTCTGGTAAAGAGACAAAGCGTGGCGTTGAGTTTCGACAGTCAAAACGCAATACCTACCTCCAGAATTCAGCGAAAAATGTGGAACGGAAGACTTAATGACTTAATGGAAACGCAGTGTCTCGACACTAGGTTCCTAGGTTCTCTCTGCCTACCCTGCTATATACAAGGCTATACTAGTGCTAACTGCGGCTTCGCCTGCCCGGCCCAATAGTGTTGTTGTTTCAAATCACCTCTGTTTTAAAATCCCTCGGCCTTCCTATAGCATTTTACCATATAATAAAAAAACACATGACACTGTATGGTTTCATTTCAGTTCAATTATTGTTGCAGGTTCCATCTATGCTTGAGCAAATGAAATGTTTAATATTTTCATTTATTCGCTCTGGTGTCGAGGCAAAGAGTTCCGCCACCCAATATGCAATTCCTCCAGAAAACGGCGGGAAGTGGGGCACGGAGTGTTAAGAACACTAGGTTCCAAGACTAGTTGGGACTGAAAAAAATGACATACTTATATACTCAGTCGTCTCTCTACAAATAATAAACAAACCCAACATAGAAGTTAATAGAATAGCTTTGCCTTTCCTCACGTCAGCTATTTTCTAATGTAGTTTTAAGAAAAGAAACATTTACAGTGAAATCGAGACGTAACCTGTAGGTTAAGTATTTAAACATTTCTCACAATTATCATTATTTTTAAACACTACTTTTACAGTAATTCTGTTAGATACAGAGAGGGTATTGGTATTTGTAAGGTTATTTTCTATAATTAGTAAGTATAGTTATTAAATTGTGCTAAGTTTTCTCATAATAAGTATTTATTTTATTAGAATTTTGTTTAACGTAAAAAGCATGTAGACCCCTCGGAGGGCATGTATAAAGAGGTATGTAGGGACCATAGCGTTTAACGTTCTGCACGCTCTGATAACCCTGCTAGGGATACATCGTGAATCTAGGTTTAGGTGAAAGGAACATAGTGTTAAGACACTCTTTTCTTATTAAAACACTTCCGTTCCCGATTTTCAGTCAAATTCTGGAGGCATAGCGTATTGGATACCGTAGGTACTCAGTAATTGATAAATGCGAAGAAAAATTATAATGATTATGTAATGTAATGATACTTAAGTAAAAAAAATATCAATACAAAGAAATCAAACATGTTTATATCTGTTTGTAGAAAGTATTTACGTACTTACCATTGAAGTTGCTTACATTTTCATTTATTTATTTATTCAATTGATGTACAATATTGGCACCTACAGACCACGACTGACGAAGTACTTAATGAGAATTTCTAATACTATTCAGTGATTGATTGTGAGATTTAAGAGTCATTCGGAAAAATTGTATTGTAAAGAGAACTGTAAATATGGCCGTCGTGGTACAAGGTGTGACTGTAACGCGACGGTTGTGGATTCGATCCCCTCTTGGGGGAATGAATTATTATTTATTAATATCTTCATTATTTTATTTTAGCGATAACGACGGATTGTTTTTACATTAGGTTCCCTCTGTTTACTCTGTTGCGTGCGAAATACAGCGTGAAGCTGATACAGTGTCTTCTCTATCTTTTCATCGTTCGTTAGAACTGCCATCTATGCGGGGAAAATACGGAACAAAAACTACAGAATAAATTTAAAATTACAGTTAGTTACTATATTATGTATTGACTAACAAGAAAGATCGAAAGAAATTAGTGACACATCACTCCTAAATCTATTTTTTACAAAACAATTAAAAACATTATCGTCAAAACACAAACGACCTATATTAAAGGAAGCACTAAGCGTGTAGCTCGTGTGATGCTTGCACAATTAACCTGCCAATCGAACTACAGTACGAGCTCACTTTGATCGATAATTTGGGGCTAATTGTATGCGCTTTGATTTGCGCCTTAGCTTTTAAATATCAGTGGCGTAGCTAGGGGGGTGCGAGCGGTGCGGTCGCACCGGGCATCAACAGGAAAAGGGCATCAAAGTCGACGATTAGTGTGTTTTTTCTTTGTTTTTTAGACTTTATACCATTTTAAAGGGCATCAAGTCCTTTAAGCCGCACCGGGCATCAAAATAAAAGGGGCATCAAAGTCGACGATCACTTTGTTTTTTTAGAACTCAACGTCGATGATTTGGTTTTTTTTTTTTTTTTAGAAGTCATTAACAGGAAAGGGGCATCATGTCCCCCGAGCCGCACCGGGCAGCAAATACCCTAGCTACGCCACTGTTAAATATACATTCGTATTGAGGCCTGGTGGCGCATTGGGATGGAGTGTGGGTTCGGTTCCATTTGGGGAGTTCTTTATTTTAATTTCCCCTCTCTAGATATATGTAGTATAGCTAGGAGAGACTATACTCGTTAGAAGAGATCAGAGTATGTTGCGAGGAATGTTTGTTTTTAATTTCATGATATATTCCACACATAGCTTAGTAGACAGACGAGACCCGAGATCCTAGTGACAAGACACTCCGTTTCCATATATCCCGACTATATATAGACCTGGTCTCACAAAAAAAACATTTAATAATTATAAAATCCAGAAAGATAGGATATCTAAATAGCTAACACATATTACCAGAGTATACGTTCAAAGCCCGTCCGTCCGTGTGTCCCACAAATCGCATGTCGAGCCCCGCACGCGACCGGACTAATTAGAGAAAGTACAATTTTCCTAACCCATTCGAGATGTACGAGTACCTACCACTCGCTCGTATATTACGATTCACTAATCGTCGCTTAAATAGAATTAGCTTTGTTTTGTAGCGGAATGTAATTTGTTTTAAGGTCAATGGGGCTGATTATTGATGAATTTAAAACAATTTGATTTAATTTTCACGCATTTTTTACATTTTAATTGAAACCATCATCGTCTCACATGTTTGATTGTGAGCACGACAGTTCAAAGTCAAAGTCAAAGTCAAAGTCAAAATATCTTTATTCCATAGAAATGCTTAACATTTACTTGGACATGTCATAAAAGTAAAAAAAAAAAATGCAAAACAAAATAACCAAAAAAAAAAATGTGCAATTTTGACTTGAAAAAAGCCCGTTCAAATGGTTGAGCTCATGAGACAACTTCTGAAGAGCTGAGAAACTCATGGCCACTCTTTTTAACTGCCAATATTTGTTACAAATTACAATTACAATTAACAATTTCAACTTAGAAATACAGCAACTCATTTCCAAACATCTTTATCGCGAACATAATCTTTAACAGAGTAATATGTTTTTTGGCAGAGCCTGTGCTTTACCACTTTTTTAAATTTGTTCAGTGATAAATTAACCACGTCGTTTGGAAGTTTGTTATAAAAGTGTATACTTTGACCTACGAATGAGTGAAACACTTTATGGAGCCTAGAGAAGGGCACAGCAAGCTTATTTTTATTTCTTAAATTATGTTGATGGAAGTCACTGTTTTTTTTTTTTTATTTTTTTTATTATTTTTTTTTTTTTATTTCTGGGAAGGATCCCCATTCAGGGGAATACATTTTTTCATTTCCTTGATCTGGTATTAAAGCATAGCGCGGTGTTTAGTTTTGCAACTCAACACCCAATGTCTCAAAAATTGGTCACTACGTGGGGAACTAAGTGGTTTAATTCTGAGGTTCCTTTTGTCTTTCCTGTACGCAGGAAACTATTGGAAAGGTTCTTTGAGGTTGAATTTGAAGTAAACCATCGTGGGTGACTATCGCGTTGTAGGGGAAGGAGCGGGACACATTGCCTGGAGCCTGGGACTTGCGATACAAGTGAGGCTTAAGGAGATAATCTAACAAATACAATTAAATAATGGAAAAGAAAAAATACTTCTCGATCGTTTATTTAATTCTTCGTCTTCGGCCGGCATGCATTGTGGCATTGTTTGTTTTGTGGCGAAACTCAACGTCGCACCTTGCCTCGATACTAAATAAAATTAAATAAATCTGTGGCCTCAATAAGTAATGTTTAAATGCTAAATTTAATTCTATTTCCTTTATATTTTCTTAGTAAAAAGCTACAACCACGAGCACAATAGTCAATTGACACAGTATTAGACCACGTAGTCGCGTACAATCAGACCTGCCGTTCCGTTCAGAGCCAGCGCCAGTAAAGGAAATAATGCATCATTATGAACAATCACTGTTAGCGAGTTAACCTTTTTGCGCGGGTTCCTTTTTTTCAGTTTCGTTTTAAGATACTCCGCTTCCCACTTTTCTCCGAAATCTGGAGGCATTACGTGTTGAGTGACGAAACTCAACTTTTACACAATGTAAAAGAAGAAAGGAAACAATCCCTATTTAACAGCAACAGAAGTTGTATGTTGAGAGAAGTATTTTGTATTTACAAAATAATAAACATTTCATATCGCGAATGGGAATTGAACCAGCAACCGTCGAGTTTACAGTTACGTACGTTACGTACGTGTAGTCCGTTAAATAAATAAATATTTAAATAACATAGAATATATAAAGCATATAAGAGTTATTCAGGCTCGTGCTATGATCGAGTTAATAGTAAATGTGATCATATGTGTCGCGCGCCTTTTGAAGACCAGATACCATCAGATACACTACGCTACGTCGATCAAAGGCGATTTACATTTATAATAAACTAGCAGCCCGCTCGCGGTTTCACCCGCGTGAACTATGTTATTATTAATTTCTGTCTCCATGACTACGTCAATTGTAGTAACGTAGTTTCATACAAACTTTCGACCCCAAAAACAACCCCTTAGAAGTCGAATATTACAAATTCCCGTCTTAGCGAGCACCTACGTCCTATAAGTAACTCGTATGCAAAATTTGAGATTCCTAGCACATGTAGTTTCTGAGATTTCGTGATGAGTGAGTGACCTTTCGATTTTATATATATAGATACAACTATAATATGATTTATGTAACTATATTTTTAATATTATAAAAAATCAGCTTCACGCTGTACCCCGCACTCAGCAGGGTAGGCAGAGGGAACCTATTGTTAACTCCGTTACCCATTTTCCACCGGATCCTAGGAGCGGAAATCAACGGCGGGATTTTGTCTTGTACTAGGTGTGAAGAAATGAAAATATTAATAAATAATAATTCATTTCCTCGAGTCGGGATCGAACCCACAACCAGTCGCGTTTGGCCTCAAGCCTTATTTAGCCGTAATATCGGAAATTATGTAAAGCTAAAAATAATAAATCCAAGTGCCTCTAAGATTTGTGCTAATTTATATTTATTTGTTTACCTCATTATAAATAAATAATCCAACTTAAATGCTAATTGACAACTCTGAGCGCGGCCGTCAAACGCCTTTACAATCTTGTTTATCCTGATACTTGTTTTAAATTATAAAGATTCTCCATTTGAAGAGAACGAGTTTGCGTTTACATTTATTATTTTACCTTCATGGAACAGTTTTTATGCGAATTAACTAGATGGGGGCGGTTCAAATCCATGCTCTTCCACAGACGTAACGTGCGTGGGTGATATTATATACTATTAGGTATTTAGGAGTCACGCCTCTATAGGAAAATATTTAAAAAAAAAAGATTATAACGATTAGAAATTGTTTAACATTATATTGATAGGTAATGCATATTTTTAATTTATTGTTTCATATTTTTGTATTTTTTAAAATCTTATACGAAATTGACAAGGAAAAATTCGAAATTAAAGCTAAGTAAAAAATATATAACTACAAAAATATGAAGACGATTTCCAATTACTTATTAAGCAGTGCAATTTGACGCCGAACTTTTATAAAATTTTATAAAAGCGTTTTTAAGAATATAAACATATTAATATTCCCAGACTCAGGACGATAGCTTACAGACAGACCTCGTCGGGTTCGAGTCCCGCTACATTCAAATTTTTATACGTTTTCTACATAAGTAACATCATTTTTTTTACATAAACAAAAATACATTTAAAAATCAAAATTAAATTAAAAATCAAACATTTAAAAATTTACCTACATATTTCAATAGATTATTAGCACATTTATAAATTTAATATGAAATGAATCGGAATTTAGTGATACCGTGCGAAACCAGGTCGCGGTAGCTTATCTTTTTTGTTCCTTCGCCTCGACAAGAGCAGTTGGCAACCTGCTCTGAGAGACATGCGCACGCGCACCACGAAACATGGCCACCGCGTTTACCCGCGAAAACTATCTATTTACGTTTAAAATATATGTAAAAACAGTAATTTCATAGCTAAAATAATAAATTATTATTAATATTATATTTTAAAAGTATTTTAGTGCCAAAGATATTGTTTTAAATTTAATTATGAATCGAAAATGTGTACGAAACTTGTCGGCTACGTAGTGTTTATATGTGTATTGATTTGTGACTGTAATGGCTTCAAGAGGAATTTTAAGAGAAAAGTTGATAACAGTGACGTCACGGACCATAATTTTTTTAAGAATACAACGAGTGTTGAGGGTCGGGGGTTGCTGTCTGGTAAGTGTTATTTTTGGTTATGTAATTATTGTTAATAATAAATAAACAAACAATGTTCCTAATATTTATTTCTTGATTTTTTTATAATTTTTCTTAACTCCACGTTATATATTGCATATGAATTGGGGGAAACTGGGAACCTAGTGTTAAGACACTCTGTTCTTAACCGTCCCGTAACTTATAATCTATTGGTAACGATTTGTGTCAGTAGTTGACACTATAATTTCTATATATATATATATCGTGTATTAAAGTTTCTGGTTAGTAGTACTCCTTCCCACTCTATTGACAATTTTATGTAAGTCAACAGTTCAAAAGTGCTTGTGTTAGCCTAATTGAAAAAGAATATTTTGATTGTTTCAGTGAAAATGTTTTAAAAATCGAGATATATATGTATTGACATAAATAAATATAAAATTATATATTAATATATTTTATAGAATACTTCTTAAACGTAATTTTAATCAAGTTTAAAGCTGTGTCACCTCTATTTTTTCCATCTATGGTAAATATAAATAGCCTGAGGCAAGAATCGTTCTAGTGACCTACGTAATTACAGACGCTGCTACTGCACCAGACAGGTGTTATATATTATGTCTATACATTAAGTAGTAGTTTGAGGCGATCGGCATAGAACTGTAAGCGCGACGGTTGTAGGTTACAATTCCACTCGAAAGATTTATTTTTCATCTCCTCGCTCTGGTAACAAAGCAAAGCACGGCGTTATGTTCCGCCACTCACCGTGCAATGTCTCGAAAATAAGGCGGTGTTAGAGTAATGGAGTGACCTAACACTAGGTTGCACAGGTACCGGGATACGCGTGAAGCTAGTTGCTTGCTCACATTAAGTAATTTCTAAACATTAATTCAATGACACGATTAGACTACAATTATAAATTATAATTTCTAATTTATCTGTAGAAAATAAGTTAATTTAGTAATATTCGTATATTAATAGTTTTTATTGGATGTCTTCATTTTTTAATTTTACATTAGAGTAGGCTATTTGGATATCAATTTAACAAGTGCGAAAATAGTGTGCTCTAAATGCTAATTTCGTCCTTATTAGGGTTCTGTACCGCAAAAGGGAAAAACGGAACCTTTATAGGATCACTTTGTTATCCGTCTGTCAAGACCATTCATCCCGAGTTCGCGAGGAAGTATCATATTGAAATTAATATCAATTATTCATTGCTTTTAACTAAACGTAATCAAAGAATAGCATCATTTTTGTTGAAATTTGCTAAATTTTGTATGAAATTCACCGCGTAATCAAAACCTATAGGGTACTTCCCGTGGACTCTCAATACAAACAATGAAAAAAATCGTTAATGTCAAAATTTATTTAGTAAACTCATATTTGAAGTTCATTTCTAACAAAAAATCCGTCGACGCTGGAAAGTGGAAAATCAGGTGAATAATACTCACGATATCTATAAGAAAAAAGAGAAGTAAATACCGATGTGAAAGTATGTATACCTATACAATATAGTAACTACATTGCAGGCGGATAAGACATCTAGAAGTAGTCCAATAGTGATAGGATTGTTTTATTTTTTATTGTAAAAGTAACTTCGATTTGCCTTTTGTTATAATTAAATAGAATGCGATAAGTTGTTTCTAATAGAACAAAGTTATTGAATAATACAAGTTTTGTATTAAAACCAGTCAAGTGCAATTTGGATATGAGCGCGAAGGGTTCCATACTATTATATATAAAACTAGCGGCCCGCCCGCGGCTTCGCCTGCGTGAACTATGTTATTATAAATTTCTATCTCCATGAGTACCTACGTCCTATAAGTGACGTCCATGCAAAATTTGAGACTCTTGGCATTTGTAGTAACGAAGTTTCATACAAACTTTCAACCCCAAAAACAACCCCTTAGAAATCGAATATTGCAAATTCCCGTCTTAGCGAGCACCTACGTCCTATAAGTAACTCCTATGCAAAATTTGAGATTCCTAGCACATGTAGTTTCTGAGATTTCGTGATGAGTGAGTGACCTTTAGATTTTATATATATAGATGAGCAAAAAAATCAATTATGTTGTATGGGAACCATCTTAAATATTTATTTTATTCTGCTTTTTAATAGATATATTTAATGTTATAGAGGCAACAGAAATACATACATGATCTGTGAAAATATCAACTGTCTAACTTTCACGGTTTATGAGTTCATGAGATACAGCCTGGTAACAGATGGGCAGATACAAGACACAGACAGTCAACGGAATTTTAATGATAGGGTCACACTATCCTTTGGTTAGGGAACCCTTAAAGTGATAATTGTTTACGTCATTTGGGTTAATTATTATTAAAATATACCTGTAAACAAGATTTTGAGTTTTAGTCGCTCTTGGAGAAATACTTATATTTAAAGTGTAATCTTTTATATCTACAATATTTTGATGGGATATAGTGCAGAGTTAAGTTACACGACTTAGACTCCAAAGTTTATGTGATAATTCATTAACTTATGTTTTTCTCTGTATGACTACAAAAATGCTTAAGCTATATTTGTTTAAGGCAATTTACGGTTGAGTTCCACCTCTCAATACTCATTAGTTAGCACTGTTTCCCAATTAATAGAAACCTACTAATACTACTTCGTAAGTAATTAATTAAAATAAGTCGACGCTTAAAGAAATAAGTATAACTTCTCATTTTGAATAAAAATATTTGTTATTTATTCATAAATAAAATATCAAACTCGGTACCCACTCTATAAAGCATTAATTAAATAATAAACAGGACTGAGTCATAAGGGTCTTCAAACATTGACTTTCGACTCATAAAATATTTGATGTGCTTTGAAATGGGAAAACATTTCTATTTATTGCTATATTAATGTCGCTGAGATTTCAGATTTCAAAGGAGGTTACTTTTTATTTTTTCTTGTTTCTTTTTCTTTAAGGCAAATATTTATTAAAAAATACAAGGCTGTCATAGCATGTCAGTAACACAATGTCTGATCGTATTTGGGACGCCTATAGGTTCGATTTTTAGTTGGGAATGAACTATTTTAATTTCTTTCCCTGATAACAAGACTGCGTGTCTTGAGTAACGTAAATCTACGCGTAATGTTTTGGAAAATTTTGCAAAGAGTTTTAACACTATTTTCCCACAACCTAGGATGCCGTATGCGAGATACAGTATGAAGTCAGATAAAAAACAAAACAAACAGCCAATTCAATTTCAAATACAAAATATTATTTATTCAAATAGACTATTTTATACTAAGCACTTTTGAATCGTCGAATGAACATTATAAACAGAAAGCTAAATTAGGAAATAATATTGAGTTCCACCACCCAATACATAATGCCTCGAAAATTCGGCGGAAAGTGGGGAACGTAAAGTTTTAACACTAGGTTCCCTCCGCCCACCTTACTCGCGCGTTATACAGCGTGAGTCAAACAAACTAATTGATCGGCGCGTGCGCATCTTCCAAGTACGCGGGCGTCCACACAGGCCCGGCCCGGTCACTCTAAGTAGGTTCCGTCATGCAACTTTTGCAACGATGAGTCTCATAGCACTCGTTTTTAATCACTTTTATTGAGTAGTTTCACTAAACACATATAATTTACGAAGAAATCGTATAACGGTGTGTTTATTTATGTTTAAACTAGAACATGCTGTATTTATTATTCATATATTTTTTATAAATGTGTGTATGTGTGTAATTAAGATAAATGATTTGCTCATATCGATATGTATAGTAATATTATGAAGCTAAGTTTGTTTGGTTGAACGCGCTGATATCAGGAACTACTAATATCGATTTGTAAGTCAAATAAAACCTCTGCTAATCCTGCTATAGGCGTGAAGTTATTTTCTATATACATATATACATTAAACGGAACTCCAACCTACGATGCGTAATTTACCACTGCGCCATAACGGCCTTAATAATAATTAGTGATCTCATTAAGCGTATATTTCAGTTACGGAATTCGCAAACAAACAAACAGTATCATAAATTATTCAAGTGGCGTATCTCTCCAGCCAAGCACTGGGAGTTGTCTAAAAGTTTGACAGTGGGTTTCTTCCGTGTAATTATATACGGTTGGTTCCCTTGTTCAGGTCTTTATTTACAGCTTAAACTTATTTTTATTAGTTTTACGCTGTATCTCATACATAGCAGAAAAGGCAGAGGGAACCTGGGAACCTATTGTTATTAAGACACGGTTACGATTCGGTTAAGAGTTGGGAACGGAATTCTCTACTTCTCATCAAATTCTGGAGGCATTGCGTCTTAAGTGGCGGAACCCAACGCCTCGGCCTCTAGGCCTCTTGCCCCCTGTAATTTTCGATCTAATATGTGCTGGGGAATGAAATTGCAAGCGGGATCGAACCAACGATCATCGTTTTATCAGCCAGAGGCCGTGCCATTGCGACACGACGGCCTCAATGAATAAGATTTTTTACGTTTATGATTTTTTTATGTAAATTTGTATGGCCATTCAAGGAAAATCGGGTCTTCTTCATTTTTTATTGTAATTTGTCATGTTATAAGGTATACATTTTTATTATACTTTCAGTTAAAACATAATTTGAAACATAGTTTTTCAAAGAATATATATAAAGAAATATATATGTGTATGGGTCATATCACACTTAGGAAAAAAATATACTCCTAAAAATTTGAACGTAGCGAGATTTGAACCCGTTCCTCTTGGAAGCCGTTTAAGAAAGCGTGAAACTATGTCTTTTATATAATACAAAAATATACATACTATTAAACATTTAGAATTGAAGCCGTTAGATGTTTGTTTTTTTTTTAAATATTCCAATTTAAAAAAAATTAAAAAGGTCAAATTACTCGACATTTGTAACACTTTCTACACTAAGCCAAGTGAAGTGGGCACTTGTGAAAAAAAATCGTTAAAAAAAAAAACTTGTTTAAATAAGTAAAAATATGAAAATCATAAAAAGCATCAATAAATTATGTATAGACGAAACCGGTTGAAAAGGAATGAGTACATGTGACAGTTTATTTTTTCTAACATTGTAATAATAATAAATTAAATAATAGCCTTGTTTTTTAATATTGTTATTATAGCAATAAAGACGCCATCGCCGTAGAGGAATTCCAGGAGAAAATGGAGTGACTAGGTTTCAGGATGCAACTGGAAAAAAAATAAGACAAACCACAGCGTTGGGTTACGTTTTCCAACAAGCCGTGTCTTTTAAATGGATAAAAAATGTAGAATATATTCTGTTTGATTGCGCCATCCACATTGCGGAAGAAGTGGAAAAGAATGGTGAATTATGAATAAACAAAATTGTATATACCTCTAATTGACTCTACGATTTGACAGCTGTCACATTTAGAATTTGTTCCGAGTTGGTTCATTATAATTTATTTACATATTTTACCCTGTGGAGGAGTTGTAGGCGATAGCTTGGCATTCAAATACTATTAAAGGGAAATTATTATTATAAAATATTAGAAATTTCCCTAAAAGCTACGCTTTGCTACAATACAAATCGAGAATAGACAACGGGGAAATTTAACATCAGCTTTTTTTCTATAATGTACAGTTTCGGTAAGGTGTGTTGAGATCTACCACTAGAAAAGCAGTGGAGTGTTTTGACACCACAATTTTTTTTCATATTCTTGTTATGCAAAAGTAAATTTTAACAAAACAATGTTACTCCTAAGTCGTCACAAAAGTAATCGTTTTTTGTTATAATTTCATTAGTGTACGTTTTGGGTTCCATCTCCACTCGAGGAAACCGTCGTTCTCCAAATTTCACAAAAATTCAAGATATTGCGTGTTTACCGACGGAACTTAACGCCGCACTTGATACCATGAGAACTAGACATACTTTTTTAGCGTCTCGCTGTATTCCGCACATAGCAGAGCCAGAAAATACCTGGGAACCTAGTGTTAAGAAACTTGAAGAAAGTTAAGTATCGGAATTCAACGCCTTAAAATAAATATGAGTTGAATAATGAAACATAATGATTTTACATTCAACATTACCGTAAAAGTCAGTAAATACCACTAATGGTGGTACCGAAGTGGTTACATCCGGCGATATTAAAATGTTTATAGCTTTATAAGCGCTGAGACGTTTTCTCTAAACTTTTGTTGTGCATGTGATTTATAATGATATTTTATTTTTTGTTGGAGGTATTTCTTATAATAATGTCAGCTTCACCAGAGAGAACCTAGTGTTAAAACACTCCGGTCCCCACTTTTATATATAGGTATATCTTAAACAGGCATATTAAATAGAATGCTTAGAAATTTTATAGTGAGACTGTAAACGCAACAGTTTCGGTTTCGATTCCCACTCGGAAATTAATTATTGTAATTTTCTTCGCTCTGGTAATAAGTTAAAGAACAGCGACGAATTGCGCTATTCAACACCCAATGTCTCGAAAATGTGGTGAGAAGTGAGGAGGAGTGTTTTACACTGATGATGTGACCAAAAAGACTTTATACGAGATTTTCCATTCAATCCAGAAAACATATCTTTGTATATTTTTTGTATTATTCTGTTTTTCACACTGTATCCCGTGTATAGCAGAGTTCGCAGAGGGAACCTGGAAACCTAGTGGAACGCAACCACTCGCTTTGCTCTGTTCCCTGAGCAAGGAAATATTAAATATCTCATTCCTCCGAGCGATAATCAAAACCCAAAACCGTTGTGTTTACAGTCACGCCCTTATGTCACGAGGGTCTCACTATTTCTTCAAAAACATAATTTCAACGCATCATTACATCTAAATATTTATTGCCACATCATTACCATAAACATAACTTTACGAATCATTCTAAAAAGAGAAATTTAAGGGAAAATAACGAAGTAAATTCAACGAGTATTGGCACTTATACAACCTACACACGTTACAACCAATAAAATGAGAACTATATATGGATAACTATGACACTTCACTCGAAATGTAGTCGGATTGTAATAAAATGGCCATGTTTACAATAAAAGGAAGACCCCTCAAGGATTTTAAGGTCAATAGGTTGTTTATGCAAGTATACATTACGGTTACGTCAGGTTTTACAAGTCGAAGGTATTTGTGTTCGGTTGAGGATATTTCATTTGGACGTGGTTGGGGTTACATTTTTTTTTGGTTTCGTTGTTTTGTTGTATTTCGCACGTAGTAGGGTAGACAGAGGGAACCTGGGAATCTAATGTACTCCGTTTTCATTAGGACACTACTCTTCCCTATTTTTTGCCGAATTCTGGAAAGATTTCACACACTACTACTACTACTAGGTAGTTTCTATAAAAGCTTCTAAGAAATATTTAAAACCGGATACTAAGCTATGACAATATTTAGACTTATTACTTTTTAATTTACTCTATTTTCGTATTTTTTTATTATAATTTAAAATCAATAAATTATAATATTAATTGTGTCTGATAAAGAACTTGTTTTAGATATAAATTACAATTAATTATAAAGTAGTTCGTGAGAATTTTTTATTTTATGTAAGGACATTGGCGTATCTAGACATTTAAAACGCGCGGAGCGCGTGCCAAGTTTCTGGGTTTCAGAACTGGCGAGCAGCACCGTGTGTTATTTTACACGAACCATTTGAAGCCACTTTTTACCTATTCGTAACTCAAAAACTATTCCACCTAAAGCTGTCATATTTGGCTCAAATATTTAGACCCCCTACCTGTATACGTGCATTAAATTTCATAAACACAGCTCAAACAGTTATTTAGATAATGACGTCCAAAAATCGTAAATTTTTAGGGGGGTGACTGACCTATAGACCTTAATGTTAACCAAGTTCCAGATGATCTAGAATGGTGAAATTTAGCATCCGGTTAAGTAATTGGGTGTATGTCAAGGGAAAAATACGAAACTAGTATTTTTTAAAATATTTTCTTATAATTTTTCAATAAATAGATTCAATTAGGAACATTTACTTATAGCACCTGTAATGAAAGCATAGCAATCAAAGTTAATGATAACTGATTTTTAGGCATAGCGCCTGCCAACAAAATAAGAGCAATGCATTATTTATATATATTTGCTTTTATTTATGTCACACGTTAGTAAATATTTTATTTGTTTTGTACTTACTTCACTATTACTTACGTAAGCCATCTCAAACAACACGATGCTTTCAAGTATATTTTAAGATAAGATATGTCTCCATTTGTAGCTGAAAATTACTCTAATTTATGTCCTGAGAAAGCCTGTCATCATGTGGACTTCAAGGGCTTCACGTAAAAATATAAAAATATAATAAATGGATTAACATCCTTCATTATTATTTATTACTAGCGGACGCGCGCAGCTTCGCTTGCCTATTTAAGGGTGAATTCTAATAACCCATAAAACATGTGTTCAATGAAATATTTTTAAGTCTAAATTTCAAATTTTATAATAATCGGTGGCGTTTTAAAAATTTTTCTAAATAAACTTTCAACCCCTTATTTGCACCCTTAGGGGGTGAATTCTAGAAAATCATACAACATATGTTTAATTATATACGTTTAAGAGTCTGAATTTCAAATTTTAGGAATATTTATGAATATTTGCACCCTAAAGGTTCTCTCTAGGGGGGGAATAATAAGAGGGGAGAATTCTAGAAAACGATGAAACACGTGTTCAATTAAATACCTTTAAAAATCTAAATTTCAAATTTTATAAAAATCGGTGCGATTTAAATTTTTATCCGCTATTTCATCTCTTTAAGGTTAAAATTTTTCTAAATCCCTTCTTAGTGGATGTCCAGATTACGAAAGTAAACTTTTGTCCAAATTTAACGTTTCTACCGTCAGCGGTTACGGCTGTGCGTGCGTCTTATCTCAGTCAGTGAGGACAAGTCCTTTTATATATATAGATAATTTAAACATTTTAGTACTTATTATAATAAGAGCATTTGCATAGTCGATTAACGTATTTGATATTAAATACCTGAAGAACTTTTATTAAATTAGTGAATCACTTTTACATTTTTAAATATAAATTATTATAAAAAAGATACATTTAAAAATATAAAAAAACCACTCTTCCGAGGGCGGGACAAGGGTCCAAGCCATCGATGGCTAGGGCTCCAGAGAGAGGAACCGCCGCACAATACGTGCCGTCTCAAGTAATACTGCCTTCTGTATCCGTTTCTTGATCCAACAGCTAAGCGATAGCCTCTTAAGGTGTTGGTCGAGGCTTTTCGCTATTAAACCGTTAACCGAAACCACTATCGGCACAATGATAACAAATAACAAATTATTATTACAATATTTAAGTACTAAGTCCTATAAGGGTTCTGTTTTATTGCTTTCGAGGTACAGAATCCTAAAACAGAAAAAAATACACTAAAAAATAAATACAAATAATAGCTTTTAAAAAGTAATTATATTGATAGAAATATATATAAAATTTAATAATAATATACTATCTGTAAGGTCAGTCGTGGCACAGGGGCATAAAGTGTGACTGTAAAACCTGACTGGTTACTGGTTACTAGTTACTGAGTGTTTTAACACTAGGTTCTCTCTGTCTACTCTTCTGTGTGCGGGATACAGAGTGAAGCTGATTTGATTTTTATTTTGAAACATTGTCAGCCTACCAGCTATCTTAACAGAAGTAATTATAAAGTAATTATTAACAGTAAAAATTTAAGTAATTGTTAATAAAAAAATAAGAGAAAAAAAGAGAAAATTAAAAATTACTTAAACAAAATAATAAAAAAAAACCAAAATGTGGTGTCGTGGGACACCAGTTAGGAACGAAGTTCGACGAACGACGAGTCCTTCGGCTAATGTAGAATCGACACAAATTGCAAAAAAAGTCGTGCTCAATTTTATGTAGGTTTTCTTGATTTTTCTCTTAAATTTTGCTGATTTTTTTTTATTTAAGTACAAGAAAGTATTTAGAAAATTCAGTATTTTAGGAAATAATAAATTACTTAAAATAAAAAAACATCGTAATTCAAATTATCAACTAAAAAAAGAAAGAGGGAGAAAGAGAAAGGTACAGGAGAGGGAGAAAGATACACTACTCGTCTGTGTATGCGACTGTCGCGCCTGCGCACGTCTCATTTAACGGTTTTATTCCACGCATTTTTCTTACGGTTTTACTATCACATTTTTTTCAGTTCGTTCACGCAGCGAAATCCCTATCCCTTCCAAGCCTGCCGTAAGGAACTTCGTTCCAATAAATAGATCCGCTTTACGGTGTATCCCACACATAGCGGGGTAGACAGAGGGAACCTAGTGTTAAGACACTCAGTTCCCCTCTTTCCATCGAACTCTGGAGGCATTGCGTGTTGAGTTATTCCAACAAAATAATAAAATTAGAAAAAAATAATAATAAATTTATCAGATTTCTAAACGCAGCATACATTAATTACTTTATAATCTGACAACTGTCATTTAATCAACAAAATAAAAACTATAGTCGAGATTCATAGATAAATATAATCTAAATTCATATATAATTAAATATCATCTTAAGAATAATAAAACATAATATTATTGACTATAATAAAAAAAGTAAATACCTAATTATATTAGATACATTTTATTGTACGAAGGCGCTCATATTTTAATGGTTTTTTTTGGCCTGGGTTTCATGATTTTACTGGTTTTAGGAACACTTGTGAAAACGGCAGAGAACGAAGTTAACCTTGGGATCATATCAATTCAGATTGGTACCGTCAGCACTTAATAAACTTATTGTTTATATTTTTTCCAAGACATGTTGAACAATGAGTCGTTCAATAGAATTGCTTGTGGGTGAAACAAGAACCTTACACCGAATTGTTCCAATGCCTCCCGATGGGAGCTGTCTCTTCCATGCTTTTGCATATTCTTTGTTTGAGCGTATTGATATACAACAAACTAATAAATTGCGCGAGACTATAGTAGAGTACGTATGTCGTAACTGGAATGATTTAAGTATCTACACTAGCGCTCGAAATGGGAATCCTTACTCTTCTAAAGAAGACATGCTTTGCTTAACTACGTACGGAGCTACTTCCGAAATAAAGGCTGCAGTAGATTTGTACAATATTAAGATAGAAGTGTATTATCACAATGGTGTCCTACTTGGGTTATTCGGCGAAGAGAAATGTCCTATGAAGCGCTTACTCTAAACTATGTTTTAAAAAGAGCAACTCTTGAGTTTCTTGCTACAGTAGCTTCCTATAGGAAAAGTACTTGTAATGGCCAAATTGAATAAAGAATATTTTGATTTTGATAACATTATGAACCTTCTTACTTATAATTTCTGTACAAAAAGTAATGATATCCCATCAAAAACATAAATGTAAAAAGAAAGCCAAGTTCTGTAATAAAACGTATGCTTTCAGCGATAAAAGAAGTGAGATGTAAATGTATGCCAAGTTCAATGGTCAGTCCTGAAATTTATTTTTAACAATATAAAATATTTTATAACAACTGAAAATGCCCATTCTTCTTACAACTTGGAGACTTCATTTATGTGTAATATCTGACTTGGCTAGTTTTCAAATTAATTTACATCGATATTAATGAATGTATTCAAATTCTATTCTATTCTATTCAGATTCTATTGTAAATTTATATGAAAACTAGCCAAGTCAGATATTACACATAAATAAAGTCTCCAAGTTGTAAGAAGAATGGGCATTTTCAGTTGTTATAAAATATTTTATATTGTTAAAAAGTAAATTTCAGGACTGACCATTGAACTTGGCATACATTTACATCTCACTTCTTTTATCGCTGAAAGCATACGTTTTATTACAGAACTTGGCTTTCTTTTTACATTTATGTTTTTGATGGGATATTTTCTACATGGGGCCTTAATTTACTACTTACGTACTAATTTTTGAGCTTTGAAGTATTTTTTAAATTTTTCCTTTAATTTAGGATTTCGGTAGAAAGTGTTCAACAAAAGTATCTTAGCGTGACTGTCTTAACACTAGATTCTCAGGTTCTCTCTGTCTACCCTGCTATTTGCGGAACAAATAAACGATCTCAAAGTTTGCTCTGCAAATAAACATATCTACTTTTAAATAACAACTTCACAAATAAATTAATAATTAACTAATAAATAAATAAATAAAGAAAATATTTTATTTTAAATGGGAATCGAATCTATAGCATACAGCAAAGCCAGTTTTTTGACATAATTAGTATAAGGTAAGGGAAAACCAATGACAGGCATTAATATATGGAAATATATGAAAGACAAAAGTACAAGTTAATACCGCAACTTGCAAGTAATGTATAAATAGAAATGGACATGAGCTAAAACGGCGCCAGTTTGCAATTCGAAATTGCATTTGTTTGTCTATACGAGACGTACAAGAACAAATGCTGGCTTTAAAACGTGAAATTTTATTGTTATATTTTAGCTTAATGTATCCCGCATATAGCGAGGCAGCGGGAACGTTGGAACCTAGCGTTGTCATTCGGTTCCCCTCGTAATTATCACCCACTTTTCGATATTTTGTCATAGTAAACTTTAAACTATAAGAAAGAATATATTTTAATTCTAAAGTTTTCGCCTTTTAACTAAAGCCTGTTATGGCACAGTGGGACCATTATCGGTTCGTAAAGACAATGTGGTGGATTCGATGACCACTTTGAGCAATGAATTGTTTTCATTTCCCCAATTTAACAAGATAGAAATGCGGCATTAAATTCCACTAGTTAATAAAGGGTGTCTTAACATAAGGGTCTCTCTGTCTACCCTACTATATGCGTGTTACAACGTGAAGTTGAAAACAAATACAAAAATAAACAATGCGCAAAATGCGGGAGTTGCGTGAAAAATAAAAAATAAACCTGCTCTAAATAACTCTTTATATTAATAATGCCGGATGACTTTAAAGTAGTACATTCACCTCTCAACTAGATTTCACAGAAGTGGGAAACTAGAACTGGGTAAAAATATAATATTATAAAATCAGCTTCACGATGTATTCGGCATGCACCTGGGAACCTAGTGTTAAGACACTCTGTTCCCGTTAAGACACTTACGTTACCAATTTTCCGCCCAATTGTGAACTCACTGCGTGTTGAGTGCAATTTACTAAGTTAATAAATATGAACTTTTTGAATTTGTGAAATAAATACGCTAGCAAATTACAAATGTTTACGCCTGAAAAGAAATTAAATTTATGTGAATAGTATAATTATATTAACATATGAACTTTTAAACGACTATATAAATTTTGAAATATAAAGGTAATTATAGTGAAAAATATGAAAGAGGTAACTATAGAGTATGAGTTATACTCTTAAAATTGAAAATATTCTAAAAGTACAGTTTATAAATAATTGTTCATTTATAAATAAATTGCTTGTACCCAACTATAACACTTAAACTTAACACTTAAATATTCATTTTAATTAAAGTATTTTTGTAGCGTATGGCTTAGTGGTCAGGGCTTGGACGATTTCCAAGAGGCGCGGTTTCAAAACTGACTAAGATCAATTTTTATACTTATTTTTAAACTAAATAAGTATTTTTTTTCCTAGAGTATTATTTCTCTGGCATGGCATGGTAAGAAGACCGGAACGAGGCAGTCGCGTCGTGGCGCAGGGGTAAAAGCTGTAAGTTCGGCGGAATGAGACATTTAATATTTTCATTTTCTCAAGTTGATGTCCGCTTCTAATATTGCATTAGAAATTGGTGAAAAATTTGGGAATGTCTTAATGGGAACGGAGTGTCTTAGCACTAGGTCTCTCTGTCCTTGATCCCTCTGTCTGTCCTACTATATACGGAGTATAGCATTATCTTCTAAATAAAGTTATTACAGTTATACAAACCTCGCATATAATACCTAGAGGTAGATTGTATCAAAATAAATAATTAGTTAATTACTCCTATCTCGGATCAGCGTTCGGTTCCACAGTGAAATATCTGTAGCGTGAAAAGTTTGCACTTTCATAACGTAATTGGCACTCCGGTAATGATAGTGAATGTTTTCACGTGCGTGTTTAATGTATATTGTGTGTTTTTATCACGTATTCTTTGTAAACAGAATCCTATATCTTATAAAACAAAGTCGCTTTTTGTGTCTGTCTGAACTTTCTAACTCTTCTTCTTCTAAACTACCCAACGGATTTTTATGCGGTTTTCACCATTAGGTCGAGTATTTTTCAGGGAAGGTTTATATATAGTTTATTATTTGTACATTCTTATGTAAATTAACATAAATACGATAAATGTGTCTAAAGTCCTACCCGTTGAGACACTTTCGCGCATGCGCTGCTTTAATGGTAAGTACTACATGAAAAAAATGTACTGGAGTATTGTTCCTCTTAATAAGATCTACAAAAAAGTCCGCGAGAGCATATTTTTATCTTTTAAGGATAACGTGTAGTGATCATATTTCTGTCTAAAAATAGTAATTTCAATATATTTTTTATTGTGAGGGATATTCCTCCATAATGGTATTAATCCTTATCCTTTAAAATACTTTATTAATTTTCTACGTTAAACGAAGATAAAATTTGCTTTTTAAACTATTTCGAAATTGCGAATAGTTTTAGAGAAAAACGCATTTAATTATTGACACATCACGCCGTTCACACATCAACTGTATCGAGTCAAGTTTCACTTATCCCTTACTCTCAGCATATAAATAAGTATATTAGTTACGTTGGCCATTTAATGTAGATCAAAACTGTCTTTTCTGTTTTTCATTTTAATAAGTACTTTAGAAGTTGTTACAATATCAAAAAATCCTTGCTGCGAAACGCGCCTCGCGACGTTATGCTTATACAAGCGAGTCCGCCGCGCCCGCCTGCCTTACACGCATCGGTGGTTCAGTGGTAGAATGCTCGCCTGCCACGCGGGCAGCCCGAGTTCAATTCCCGGCCGATGCATTCTATTTAATTTTCGTCACAGGCAGCCACGTAGTGCTTGCTTTTCATCAGGGACAGAATGCATTAACCACAAGCTCGAAAAAAAAAACCCGCCTGCTTTTATAGCAACGAAGATTTAGATGCGTTTGCACGTATTGGATAATTCGAGTTGAATGTATTATTTAATGTCATTTAACTATCTAAAAATAGTAATTTAAATATATTTTAATAAGTACTTGAAAAGATTAGTATCACAGATATAAAATTACGGTACCTACTAAAAAATCCTTGCTGTGTAAAACAATTGGAAAATCCTTATTGAAACTACGAAAATGCGGGTTGCATTAGGGTTTAATTAGTTTTCACATTATCTTAAGTGCTTTGCAAACATACATTATATGAATAATCCAGTAGTAAAAGCGGGCGAAGCCGCAATAGGGTCGCTAGTAATATAATAAATCTTTGATAATGTCAAGTTTAATTTAATATAATATTGACTTTTTCTTAGCTTCACGCTATAATAGGCAGAGGGAAACTGTTAAAATACTGTTTTGGATTGTAAACAGGACGGTTGTGGGTTCGATTCCCACTCGCGGGAACGAATTATTTTTATTTAGGGTTTAATTCCGTCACTCAACAGGGTATATCACGATTTGTTTTAAAGAGAGTGGGGAACGGAGTGTCTTAACACTTATTTCCATCTTACTGTCATTTTATATAGAACAATGCGTGAAGCAGAAATAATAATGAAGATACATATCCAATATACCTATACGAATTAGTATTTTATGTTAAAAAATAAATAAGTAATTCAATGCCTCTACGCGTCTCCCACACGGGCTGTAACGGAAAGTGAATTTATTGAAACGAAAAGGAAATAAGATTCGCAGTAAAACATTATTGATGGCGCTCATAAAGAGACCCATACGGTTGAACAAGTTAACTTATTTAACCGATTATTCTTTACGTACTAAGAAAAAATGGGGGGGGGATGTATTTTTTTAATATTTTTTTTTACTACACGCTGTATCAGCAGCAGGGTAAGTAGAGGAGACTTGGGAACGTAAGTGTTAAGATATTTCCGTTCCATACTTTCCGCTCAATTTTGGAAGTAATATGCGTTTTTCCTCATTTCCTGAATCTATTCATTCCTCCGAGTGAGAATCGAATCAGCAACCGTCGCGTTTGGAGTCACACGCTTGTGCCCCTGCGCCACGACTGGTCTCATTAGATATTTCTGAAGGTGCATGTGGAGAAAATAACTTTTTTTTATTTGGTGTCTTTTATTATTATTTTATTCCAGTTATGGTTTATTTTTATTTCCTTTCTCTAGATTAAGTGCATTGATGGGTTCCGCTGCTCAACCCCTCAAATTATTCGTGCTATCATTAGTTTTTTCCTCCAATTTGCAGGATAAAGCGTGAAAATAAAAAAGTAATTACCAATATGATAATAAAAAAAGAATTTGACTCTCATAAACTTTAAAAATGCTTTGTCTTACCACCAGATCGATCAATAAATTATTTAATACAAAATGCTTATAATATCCACGCCTTATCACCTGCTAAAATAAAAATAGTTTGCTTCGTGACTCATAAATACAATATTTGCATAAAGTGATAACCATATCATAAAATACAATATTTGCATTTAAATCCCAAGTCCTCGGTAGTATAGTGGTAAGTATCCCCGCCTGTCACGCGGGAGACCGGGGTTCGATTCCCCGCCGGGGAGGATTTTTTGTTTGTATGAGAGATATTTCTTACGGAATTAACTTAGTGTTATATAGATCTTAAACGCGGCATTGATTTCTGCCACTAAACACGCAGATTCGAAAGTGGAGAAAGAAATGTCTTAGCACGGGGTTATCTCTGCCAACCCTCTATGCGGGAAAGAACGTGAAACTGAAAAATGATATTTTTCTATATGAAGTCATCTTAAACGAATAGGCTGACAAATTGTTACTATACTATTACTTTTGCTTATGTTAATCTATGGTAATTTGGGGACATTTAAAAAATAAGAATTAGGAAATATATATGAGATGTGGTCCTATCTGCTTAAAAAGTGATAAAAACAACATTTTTGCCTAAAATTATGTTGTATTAAAAGCTATTATAACTATAATAATTTAATATATACTATTTTTTTATGTCGAGATTTCCATTTGTAAAGTAGGCGTTGGTTTAGCAAGTGTGTGATGTTAAATGGCAAAGTTCTTTTATTTTTAGTTTATTATTTTATTCTTGTATCCCATTTTCATGAAAACCTGGAAACTTACTTTTAAGGAGCTCATTAAGAAATCTGTTATAGAACAAGAAAAATATTAAATATTTCACAAACCCCAGTGGAAATCGAAGCCACTATCTGTCGTGTTTAGTCACTCGCTTGTGCGCCTGCGCCCTACTGGCTTCATTTTTTAATTCATGGCTATTATTTTTTAATATCTTTCTTTATTTTTCAACTTGCACGCTGAGTCCCTGACTACACGCTGAATCCCGCATATAGCAGAATAGGCTGAGGGAACCTATTGTTAAGTTACTCCGTTCCTCACGTTTACCCAGTTTTCGAGATATTGCGGGTTGAGTGGCGGTACGCGGTTACAAGAACGAGAAAATAAAACATAGATCAAGTCTTCGAGTGGGAATCGAACCCCAAACCGCAGTGTCAGACGCTACACAACGCATATTTATTTATTTTGCTTAATTGAAAACCGTAAAGAACATTATTTATTTATGTATTTACTAAACATGACGCTGTCTTATGAATTTAAATTGAATTTTAGGCCAAATGAGTTTAAATAACGTGAGCTAACTTAAACTAAGTTTAAATTACTTAGGGCTTGGATAAGTCGAAGAGATACTTAGAGACGTGAGATATCAATCATTTGATTACTTGCTTTTGTATAATTGTTATTGACGAGTGAGTTTTGTGACGAGGCAAGTCAAGTAAACGTGTGGGTGTGTAAACACGATGATAGGTCGTGGGTTCGATTTCTACTTCTGGAAATAAATTATTTAATAGTTTTATTTCCTTTCTCTGGAACGAGGCTAAGCGCCTGATATATGTGGGATACAGAGGGCAGCTAAAGGAAAAAAGTCTTATTATGATGTAGTAGATAAAGTAAGACGTTGCTGATAGAATCAAATCGATGTCCGCTTGTTTATGTTTATATTTTAAAGAAAAAGAAACATTTGTACCGGAAAGTAGAAAATGGAGGGACAAAACACGCGTCATTGACTCGTTCCGCGTGGTGTAAGAAATGTTTTAACCACCATTATAGTGGAGTTAACAAGATCGATATAGAAGAATCAGATTAAACACGGATTTTTAACCTCTTTCCCCACTTTCTGTCCAATTTTCGACACATTTCGTGTAAAGTGCTAGAGCTGAACTCTGTCTTGTTACCAGAATGGAAAAATGAAAATAATAAATTTCCTTTGTTTGGGAATCAAACCTAGAACCACAGTTTACAGTTGCGCCACTGCGCCCTTACGGCCTAATGTATTTTATACCAGATTTAATAATGCAAGAAGATCCACCATCACTTTAAATAACTTTTTGGGTATGTCAACATTATTTACTGTTAAAACTTTTGAACTCTCTATAGAAAGCGGAATATACCGTATAATATGTCCACTCGTATAAACACCTTGGAGACCGCGTGCGACGTCAAGGCCGCTACATTTGTATAATAAAATGACAAATCATTTAGAAATGTTATCTTAATTTAATAATAATTTTGTTGTTAACTTGAAAGTTATCATATATTTGCCTTTTTTCGAATTTCTTTATTGTGTTTACTTCCGTTGCGCGAAAATTAAGAATTTTTTTTTAAAGAAGATTTTTTTTGGGTTTTTCACTCACTACTTGACATGAAAAGTGTTTGTCACGTTAATTTTTTGTATCTTATACACTGGTAAATATATGAAGGGAATAGCTATGGTGACGCAATGGTCACTGGTAACGAGGCAAGGTGTGGCGTTGAGCTCCGCATTTCAACAGAAAATATCTCGAAGATTGGACGTTGCCCGGGGAACGAAGTGTCTTTATACTTTTTAATAAAATGCGTATCTTGGATTGGACGGAGCAATCAATAATAAATAACAATAAATGGAAAATGGTTGCAATTAATGGATTTACAGAGAAAATTAAATAATTTCCAAGATCCACCTTTAATTAAAAATAATTTAGTAGTTTAGACGTGATTGAATAATAAATAAATTATAAGCAAAAAATCATTTTTAGAAAAAGCTTTTATTTAAACGCTTTAAAAAGGAGAAAATAAAATTTGTCTTTTAAATTTTAACTATCAACTCATAACCCCATTGTACACAATTTATATGATCATAAAAGCTTGTCGCGCGATTTACTTGTGTAACTAAACTAGTGCTAATTTAATTATGTAAAATCTGCTAAGTTTAAATTTTTAAAGTTTCAATTTAATTAAATATTGATTAACGCGACAAGCTTTTATGATCATATAAATTGTGTACAATGAGGTTATGAGTTGATAGTTAAAATTTAAAAGACAAATTTTATTTTCTCCTTTTTAAAGCGTTTAAATAAAAGCTTTTTCTAAAAATGATTTTTTGCTTATAATTTATTTTTTACTTTTTAGTTACCACTGGCTAGGTTTCTCACACTAGAGACATGTACCACGATTCCGCTTCTATGGTTAGGAATGCTGTTGGCGACACTAGACCCTTCCCGATTACAGCGTGGGTTCACCAGGGCTCGACTCTTAGTCCGTTCTTGTTCAATGTAGTGCAGCCTCCATGGCTGATGATGTATGACGACGACATAGCACTCATTGACGAGAACCGACTGACGGTGGAGCGTAAAGTGAACCTCTGGAAGGGTACGCTTGAGAACGGCGGTCTTAAACTAAATATGTCGAAGACCGAGTACATGGCCTGCGGGAGCCCGGACTCGACCACGATCCTTATAGGTCCTGAGCCAGCCGTTAAGTCAGAAAAGTTCAGGTATCTTGGATCGTTATGCACGAGTCTGGAGGCATCGATCACGATGTTTATGGTCGGATAAGTGCTGCCTGGGCCAAATGGCGGGAGGTCACTGGTGTGGTCTGTGACCGAAGAAAACCGCCAAGCTCAAGGGATTGATATACAAGAGCATCATACGACCGGTTCTTTTATACGGCAGCGAATGTTGGCCAGCACTATCTCGGTACACTCAGGAGCTTCACGTCACGGAAATGAAGATGCTGAGGTGGATGTGCGGTGTAACGCGGTCTGACCGCATACGCAACACATTCGTTCGAGGTAGTCTTGGGGTCCGTGACGTAGCGGAAAAGCTCCAAGAGCGCCGCCTGAGATGGTTTGGCCACGTTACGCGCTGGTCTAAGAACTATGTCGGATGCAAGTGCCTTGCTATATCAGTTCCTGGAGTGAGACTTCCTGGACGCCCAAGGAAGCGCTGGTTGGATGTCGTGATGCCGGATATGAGAGCCAAAGGTCTAACCACCGAAGACTCAAAAGACCGCGCAAAGTAGAGTAGGTTGAGTAGGAAGGCAGACCCTGGCAATAGCCGGGATTAATGCCAGGAGGAAGAAGGTTTCTCACACTAGATGTCATATTATTTTTCTAATTATTCTCGGCAAGCCCTTTCATTTGATACCCGTATTGCAGATGTGCATAAATAATAACTATTCCGCCATCTTAGATGTTCCGCCATATTGGATTTAGAAAAACGTCACATTTTTCGAGTTACTCTCAACGAGCCCTTTCAATAGATATCCATATTGTAGAATTAGACTAAAATTAACTATTCGGCTATCTTGGATGGTCCGCCATATTGGATTTAGAATGACGTTAGATTATTTTTCGAGGTGCTCTCAATGAGCCCTTTCATTTAATATCCATATTGCAGAATTGCAAAAATAATAACTATTCGGTCATCTTGGATGGTCCCACATATTGGATTTAGAATGACGTCACATTATTTCCCAAGTTGCTCTCAATGAGCCCTTTCATTTGATACCCATATTATAGAAGTGCATTAAATATAACTATTCCGCCATCTTGGATGGTCCGCCTTATTAGATTTAGAATGACGTCACATCATTTTTCAAGTTGCTCTTAAGAAGCCCTTTCATTTGATACCCGTAATGTACAAGTGCATCAAAAATAACTCTTCTGTTACTTTGGATGGTTCGCCATATTGGATTTAGAATGACGTTACACTATTTTTCCAGTTACTCTCAACAAGCCCTTTCATTTGATACCCATATTATAGAAGTTCATGAAATATAACTATTCTGCCATCCTGGATGGTCCGCCATATTGTATTTAGAATGAAGTCACAAACCTTATCGTGCATTGTCATCCAAACCTAACGTGTATACAAAATTTCAGCTCAATCGTATGAACATACCTCTCATTATATGAAAGCATAAAAAACTTGAATCGTGTCAATTCTATTGGATTTCAAGTGATGTCACATTATTTTTCTAATAGTTCTCGGCAAGATCTTTCATTTGATACCCATATTGCAGAAGTGCATAAATAATAACTATTCCGCCATCTTAGATGTTCCGCCATATTGGATTTAGTATAACGTCACATTATTTTTAGAGTTACGGTCAACGACCCATTTCATTTAATATGTATATTGTAGAAGTAGACCAAATAGATACTCGGCTATCTTCAATATCCTCCTTATGGGATTTAGAGTGAAATCACATTATTTTTCGAGTTGCTCTCAACGAGTCCTTTCATTTGATACCCATATTGTAGAAGTACATTAAAAATAACAATTCCGCCATCTTGCATGGTCCGCCATATTACATTTAGAATGACGTCACATATTTTATCGTGCATTGTCATCCAAAGTAAACGTGTATACAAAATTTCAGCTCAATCGGTTGACGATATCTACTTCAGAATTGAGCTCTAAGATTTCACCCGAACCCACATACATACATTGCAAGTTAAATAAAAGCTTTTAATAAATAGACAAAATTACATTGACGAACATGGTTCAAAAGATGTGTCTTAAGTTTTTAACATTACATTATACAGCGTTAAGAGAAAAATATCCTCTGAACGGCAATCGAATCTGTTACCATGGCTTGCACCAAGCAGGACATAAAATTACACCAATCGTATCTTAGTATACCATAAGTGTGTTTTAGCGTTAAATATATGCTGATATTTTGCAAATTAAAATTGTTTATGTGAAAAACCGTAATTTACGAGAAACATGACGTACATAATAATAAATATTCATGAGATAAATTATTCTTGTATCTAAATAATTGACATTGTCTGACGCCGTCGTATGTAAAGTAGTTGAGACACGCTTGACTTGACGTAATGGTTGCTAGTTCAAAATCTTTATAGGGATGTGTTATTGAACCAGATGAAATCTGATATATAAGTTATTTCTTCTAACCTCCCTCTATATCCCATATCAGGGGTACCTGGGAACCTAATGTTAAGACACTATGTTTCTATTAAATACTTCCGTTCTCTACTTTACGCTGAATTCTGGAGGCATTGTGTGTAGAATGGCAGAACTCAATGCCAATGGCATTGTAGACCAAGGAGACTTAGGCACCTGCTTTCCTACCTTCAGTCAAACTTCCGATACATTGCGTATTGAGGGGAGGATCTCTATGATAACCTCACAGTCACACCGTTGTGCTCCTGGGCCACGAGGACCTAAAGACCAATTTAGGTTTTGAGGTAACTAGAATATCAAGTATTATGAAAATATTTATCATGAGCAAGAGGAAAAATATTTATTTTTTTTCAATTTCCCAGTCAACTCTCGTTACAAATATATAATTTCTAAGTAAAGACTAGTTCGCGGACTTGCTCACCCCGTAGTCCACTTCGAGCTAGGGCGACAGTGGGTTTGTAGAAATGGCTTTATAATTACTGTATAGAATAGGAGATAGCAAGAAAAATATATATGTATATTTATATATATTTTTTAAATTCGGTGTCGTCCTAGTAAAAGGTTAGGTATATGAATAATTAAAATACTAAATTAAAATAAATTTCACGCAAAAAGATGTTTAGTAGATCTCCAGGTGGGAATCGAACCCTAAATAAACAAAAAAAAGTAAAAAAGTAATTACCCACTAAATAATTAGTATTTCATAAAAAATATTAAAGATGCGTAAAGAAAGAAGCAATTATTCTTATACAAATACAAACATTAAAGAGTTTGTAGTGTAGTGAGAGAAACGTATGGCTTAGTAGTCAGTGCGCTTATGCAGTCCTAGAGGCGTAGATTCAAATCTTGCTACGTTCCAATTTTTATTTGGTTCCCAACATTGAAATCGTTATAACTTTTCTAGTATAACACCAAAAAATGTTTAAAAAAGTACAATAACAATTTCTAAAATAGGATTTTAAGAGACAAAAGGCCCACTTTTTATTTTAATACGACGTGATAAATGTAAGGGACTCGTTTCACAGCATCCCCTCTTCCAAGAGATTTATCAGATTATAATGTCTGTTTTATAGTTGTTAATTTTTTTGTCCTTTTTTTATCTTATTTGAGTTAACGCGATATTCTTAAGTGGGGCGAGTTTTATTGCTACTCAGTTTCTTTTTCCATTTAATTATTAACATTGAATTTTATTTGAAAATCTTTTAGTAAAGGAGAAATGATTAAGAAAGGTGTTTTGTGTAAGTATCAACATCAGGAGACAGGTATCTTAGTAAGTAAATAGCTAGTATTTTTTTTTAGTTTTACGTTGTATCCTGCAAATAGTAGGGTAAGTAGTGGGAACCTGGGATCTAGTGTTAAAGAACTTCATCCCCATTAGGCTTTGATTGCTTATTGAGTGGTCGGCACCACGCCTAACCTAACCAAATTAAAATATTAAATATTTCATTTTCACGAATGGGAATTGAACTCAAAACCTGTCAACCACGATCATCCTGCTATGTGCGGGATACGAAGCTCTAAAGAAATTATCGCACTGTATTCCGTTTATAGCATAGTATATCAATGGAAGATGAGAAATAATATTTTTCCATTTCTCACTTTTCCCCTCATTTTTGAGATGGGCGGAGTACAAAGTCATGTCTTCCTTTATAACCAGAGCTAGGAAATAATTGCTTTCTTTAAATGTGAATCGAACCTACAACCGCTAATAATCAGATGTTAAGAATGCGTTATGATGGCCTCAATGTAAATTTTAAGTATTAATAAACGTAAAAGAACACCGAAGATGTCCAAAATAGATAGAAAATCGATGACAGTGAAATTAAATCCTTAGTTGACTTGACGTTAAAATAAATTAAATAAGGAAAAATGTATAAAATCAATTTAAATATCAAGGACGACTCACAGCGACAACGCAACAGGACAAAAAGAAAAGCTGACAGCTCGTAGGTACTGTCAAAACCTCACGTCTGGGTAATATGTGTTCGAAAGTCATAATAAATATTATGTTACCATATATGGTAATGCTGTTTCTTATAAACCCTTGCATTAGTGCCATCATTCGTTCTTCTCACGTCAGGTGGTAAGAAAAGCCAATTTTTTGAATGTGTTTCGCACTACGTAAAGTGCTGTTTGTCTATACATGGATATATTCAAATATTGTTTTTTTTTAAAGCTGTATCCCGCACATGGCAATGGCAGGCAGGCAGGCAAAGAGAACCTGGTTACCTATTGTTAAGACACTCCCTTCTCATTAAGAGATTTTCGTTATTTGCACATTTTTTTTGGTTATTTTGTTTTTCATTTTTTTTACTTTTTTGACATATCCAAGTAAATGTTAAGCATTTTTAATATTATAGGAATAAAGATATTTTGACTTTGACTTTGACTTTGTTACCAACTCTCCGCCGAATACTGGAGACATTGCGTGTTGACTGGTATAACTGTTTGCCTCTTTACCTGAAGCATGGAAATGAAAACAATGAAAATAATTTCATTCCACCTAGTGGGAACCGAACCTTCAATCGTTGCGTTTACAGTCGCACGCCTGCGCAATGACGACTTTTTTCTTTCTTTCTTTATATATTTTTATATTTAGGTTAAGATTTTTTTTGTAAGAGCTACATTTTTAAGATTAAAATCATTAGACAACGTTGTGGTTAGTGCGGTTTGACATCTTACTTACATTTATTACTTTATAGTGGTAAGTTTGAAACCCATGGGAAAATAATGAAAGTTGCAGTCAGTTTCTTCGGCTATTATAAAGGCAGCCATATATGAAGCGACGGCTACAGGTTCGAAAACCACAAAGGGGAATGAATTAGTCCATTTCTTCGTTTTGACCTTAACTAAAGCCTTGACCTTATCAATTTTTAAAAAAATGATAATTTACTAAGTACTAGTTGCATTCCACAATCATCGTTCCTCCCACCGTTCCTTTGTGTTCCCCAAAAAACGTAGTAAAAGTAGTCCAAAAACCATTATTGGTGTTGAAAAAATGTATACCATTACTTTTTTTATTGTGAACTAGAGAGTAGGTATTGTTTCGTTTATTGTATCAAGATGAGCTTATTGCTTTTTTGTTCTTGCAGTTCATACATATAAAACGAATAAAATTGGCCTTAGATTGTAGTTAACTTTCACATAATAAAATAATGAAATAATCTACCGAAAAGATCACTCCGTATTTTTTTTTTCAAAAATTCAAATTCAAAATATTTCTTATTCAAATAAACTATTACAAGCACTTTTGAACATATGAACAAAAAGCTACCACCGGCACCGGTTCGGAAGGCAGTTCTGCTGAAAAGAGCCGGCAAGAAACTCAACAGTTGCTCTTTTCAAAGTCAATGGTATATTTTACTATTACATTAGCTGGCAGCTATCCTGCCTATTCAATAGACATTAATTCCATACATGTTCATCCTCCATATATTCTTCTCTTTTATCCAACAAAACAGAGAGAGACAAGTTAAAAAAAACATAACATTAAAAAGCGTATATCACAAGTGGAATACCGGTAGTCGACATCCGGTCAAAACTAACAATCGTAATAAACTGGACTAAGAAAGTGTTAACGGTTGTAATTTTTTTTTATTATTATAGCGTCACGGTGAAAGTGAAATGGCGTGACTTTGGCCGCGAATTTTAAAGGAAATAATAAAAATAAACAAATACTTAGATTCAATATTTTCTAATGGTTTTTTATTGTTATTTTGTATGAATCTAAGATTTTTTGCCTTTTGTCGTACATTATTCACAATTTAAACAAAAAATATTTAATTTTCAATTATTAAAAAGTTCTGGCAAGTGACGGCGTTCAATTCCGCAATTCAACGCGCAATGTCTCAAACATTGGGTGACGCGTGGATAGCGAAGTATTTTAACAATAGGTTTTCTCTGCCCACGACTGTTGCGTTTACATTCATACGCTGCGCCAAGTTTCATATAAAAATTTTCATATAAATATTTTCAAGCTTATACAGTGTATTTCGGACACAGTAGGGTAGGCAGAGAGAACCTAGTGTTAAAACACTCAGTGCCCATCAAGACAATTCCGTTCCCCACTCTCCGCTTTGGTCAGCCGAACGAGTGGGACAAACCACAACCTGGCTTCACCATATATTCATAGGCTTATAAAAAATATATAAAACAGTTTACAAAAATCATTAACTATGCACGAAGTATTTATCTTTATTTTTAATCTATCTGTTTATAATAACTAGCGAGCTCCATACAAAATAGATAAAAAAAGAAAAACAATCTAACATTCGTGGCGTGTCCTTAATTAACTTTTCAACGTTTGGTTTTTGCCCCGGCGCGGCACGTCTATTCAACTTTATATAAATTGGCTTCAACTTAAAGTATATTTTTGCTATGTAACGTAACGGTGTATGAAAGATATTAATGTATGGAACGTTATTTCGGCGTAGTTATAGTAGTTTTTTTTGTTTTTTTTTTACCTATATGATGTATTTAGTCGTTGTTAATCTTATGAAGGCTCCGGTTTTTTTAAAGTTACGGAAACGTAAAAATAAACAAAAGAAGTCAAAATCTCTTAAATAATTAATCGAGAAGTTGAAATTATATTAACATTCTGAAAAGTGCTAACATTGGGACTGAAACTGATAGCTGATAACATTAGGACATTAAAGCTATATTTTTTCTTTTTTTTCAGCTATTTTACCTCGTATAGCAGGATAAATGTCAGAACCAAATGTCAAGACATTTTGTTATTCATTATCCGTATAAATAAGTTTTAGGTATTAATGATGTTAACAGGAGCCTAGGCGCGACTGAATCCACAACCATTGCATTTGCAGTCGGACGCTGTAAAAATTCAAAATCGGAATAAAAGTTCAAAAAGGAGTGAGTAAAAGTAGAAATAGTTTTCTCTGTTATACTCACTCTCTTTATATATATAAAGTACCAACCTAATTTTACGAAGATAAGAAAACATATTATACCTAAACAGGATGTAGAATATAAAAAGTAAGCACCATCTTATCTCGAGTAGGGAAATATCGGTGCCGTAATGTATGGAGGCATCACAAAGGGGGTTCCGAGTGAAATTTTCCAAAGGACGATCGAGTGAAGGCGCTGTTTGTAATAGGTTATACGCCTTAATATTGAAAATGTTATATTTTGTATAAGAACATATTGATAACGTATCCAAGTATTTACTAGTACCTAGATACCTACTTGAGTTGAATATCGATATATATTTGTATTTTATTTTCATGTTATTCTGACGTCTGTATTACTTCTTGCGTATTATTTTGTAGATTAGGTAAAGCTATAATAGGCTAGTCTGACTTCGAGACATCGTGTATTCCGTGACGGACCTCAACGCCGCTCTTCGTCTTAGCAGAGCTATGAGATATGATTATATGTAGAATAATTCATTCCTCCGAATTGTGGTCGAACTCACAACGATTGTGTTTACGGTCCATCACTGTGGAGAATGGAGGGTTTTAACACTGGGTGCCCTCTGCCTGCGCTGCTATATGTGGGATATAGCGTAAAGCTAAAAAAATAAAATGAATCTATACTAACCTCGAAATATTAGATTCTCTGTAGACCGATAAGAAATACTTAAAAATTATTTAGACGTAGAATTTTTCAAAGCGTTTACTTTCTCAAGGGACTAAGAAATAATAATTTTAGCGAAGTTGCTTCAACGGTATCTTCATAAACTATTGAAACAGTTTTAAAGAAAAAATAAATTTCACCCAGATGAAAGTTTTGAGCGTAAAAGATTTTAAATGTGGTTCCCTTCGTCCCCGGGGCGTAGCTTTTTGTGAATTTCAAATGAATTTATATTGAAAATTATTTACTACTCTCCATATTACTTCAGTGTTTTTTAAAATAAAATGGTTTTTAAGTCTGATTGATCCATAATAATAATTAAATTCATTAAAATTATTTACGGAGTTAGGTTCCGTTACTCAACACGCAATGCATTTGGACTTTGGACGGTTAGAGTATCTCCCTAACCAGCCACTTAAATGGGAAATATCGTGATTCTGCTATAGCAGAGCAAGCAGAAAGAAAGTGTCAAGATACTCCTATCGCTATTTTCGGCTTATATTTCGAGACATTTTTTGCTGTTCACCTACTTCTGGTTTTTTTTTAGCTTCATGCTGTATCCTGATAGGTGAGCTAGCAGGGTAGTCATTGGGAACCTGACAACCTAGTGTTAAATCACTCCGTTCCTATAAAGACACTTCCGTTCCCAACTTTTCACCGAATTCTAGAAACATTGCGTGTTGAGTCGCGGAATTCAACGACGCGTTCTGTCTCATAACAGGCAAGATGACTATAAGATATTAATATTAAATAAATATTAAATTCCCTTAAGTGCGAATCGAACCCACAACATAGTATTTATAATCACACGTTTGTGCCCCTGCGCAACGAGGACCTCTTTTATATATTTTGATGAAAAAAAAAAGAAAAACAGTCGAATTGATAACCTCCTTTTCTTACAGAAGTCGGTTAAAAATATGAATAGTTATAATTTTTGTTGAATCTCGTTCACAACGTTTGGCGAAGCACGCAGCACGGGGCACGGAGCACGTAACCTTCTTAAAAAAAGACATTCACCCGTAATACTCGAGACGTGCCTGGAGGCGGCGTATGCACTATTTTTCTCTATACTTATCTTATTTTTCCTGTTAGCGTGACATAGAATACTTGTGTAGCAGAGGTAGTTTATATTTTATTATTATTTGGACGTTTTAGTGTAGTAGGCAGTTATGTTGCCTCATGGCGTGAGAACGGTACCGGTAAACGCCTAATCAGCGTTCGGCGTAAGTAACGCGAATCCCCTCATGCCATGGGAAACAAACGTAGTGTTTTAATATTAATTATTCTATATTTTATTCTTTAGTCGATTAGAGCATGCACTTCTGCTCGGTCGATTCACTAGTTAAGTTAATTTTAAGTTAGTTATAAGAACATATACCTTTGTTCTTATTTTAATTAAAGTAAATTTAAATTTAACTTTCTTAGTTATTTGTAAAAAGCCCACTCGCGCTCCCGTAAACATGTCTAGGCTGTAGGAATGGCTGATTATGTGTTCATTGTTTAAACGCACTAATCTCAGGACTGCTGGTTCTAATTTATAACATCATTTTATATAGGAAATTTCCTTTAGCAAAGGAGGCCTAAGCCTATATTATATCATATCTTGGTTTAACCCACTGAGCTTACGGGTAGTTACCGTTAGTGCGAGCAGTGAACCACGAAGAGGCTGGTATAAAGCGTCTCGCTATCTAATACACCATTAATTGAAGTGGTTAAAGAGTGGAGAAAGTAATGTTTTAACTTTACATATTTTTTTTATCAAATATTTAATATGTTGAAGTATATGCTTTCCATCAATTTTAGATACCGTACCCTATACAGGGCCCAGGTTTGCCCTCGCTTGGAGTTCTGTTCTCATTTCTACGCTGATGCACCCTATGAAAAAAATAGTTTTTTTCAATTCCTTAGGACCCTCTAAATCACTCACTTCGCACAGAAGTTTTGTCTGTGTGTTGTCTATCAGTCACTCACTAACGGAATAGTATAATATATGTATATTAGATGTTGAATATTAGCTCTGTCATCAAGTACTCTATGTTCCCCGATGTAAACTCCCCGTGGCCGTAGCTCTGTTTCTTACAATGAACTTTACCTTCTCTTTTGGGAGTCGCTACTTCGTGAAAATACAAATATGTGTACGTTAACAAAATGCTGCCTTCTTTTGTTATAACCAAATTTTATTTTTAAGTATCATTTTGGGTATCTTAAAAATTATCAGCTAACTTTGTTTTTATTCATATAAATGTTGTTTATTTTCACACAACTCTACAGTCTAATAATTATAATGTAGTTTTTTTTTTATCTTCACAGTCTACCCCAAACATAGCTGGGTAGGCAAAGGGAACCTGGGGACCTAGTGTTAATGCACTCCGTTTCCTCATTAGGACATTTCTATTTTCCACTTTTCGTCCAATTCTGGAAGCATTGAATGTTGAGTGGTGGAACTTAAGCCCGTATCCCTAGTTACCAGGGCGAGAAAATCAAAATATTAAATATTATGATTTCCTCCAGAGAGGTGGGAACGCACAACCTGTAGCTACCATAACCTTGCACCACGACAGACCTCAGCTTGATAATATGATAGATATATATCCTAAATCAAGAAAATGTGTATTATTATGTTCTTTCTTGTATTAACTACCTATCTATATTGTTTTGAAAGAAGTCCATTTTTGAATTATTTTTTTGTATATATAGACTTAAGACCTCTTACTTATAACTGGTTAAAATATATAATTTTTATTCGGACACTGAATGTATCGTAATAAAAAAAATAATAATAATAACACGTCAATCGATTTATCCTTGTCAATGGAGTGTGATTCTAATTAATTTACATAATTAAAATGTTACACATGAAGCACCTGACTTAGCCTCCTTTTGTTACAACAAATTTGTTCTCCTTAATATTTAAATATTTTAAATATTAAACGGAGAAAAACATGCTCTCAGGCTCCTCGAGTGGTAATCGAACCTAAAGCCTATCGAGTCCTGCCCCACCACCTCACACTCATCTATCGAACCTCCTCCCACATAATTGCTTTTGACATTGATGGTTGAAACTAGTACTATTAGTACCGGTTTACTATCTCGAACTAGAATGTAGTACTTACCATATATGTATGTAACTTCATCTTTAACTCTGTAACAGGAAAATGGAAAATAAGAGCCTTTTAATAAGCAGTTGTAATATTTAGATTGCGTTAAAATCCACTTTGCGCCCAATTTCGAGACATTGTGTGTTGAATGGTGGAACATAACGCCACGCCTTGCCAGAGCCTGAAAATAACAAAAGTTATAGCATTTTTTTTCTTTTCTCGTTTTACGTTGTTTATTTATATAATATTAATATAGGCAGAGGGAGAAAATTGCAGTTAGACATGAACTATAGTTATTGATTTATTAGTTATAACTTTAAACTTTTACTTTCCTTGCTGTGGTAAGGAGGCAAAGCGCCAGCTCAATATGCCAGGAGAGCGGGTAACGAAAGTATCTTAATGGGAACGGAGGCTCCCTGTGCCTATGTGCGGAATAAAAAAAGAAATAAAAAGACTAGCAAGAACAACAAGATATAACGACTGTACCTTAGAGGACTCAATTCAAGAATTCAATTATTCGTGAAATTCTACTACAAGTAACATTTCACGAATAATTTAGTTGAAATTAGGTAATAAATCCCTATAAGATATATTTTAATAGCTTAAATATACTCATATGTATGAAATATTTCATAACGTCTATAATTCGGTTGAAAACTGGAAGATGGCCAAAAACGAAAACGCTATTAGTTTAAGAGCGAACTTGAAAAACCGACTGATAGTAAAATGCTATAAGAGTATAGAAGAAATAATATAATATCTTTTGCTTCGTTCTGTATCCAGTATATAGGAGAGTAGGCTGAAGGAATTTAGTGTTAAAGCACTCCGTTTCCCAAGTAACATTTAATTTTCGAAACAGACGCCACACCTCAGACGACTTCAAATATAACATTTATACTTATTTCTCGCTTATCTAAGAGAAGGCAGAGAAAATTTCAATTTATTCTTTACTCACGTATGCTAACAATATTATGTAAATACTTGTAAATCTTCAAATAACCGGTCACAACTCGTTGGATATGTAACATATAGTTATATCTCTTTTTTCAATATACCACGGCGTTGAGTTCCGCCACACATCACGCGTAAAAATAAGCCACAGAGTGTCTTAACACTAAATAACTATTACCTATTCACGGTAGACGCTAGAAATGAGGCAAGATAAAAAAAATAATATAAAACCTAGTCTAGAGACTTTAAAACATATTCAAAGTAAAAGTTGCACACAGTAGTGTCATTTAACTTTTTTAATTGCAATCTTTCATAAACTTTACTTACTCGTAAGTACCGGAGTAAACTAGCACTAGTTTTTTTTTATTTTCTACCACAAAAGAAATGCAATTATTACACTTTTAAAGCTTTAAATGGTTGTAGGGTAGTCGTTATTTATTTTGCTGTGTGTTTGTTGTTACTGGAGTGTTTTTTTTTATTTTAAGCTGGATCCTGCATACAGAAAGGTAAAAAGAGGGAATCTTGTATTAACCACTCCGCTCCCCATTTTATGTGTAATTTTCAAGACATTGGGTGTTGAATGGTGGAACTCAACGCTATCAGATCGAGAAAAAGAAAATAAATTGTTCCCCTTAGTGGGTATCTAAACAACAATTGCCGAAAATAAATTAATTTTTAACAAAAAGAAAACCGACTTTTAACAACGAACTAAAAAGTGAAAAATAATTATACAAAGATTTTATAATTTTGAAGTCTTAGTAATTTTGAAGTCTTAGTCTAATTCGTTGTTAGAAGTCGGTTTTCTTTTTGTTAAAAAATAATTTATTTTACGATTTTAAGTGATGGGTAGATCTTAAAATGATGCTTCTTAAACGAGTGGTGATGGTGGTGGTAGTGGTTGTCAACGAGTGGTTGTGGTTGTCCTATGTAAAACTTTATTTAATTAGGTTTTATTTTTGTGCAAAGTTACACTTTGGTATATTGACAAGAACATACATAAAAAGTATTCGGACGAATTGAGAATCTCCCTTTTTTGAAGTTGGTTGAAAATGAGAACATCCCCTTTTTTGAGGTTGGTTGAACGATCAGGAATCTCACTTCTGACATCAATTTAAAAAGTTTTTGTAACTATTATAGTATAATCAATTTTTTACCAAAAAAAAAACAAACTTTCTCAATTTTCACCAGATCCCATAATCGGAACCTAACCAAACTTTCACCAAATTAAACCTTGAAGTGTATCCTTTCAAATAAAAAAAGAATCATCAAAATCGGTTGGCGCGACATTGAGTTATACGTCTATTTGTCGCGCACATACCTAATGCAAATTTAAGACTTATGTGAATTTCTCATAGATACCATTGTCAGACATGGACCAAAAAAAAATGGGACCATTCGGGAAGCTTCACCTTTCAAACAAAAAAAAATTTTCAAAATCGGTTCACCCAGTCAAAAGTTATGAGGTAACAAACATAAAAAAAAAAAAAAAAAATACAGTCGAATTGATAACCTCCTTTTCTTACAGAAGTCGGTTAAAAAAGTAAATTAACCAATATACTTACTTTTCTTCCAGGTGGCATTTTATCCTGGGGTAAAGTCCTGAATTTCTTCCCTGTAGGAGGGGAAAGAGAGTGCCAGCCCTCCGGCTTCACTATAGCACGGGCTGGAATATGCGTGAACCCTTATGACTGTCGGCAGCGAGACGGCAAGCCTTTGGGGGACTGCGCTCACGGGCTAGGTGTATGCTGCGTTTGTAAGTATTTATTAAAAATAGTTCAATTTTTTTTCGTGTTAGGTCAGCAGAGAGATCTTAGTGTTAAGATACTTTCTCCATTTACATTTACTCCATTTAGAAGCATTTTTGTGTCACTTTATCTTCTTACTACAGCTAAGAAATAAATATAATACTTAGCTAAGTACTTTCAGGAATTCTGTTAGAACTTAAAATAGTTTTTATATCGATATGTACCATTCAAGTCAAATGTTCCTCTTTATCGGACAAAGTTTACAACTTAGTTCCGATAGGTTGGACGCTCTGCCAATAATATGTATAGATACTCCACAAAGAGAAGTTACGGGAAAAATTTGTCAGTTGTTACAAATTTAAAAGTACCTACATACTTTAATTTTCATAATAGAGACCTACGCGTTGCTTCCTTAATTTTAACTTTTTCAGTTTTCAACCTCACGAATTTTCATATATTAATATTAGTAGGATATCAGCATATTGATAACAACAAAACTTGTGATGGTTGTAGGTTCAAATGTCGTTAGAAACATTACATGTGAAATATTTAAGTTTTACATGCCTCTAAAAATGTAGGAGATATGTAAAAAAAATTAAATGTGAATTAGTTTTATTGTAGCGTCACGCTGTATCTCGCAAATAATTTATTCCTCCGAATGGAAATCGAACTCACGATTACTGCGTTCACATGAGACACTGTTTCACTGAACCTAGATGGTTAACCATTGCAAAATAAAATATAATACACTCTTAACGAATTCATTAAGTACTAAAGAGTCTATTTTAATAGAAATCCTCGTACAAAAGAACCGGCGTGGCGTTAAAACAAGTAGAATAAGAAATAAAATCGTTTCATTACAAACTTCAAAACTTCTTAGTTCTTAGTACTCGTTGTAAAGAAAAAAAAAGGTATTTTAATCGTATTATAGAGTTCAAGCGTATTTTTTTATTTCACAGCATTTTTCAAAAAGAAACTTTAATACTTGTTTCTTTTTCTTCAAAAATTACAATTTCTATATCTTTTCTACTAAAAGACAAGATGAAAAATGAGGGCTGTACATACGATTCCCGAGAGAGTTAATAAAAGAATATAGAATATATTATAGCTGCTCCAGTCTGATTCAATAAAACGCGGCGTTAGGTTCCGCCATCTAAGCCCCACGTAATGTTTTAAATGTCTTCTTAATGGATCGGAAAGTGGAAAACGTTATGTCTCAACGCTAGATATCCTCTATCTTCCTTTACGATATATTGTCCCATCTTTACTTACATTTACATACAAATAGAAAATTTAAAAAACCTTTTTAAACCGAAAGCTCGATTTATATCAAGCAATTGATAAAACAAGCTTTCCCAAGCTCATTCTCATGCTTAAGCAGTTGTCGCGTAACTCTTGCGCATTCGTAGCAAAGTTTTCCAATTTATAAACAATTCTACTTTAAACTTGTATTGAACGACACCGCAAACTGAATGGCGTATAGATCTTAGAATCTACGTAGGTACCTATTGTTCTGTTAGACCCACTTCGGGAATGTTCTCTATATACTATACTAGTTGGGGAAATTGTGGGATTTAGGTAAAACGGGGTGTAAGTTTAAAATCGTTATTTTACAGGTCATGTAAAAGTTTATGTAGATATTATATTTATACTTTTTTTTAAGTTTTAAAGTTTTACGTGTGCAACTTCGAGAATATGCATAGCATAATAGGCACCAGGAATCTACTTTTAATGCTCTGTTCTCTACTTCGTTGAGTGGTGGAACTCAACGCCGCGTTTTGCCCCGTCATAGTAGCGAGAAAATGATAATGAATGAATAATTTCAAACAAATCGAATCCATGACCGTGGTATTTACAGTCAGACAGGCATACAATTAAAAATAAATTGTTCCTTATTATCGATCAAAAATGGTTTAAAGGTTTAATTTTACGTTCCATAATAACTAATTACAAACATACATTTTTTGATAAAGCGTAAATTGATTACAATTTATATAATTAATTCGTTTTTAAAAAAATGTACTTATACATTTTACAGTAAGAGACATGTAATTAGGTGTTAGATTTCTAAGCAAGTATTTTGTATGAAAACAATAAGAAATTTATTTTTATCTTCACATTGTATACCGCATAGAGTAGGCAGAGGGGGCATGGGAATCTAGTGTTAAGGCACTCCGTTTTTATCCAGACACTTCCGTTTACCACTTTTCGCCGAATCCTGGAGGCACTGAGTTGAGCGGCTTTGCCTCGTTACCAGAGCGAGGATACAAAAATATTAAATATTTCATTTTCTCGAATGTGAATCGAACCTACACATGTCGCGTTTGAGTTTGTGCCCCTGCACCACGACTGGCCTCAACAAGAAATTTTTAATAACTAAACGAGCTACAGCAAAATCATACGAGACTTACTCAAGCAATTATCCAGCGTATTTGCTAACACTTAAGAGGCTTAGAGTTGACGATAATTTAATTAAATGGCGTTATTTAGTTCCTATTAGCAAGATTTGTGAGGTAGTTAATTAAAATTAAATTGATTTGTATTTCATAGAATAACATTCTTTTAGCTTCAGGAAACAGCAGGCTAGGCAGAGGGAAACTTAATGTTAAGGCACTCTGTTCCTTCGTTTCCTCTGAATTCTAGAGGCGTTTTAAGAGGCGAAACTAAACATTGCGCTTTTTCTCGACACCAGAGCGAAGAAATGAAAATACTAAATATTTCATTTCCTCAAATGGAAATCGAACCTATTCCTTATTTTTTTCTAGTATCTATTGTAGTCATTTTTTTAGCTTTATTCGCATATAGTAGGGTAGACAGAGAGAACCTAGTATTAAAGCACTCCGTACCCATTTTCTTTACACACATTGTGGAATGAGTGGTGGAGATCAAAGTCGTAGAAATAATTCAATATCTTAAGTGGGAATCGAACCCATCACAATCATTACGTTTATAGTCGAAAGCTGTGCTTATGCGCCATGATGATCTCGATTTTCTAACGACGCTTTTTTAAAAGAATATAATTTATTTTATTACAGATTGAAATCTTCTATCATATTAATTAAATTCTGTGTAGTTGTGTTAGAAGTAAGACTTAATAAAAAATAGCTTGACTTGTTAATACCTTGTTTATATTTAACTCTTCAAGTTTACTTTATTTATTTCATTTAAAATATTAAGCTCAGAGTTTCTTTAGAAGTTACTATTTTTATGCTGACTTATATAAAGTGTAAGAAAATTTTGTTTACATTTCTCTAGTGGTTAGTGGTTGTGTTGTGGTTTTTTTGAGAGAAAACTTTTAACTTTAGGTTTTATAGTATTTTTATATTTCTTTGCTTTTTTCAGTTTTACGCTATTTCTTAAATATAAAAAACTCAAAAATTTGGCGGAAGCTGGGTAACGGAGTGTCTTAACTCTAGGTTCCCTCTGCCCATCTTGTTCCATGCGGGATACATTGTGAATCTAAATTATTTTTTTCCTTTCCTTACAGTCGAAGTGACCTGCGGTGCGACAGTACAGAATAACCTGACGTACTTCATGTCACCAGGCTTCCCCGAGCTCTGGACTGGGGAGAAGGATTGCACTATACATATAGAAAAAAGTTACGCCGGTATAATGCAATTGAGGATAGATTTCGTCCATTTTACTATTGTAAGTAATTTTTAAGCTTTACGCTATATCCCGCAGGGAAAACCGAGGGAAACGAAAGCTAAGATAAAAAGCCTTGAGTAGCGGAACTAAACGCCGCGTCTTTTTTTATAATCAAAGCGATAAGCGGTTTTTGTTTTCGCTTTTTAACAAAGTACGTAGTAGGAACCTAGTCTTAAGAAACAATAATCGAGACATTATATAAAAGAACAACCGTCACGTTTACAGTTAGACGTTCTGCCACTACGCCGCGAAGGGTTCAACGCCAAAATTATTTATTGTAAAAGTCGCTGAAAGAAAAACAAAAATATTTTTGGCTTGTTGTTTCAGCTAACTAATTACTGAATGATTAATCACTTCACAGTTGTACTTCTTTGCTTTCTAAATAAATAGGCTATTTGATTTCAGTTCATCTTTCATAATGTTAGAGGTTTTACTTTTATGTTAGTGTTATGAAAAGTACATCATTATGGCGTCTCGTCGTCGAAGCAACTATAAACGTGATAGTTGGGTGTTCGATTCTTACTCGAGGGAAAGGTTATTGTCATTGCCTCGCTCTAATAACAAGACAAAGCGTAGCGTTGAGATACGCTACACAAGACTTAACAGTTAACATTCCTAAAACTAGGTAATGCATGGGCAAGACAGTGTCTTAACACTTGGTTCTCTCTATTTACCCTGCTAAGTGGGGAATGATAAACAATATATATTAAAAACGTTTTCTTTTCTTATTTTGAATATATTTAATATATATTTCAGGGGCAGCCCAATCGTACGACAGGTGAATGCGACGAAGACGCCATGATCTTGGGGGAGGGTGCGGCCAACTTTACCATATGCGGACAAAACCATGGTCAACATAGTAAGGATATTATAATTAATTTCTATATTTATGTAGATAAATAAAAGATGACAGAAAAAAAAAATGGTTCCCACTCAAAGGAACGAAATATTTAATATTTTCTTTTCCACGCTTTGGATCGAGACAAAGCACGAACTTGAGTTCTGCTACTCGACATGCAATATTACCAGAATTCGACGGAAAGTGGGAAACGAAAGTACCTTTATAAGTATGGAGCGTCTTAATACTAGGTTCCCAGGTTTTCTCTGCCTACCCTGCTATGTTGTACAGGATACAGATTGAAGCTAAAAAGTAATCTTTTTGAGCCAGATTTGAACTGATGGCCATCTTCTTAAGTCAAACATTTTCTTACTGAAATGAAAATCTTACAAAATCAAATGATAAAATTAACAACACCGCTACGAATAGAATATTCTTATCCGTAGTCTTAGATCTTAGGTGGGAGTAATAAATTAGAGCCACTTTTCTTACTTTACAAGCACTTTGTTCTCACCCGCCCATCAGTTCAATGGTTTAAAAGCTTAGAAAACTTATAAATGATATAAAATAATGTTATTTACTTACATTTTCATAAAATTTTGCCACTTTAGATTAAGTTCAATTAAATTGTGAGTGATTTTTGAGGTCGTCGTGCGAATGATGTAGCTTTGATTCCCATTCGGGGGAATGAAATATGCATATATTTACAATTCTTCGTTCTGGTGACAAGGTAAAGCGCAGCAGGGAGATCCGCTACTCAAAAAGGCAGAAGGAAACCGGAAATGTCTTAATAGGAACGGAGTGTCTTGACACTAGATTCCTAGGTTCCCTCTGCCTACCCTGCTATGTGCTAGATATGGCGTGAAGCTAAAAAATATTTAAATAATAATATTTTGGCTAGAATGTAAAGAAATGCGTCGAATTTTTTTTTATGTTTATTTCGCAATTTCACGGTAGTGTTGTTAGAATTTATGTTATGTTAGTGACACGTGTTTTAAACGATTGCCGTATCGTATTTTGTATGTGGCTTTAAAATATGTAATCTTTTTGTTATGTTCAAAATTAAATTGGATTTTTTATTAAAATTCTATGTTAAAAAATGAATATACCTTTTTTTAAAGTATAGGTGTTAAATAGCGGATTTTAACGCCTTACTTTCTTTTGGTATCCGAGCGAAGCGTGATAATAATTAACACTCTCGAGTGGGAAACCAACCAAAAACCGTTGCGCTTACAGCCAGACGACGTAATTAAAACAAAATATAAGCAGAATGGGCAGAGAAATCCTAGTGTTAAGACATTCCGTTCCCCATTCAAACACTATTGTTGGCCACTTCCTGCCGTATTCTTGAAGTATGAGGTGCTGATGTGCGCGCTTTGCCTGGTTACCATTACAAATAAATGATAATATTAAACACTTCGTTTCCTTGAATCGGAATCGCTTCTTAGGAGAGAAGCCTTAATAAAATCTAACATTAACTTTTATCCCAACAGTCTACTACACATTACCAAGTAACGCCGAGACCAAGGAAGCGGGGGAACTCCCTACCACCAAGTCTACGCCTCTCGTCATCCGCATGAGAGGTAGCGAGATGCCGCGGCTGTGGATGCTGCGTTTAGCGCAGATGCCCCTCGCTCAGTCATCTCCACACAATTGCTTGCAACATCATGTTGAGAATAATGGTAAATGTTTTTTTTTTTATTTTTGTTCTTTTTTGGTACACGCTGTATCACGTAAATAGAGTAGAGGGAATCATTTTCGAGACATTGCTTGGGGAATGTTAGAAGTTAATACCGCGTTTTGTAATTTAAAAACAATTTTTTGTAAATAATAGTAATTAAGTAATTTGTAAGTAAGTAATTTGTAATTAAAACATATATAATACTATAAGCCTACCAGCTGGTTTGCCCTCTTGGTCAAATGAAAATAAACTAAGAGTTGTGAATGAAGTATACCTATCACATTCATTATGTGAGATATCCGACACAAAAATATATTTTCAATTCAATTCTGTTCAATTTCAATTTTTTCATTTCAATAAAATTGATTATAGAATGATTTATTTTAATATTATAAATAAGTAGTTTTGTACTTTTTCCGTATAGTGTGTCCTACTACTTTGGCTGTAAATCTAATGTTAAGACACACTATTCCTCACATTCCGCTCAATTTTTAAGAAATGGCGTATTGAGTAGCGGAACTTAACGCCGTGTTCTATAATAAAAAGAATATAAAATCTCAAAAACCATATTGCTTTTCCAGGTACAATAAAATCGTTCAACTACGCGTCAAACGGGCGACACCTCGCCAGCCAGGAGTACCGAGCGTGCGTACGAAGGAACGTCGGCTTCTGCTCTATAAGATATACGCCGTGCGACAGTCGGTCGTTTAGGATAGGACCCAGAGGGGATGATGTGGAACCTGCTGGTTAGTGGTAATTTAAGTGTTTTTTTTTTAAATTTTGATTTAAAAGCCAGTTGTGGCGTAGGGACATAAACATGGGTCTCTCCAGGAAATTAAATATTTTCATTTCTTCGCTCTGTATCGAGGCAAAACGCGGCATTAAGTTCCGTCACTCAACTCCAGAATTAAGAAGAAAATGGAGAGCGAAGTGTCTTAACACTACACATCCTCTGCTCACCGTGCTACATACGGAATACATTGAAGGCAGAAAAAGAAATATTTTGAAGGAAAGCAGAGAGAACATCTATAGAGACTGTCACTTAACATTTTTTTTAAAACTTTGACGCTGTATTCCGCTGTGGTGTCATCTATGTATACTAAAATAAGAAAAGAAATAAAAAAATATAGGTACCTACCTACTTTTCGTAACGCTGCAAATGGTAATCGAATTCGCGACCCTCGCCATAATAGCACGTTTATAACTGTCCGTTCAAGCAAACCAGTCATTTAAAAAATTAAAATTGTTAGAATATTCTTTACAATCTGATTTTGTGTTTGTTTAGGACCGTTACCTTTTTACTCATCCGTGGAATCAGTGTAATTCATTTTGTACGAGAAAATGAAGTAGATACTTGTATAGCAAGAAACCAGAGAAAATGATGGAATAAATTATAAAATTCTTTGTATAGATTATATCTCTTTTTATATAAAAAAGCAGCTTCACACTATATCCCGCACGTAACAGGAAAGACAGAGATTTAACAGAAATGTAGAACTTATCCTCCACTTTTTTCGAGTTCGAGGAAATATATGTCAGGAATCGAACCGGCATCTAAATGAAATTGTTAATTGGTCTACACTGGATACTGCATACTTATTATACGAAATCACACATAATTTTCTGAACAAAAAAAAAACAAATGAATAAATAATTACTTACAAGTATTTACCTCCAGGAGTTTCTTCAAAATTAATAACTTTTTAAACTAATTTGTTCACGAATTGTTTTTGAAATTCACAAACTTTGAATAACCACAACTTTCAGGTTTATTTTGACTTACAAATCCGATTATTTACATATTTAATCTTAAAATTCTTAGCGAAACTTCAAATGGATAAATTTATTTTAACATGGATTCTGCAAGTTAATAATTATATCTTTATACTAATCCACAACTGTCTATTTTTCTAAGAAAATTATTCTAAAGAGGCCATCGTGGCGCAGTGGCAGAGCCTTCGACTGTAAACGCGATGGATTCGATTCCCACTTGGGGGAAACAAATATTTTCCTTTGCCCGTTCTGGTAACAAGACAAAAGCGATGTTGAGTTAACATGAGGTCCACTTTGCCTACCCTGATATTACCTACCGGAAAAAGGATGAAATTTAAAAAAAAAAACAATAACCATAACTCCCAAACCATACTCTATGTTGAAAATCTTTATGGTATACTCATTTAATTGGTTTTTTTAATTTCTTACAAGTATCAAGGAAACGGCCTGTTTTCATCGATCAATCAAAGCCCGGGGTTAGGTACACCACTCAACCCAACAGTTTTAATAAAATTCCCTTTGATAAATGAACTTTCATTAATTTTATCGATAATTTACATCAAAGCTTTTGTGAATGAGTTCATGTTACCAGGAAGTCTTTATTAGAAAAAGTAAAATGTTAAATAAATAATTTATATTCATTGTAATTTAAACAGCATCAGATCCAATCGACCAAGTTATGCCAGTAGATGATGAGATGACTCAAGACGAGGAAGAAGGCTCGGGCGCGGAGCCTCAGATAGTAGAAACGTCAACACCACAACCAGGCATAATGTCAAGAGTAAGAATTATATGATATTATTATAAGACGCTGTCGTGGAACAGCTACAGTTAGACAGTGTAAACGCGACGTTTGTGGGTTCGATTCCCACTCGGAGGAACATAAAAGAAAAAATAAAATTTATTCAATGATTTTCTCATTTAGAAATATTTAGTTTTTGTTTTTGTTTTATTGATCGATGAATAAAAATAATACATTCCCTATTACATTTCCTATTATATAGTTTAATCAACTCATTTAAGAAACTCAAATATTAATAATGTCCTCAAATATCCTACACTCATATTTTTTAGCAAAAATTAATTCGTTACCCGTAGATTTATTTTAAATTATAAATAATAATTTATATTCTAATTTAAATGTGATGTATTAAATATATCCTATAATAAAATATTAATAATAAGTCCAATTAAGCATCCAAAAATGTAATAATATGTAGTTTCCTGCCCTAATTACGTAGTATACTATTTAAAAAGAAATAAACAACCCCTATAACACAATAACCCCTGTATAACTAACCCCTAACCCCACTATAATCAGATCTGGAGCTATATCTGGCCGTCTCAGCAGAGATCCATGTGGGGCTGGTCGCCATACCTACAACACTACAGTAAAGAGAAGATGCAGTATTACGGCTACGGAGATTATGCTGGCCAGGGATTTGGTAGACAGAAGTGCACGGATAGGGTCACTATACCGTGTGAGAATGAATATTTTGTTTCGGTAAGTTATTTTTAAGGATATGTAATGCGCGGCGTTGAGTTCCTCCACTCAACACGTAATATCGGAAATTGAGAGGAAAGTGAGGAACGGTGTGTTTTAATACTAGGTCTCTTCTGTCTATCCTGCTATATTATCCTGTGCGGGATAGAGCGTGAAGCTAAAAGAATATGTAGAATAAGGAGGGAATTAATTTTGTTTTACGAAAAACTACTTATTTATAAGAAATCTAAATCTTTTAGTGGCCATTAAAGAATATACACGCTGTTACAAGATTTGAACCTACTCGTACACTTCTTCATGTTCCAACGGTTCATTTAATTAACCTGTATGTTTAAAGTTCACCATGTTTTTTTATGCCTACAAAAAATATTTCTTGTAGAAAGGCAAATAGGTAATTATTTCTGTGTACAAATTCATCCCTAAATAAAATACAATAAATAAAAAATAATCATAAACCTTATTCTATTTTATTTCAGTCACAAATGTTCAGTCCGGGTGTTTGCGACCCCCATCACTGTGGGGACACTTTCTGTCCCGGGAAACCATTCCGGGATTGCCATATGGATAGTTCCATCATCCCCTTCGCTGTTTCAGTACATTTTGGAGTGCCATCTGTAAAACAGAATCCAGAAGAAAACTTAGGAATCTGCTTGAAATATACTCAAATACCGTGCGACGCCTAAAAACTTAAAATCGTGTTTATTTTGCATTTTCTCGTTCGGGTAATAAGGCAAGGAAATTAAAAGTATCTTAAATGTAAATACTTTAGCTACATTAAGTTTATTTATTTAATTTATTTGTAATATATGTAACTTAATAAGTAATTTAATAAGAAAATTTATGTTGTAAATAATTGTATTTGTAAATAATTTAATTTATTGCTTATAACAAAATTTTATTATCACTGATCTTTGCTTATTTCTTTAAATGAAAAACTGTAATTAATTGATATTTTGCAAATTTTGATTAGTAAAAGGATGATGAAGATTCTTTTAGCTGCATGCCATTCTACATAGAAGTGTAGAGGCCATGACCTCAACCATTTTATCCACTTTCCTTCCCGTTTCCTAAAACATTATTTATTTTTATTAAAAAATACTCTTTAAAAAAGCATTATACGTATAATTTTTCTGCCAACAGTATATTCTTGTTAGTGTAATTCAGTATAAAGGAGACTCATCCTATTTACGTAAGTTAATTAAGTAAACAGTATTTTCTGAGTTAATAGCGTTTTGTATCTTGAGTGTACTCGGAGATATTTTAAATTTATTTTTGTAATGTGTTTGTTTAGATTTAACTAGCTTGCTTATGGCACGTGATTTTGTCTGAGGAATAAATGGACCTTATAGTCTTATTTCGACTTTTTGATACCAAGACATTGCATTGATGTGGTGTTGAGTTCCGCTCAATGGATTGATCAATAAGCGGAACGTAAGGATATATGTTATCTCTCTAACGCCCAATGTTAATAATCAATCCTAATCCATAAATTGAAACCATAGATTGAAATAGACAGAGATGGAGATTGGATAGACATGTCGAACAATACAAGATTGACGTTAACTGGAGATAGGAGATACATTATTAACATTGGGCGTAAGACACTTATAGACTCAGATATATTCGAGACATTGAATCTTGAGCAAAATTCAACGCCACGTTTTCTTAAAAGAGTGAAGAAATTAAAAAAGAAATATTCCCCCCAGTGGGATTTCCCAATCGAAAATTGGAGTTTTCGCCACGACCGCCTTTTGACATTTGGTATTTAAATAATCATTTTATGTTTGCTATTGTAAAATGAATGAAATCAAAAAATGCTTTAAAAATTCAATACTTTTTATTAAACTAGTAAACGTCTTGAGGGTTAACCTTTATGATCTAGCACAAGAGCATAAAAGTATAAAGTGAGTTTTCTTACGTCGAAGTAAATTACTCTTGTTTTTATAGTTCACTATTAAATAAATATTGATTTTCATTAAAGTTTGATTAAAGAAACCGTTTATAATTCAACGTTAAGTTTATTTTATATTCTATATTAGAATAAAATTGACTTTAGTCTACCCAATGCGAGAAAATACGAATATAAAAATAACAACAAAACCTAAATCTATATTTTTTCACTGAAATGAAGCTCTATCACTGAAATAAAGTTTTAGGCTACTATTCGTAATATATATCAATATAAAATGAAAAAAAATTACAAGTTCGACTTAAAAACGTTTAATTTTACAGTTTTTTATGAACTCATTTGGTCTAGTGATTTTGGACCAAATAGACTGTAACAAATGAACAGACAGACAGAGACGAACTACTGATTTTCAGAGTTACTTTTTTTTATTTATTTGTTATACTAGTGGGCCCGGACGCGGCTACGCGCGCGAAAATATAAGCCTAAATAATTAAAATAAGTTAAAAAATAATAATAAGTAGAAAAAATATCTGAGTAACCGAAACGAACAAACAAAAGATGTAAAAGTAACTAAAGGAAATTCTTAATATTGGAAAAAGAACCTAAAGTTTGCCGTGCGCGCGTAGTATACATTTTTCTATATTAAATAATTAATAATTTTTGCGAACAATATTAAATAAAATCTCAAATGATTAAAATTACGATATTTTAAGTGTATAACATCGGTATAGATAACCGAACTGAGATAAATTAATTATAAGCAGCAAATAATTAAATAAAAATTAACAGTAATTCGAAAATATATAAAAATTTACAAAACCATCAAAGTCATCTGCCCGTTCGCGTCGGTCATACTATACCACTCGTAGGCTAGGTCATTTCGAATCAGTGACATCTCCTTAATTATTTATTAGAATGTTATACAGTAAACTATACAGGTCGAAACGTGGGCACCGTTGCCACCAGCGGGCGAACCTATAAGACCGACCTCTGTCGAAGAGGTCCAAGACATTATTAAGCGCCTTAAGCTAAAGAAAGCCCCAGGATCCGATCGCATCTCGAATAAGATCCTTAAAATTCTTCCCTTTCACATCCTAACGCTTCTCGTCGCCATCTTCAACACGCTCTTAAAAGAGTGCTCATTCCCAGACCAATGGAAAGAGGCAATAGTCATAGGTATTCACAAGCCTAAGAAACCTCGCACATCCCCGTCCAGTTATCGCCCCATAAGCCTTCTCAGCTCAATGGGCAAAATATACGAACGTATCCTCCTCACTCGTCTCCAAGCCGCAGTCGTGGCCAATGACATAATCCCCCCGAACAATTCGGCTTTAGAGCCAAGCACCCCAGCATACACCAGGTACACCGCCTCACGGAATTCCTGTTATCCCGAGCCAAATTAATGCCATCAGCGGCAATCTTCTTAGACATTGCAAAAGCATTTGATAAAGTCTGGCACAATGGCTTGATTTACAAGTTACAAAAGACTAACGTACCTGACAGACTCGTGCACATCATTCGAGACTACTCATTTAGATATAGGGTAGAAGGCACCCTTCATCAAACCGCTCATTTAGATATAGGGTAGAAGGCACCCTTTCCTCCAGTAGGCCAGTTAGAGCTGGAGTCCCTCAGGGCTCCATATTATCGCCGCTTCTGTACAATCTGTACACTCACGACATCCCCAAAACCCCAGGTACAAACCTAGCCCTTTTCGCAGACGACACCGCCGTCTATACGTCCGGCCGTGTATCAGTCTGCATAGCTAAAAGACTCCAAAAGTCCATGGACCGCATAGGTCAGTGGCTATTTCAATGGCGCATAGAGGTCAATCCCGATAAAAGTAACATCATATACTTCCCCCTTCGTAGGACAGACTACCTGCCACATGTCCGCCTTTTAGGCAAAATAATTCCCGAGGCCAAACAGGCCAAATACTTAGGTGTCATTCTCGACAGTCAACTGTCCTTTAAAGCCCACATTACTTATGTTCGCCGCAAAGCGGCCTACGTTCTAAGTTGTTTGTATCCACTCATTTGTGCTAAAAGTAAACTCTCACTTAGAAATAAAATCCGACTCTATAAATCATGCGTCAGACCCATTTTCGCCTACGCCTGTGTTGTGTTCGCACAGACAGACCTTAGCCGATTACAAGTAATTCAAAACCGCTTCTTGCGTAATACTACCGGTGCCCCGTGGTACATGCGTAACACCGACCTCCATAGAGACGTTAAATTAGATTCAGTAAGAGAGCACTGTCGTAAGCTCTCTAGTAGCTATTTCACTAAAGCCGAATCGCATCCGAATCCGCTGGTGGTAAACTCGTGTAATTACGCCAAACGTCGCCCGTGGGATCGCCGTCGACCCCGGGATATCTTAACCGATGATGCTGACCCCATCACTAAAGCGAACGACCCTAAATTTGTAGGTAGGGCTACACACAATCGCACACATACACGCTACGCACACCGTCCCCGCCGGTGGAGACGAAGTCCCAGATTTACTGTGGCCCAATCGCGCCTCGGCGCGAGAGGAGCCCGCACTCATTAATCCAATAGGGCATCAAGAGCCCTCCCCAGTAGGCTTTGGTCGAACCGATCGAAGCAAAGCCCCCCACTACGAACGGTGTTCGCAAGTCGCGGTCCGAGTCTCAAAGGAGACGCCCTTGCGCCACTGTGTTCTCTTTTGATGGTACCTTCCACGGTAGCCATGCCAAGGTCAGAGCTCGTCTAGCTCGGCCTCCCCAAGTCCGGTGACGCTGTAGAGGCCGATATGGCCAACAGCATACTGCTCATTCGAAAAACGAAAAAAACGAGTAAACTATAATTTGAATCTAGATGAAATGCTAAAAGTGACTCTTATGTCTATTTTCATAAGGATGAATATCAAATTATAGAAATCATCTAATTTTTGTTAATGTATACAAATATATATCGGCGCGCGCCATGTATGCGTTAAGCAAACTCATTTTGGGTGACGTTTTCTTAAAACAACAAACTTTGCAAATCGTTGCCTAGCAACGGCGGATGTCATAAACATGGCGGAATAAATTGCATGTCGAATTAATAAGTATTTTAATATATTGATATATATCGAAAATATTACAAATATGAGAAAAAAAGTATCCTATGTTCATCCCGGGACCCTCAAGTATCTCTATATGTGTATGTTATCACAATAGAATTAGCGGTTTGAGCCTGATTGCGTAAAAGACAGACAGACAAACAGACAGACAGAGTTACTTTCGAATTTATAATATAGGTATGGATAGGTATGGATAAACTATAAACGTGTAAAAATGATAAGAAGCTGAGAAAGTTTCGAAGTAAATACAAATTGTATATAATAGATTCTCAGTTAATTGCACAGAATGAAGCCCAGACCCACGACCTGTAGCTCAGTAGTCGATATCATCACTAAAACAAAGTAAATTCCTCAAAAGATTTATAAAGCATAAAAGAGCTTCTCGTCTTCTTCTATCATATATAATGTGTGTATTAACACATGATGTTAGACATGGTGTTACTGAAGCAACCTTAGAACAGCTTGAAACTCGGTTATTGTTTGTGACGTCATAGTAAATGTGTCTTCAAGTTTGTACAGTGACCTACACAATGTTTGGAAAATAAAAAAATATATTATTTCTTTTTAACTCTACTCTGTATTCTAAATATTGCAGACGCAGAGGATATCTGGTGTTAAGGTGAGTGAGAGATTATTGCGTGTTGAGAGGCAGAATTTAACGTCTTGATTTGTCTTGTTGCCAGAACAAGGAAATGAAAATATTCATGATCCGTTAATGGAAATTGGAATCACGGAATCACCCAGCGCCCTGAAGGCCCTAATGGCAATACTAAAGATATTTTGGGGAATATCGAAAAATTTATTGTACCGAACAAGTTTTTTTTTTATAAGTCGAGGTTTTGGGCTTTGCCACTTAACACGCAATGCCTCCAGAATTTAGTGGAAAGTGAGGAATGGATGTGTCTAATGGGAACGGAGTGGTTCATATTTTTCCACTTTACGGCGTGAACCTGCACACCTTTAAGATTTTTTTAAGACCCGGATTTAAGATACAGGGAGTATATTTCGACTTTCCGCTCAATCTCCTAGAAATTGGGAGGAAATTTAAATACTTACCCATAAGTGGGAATCGAAGCCACAACCATCGCTTCCATAATCACTATAACATTAAACATCTAAGAGCTTATAATCGCAAAAGCTAATTATTCTCTATATAAAACTATCAACATGTTTTTGACGTCGAGTGTACCTCCAGCATCTCCCGAGCGTAAACCGTGATTGCATTTTAATAATGCAGATGTGAGCGTCGTACGTTCATCTACGAGTGGATATAACGTGTACCTTATATAAAATCGTTCATCTTGTTTCTCAATATATCTATTATATGTAAAATATAGGTTTTTGATAAATATGCTTTTGATATTTAATGTCGCACTCAGAGATATCTATTAGCGATTAGTTTACCCTTTTTTCTTTTATAGTGTGTGGGGAAAGGAGTGTTAGAACACCAAGTCTCTCTGTTCTAGGCGTATACACTATAAAGATGCTTTTTTTTGGTCAAAAGATTTTCTTGTTTAATTAAATTCACAAATTATTCTATTGAGTTGTGTGAATATATTAGTGTTTCCAATTAAGGAACGGACGAAATGATAAAATAAATAAAACACCTCCACATTCATCACTACCACCCACAAATGATACCTTGGTGTAGCGGCACAGCTTCCCACTGTAAACACGACGGTAGTCGGTTCAATTCCCATTCGGAGGAATGAATTATTTTCGTTTTCCATAAATATTGCCATAGTAAAAAATACATATCGTGGCTTTAGAGTTGTACAATGTTTCGGAATTTGGGAGGAAAATGGAGACCAGACTGTTTTTACCCTGGAATTGGAAATTAAATCCCGAACATGTCTCAACTACTGTATGAAAAAACTATTTTAATTTAGGTACTAATATATAAAAAAGCTGAATATTTTTTGAGCAATATTTACCTCACTTTAGTGCTTTAGAACGCAAAGCGTGAACAAGCACGTATTGTGTGCGTTATTCAGACCAGAGTCCTTTTAGGGTCTCTTATAATATTTTTCTTTAAAAAATATATTATTTTCCATCTCTGGCAACTGTGTACTTGCCGTTTTTAATTAATATTATACAAAGGAACCTTGTTTAAGATCTGGGAGTATTTTTATACTAGAAAATTATTATTATATTATTTTATAACTAATTTTTAAGTTAACTGGTTGTGGGTGGAAAAAGAATTGACTTGACTAGATTTTTTTGTTCTATTTAACTTCCGTGCGGGAAAAAGCGTGAAACTGTTATGCGGGAAAAAGCGTGATACTAAAAAAACATTATATTGACAATTTTTCATATAGAACCTCAATTTTGTATGTAAAAGTTTAGCGCAATGCAGGCTTAGTAGGCCGCTGCAACTGAACTAGGCTTAAATTTTTTTTGCATAAATTAACCTTTTCAAATATTCACAGCGTATAACCGCCGGTATCTTGTTGTGCCATGTTCCTTTATTGTTTTGGTTAATGAGACTTCTCATTGAAACGGGGAGGTTTTTCTTTGGTGTTTTAAACAATTTTACATTCATTTTGGTTTTTAAGCTGACTTATAGTTTTTGGTTCGATTTTCGCTCGAGAAAATTGTTGTTATAGAAAATTGTTGTAAATTTTCACATATCGAGTTGAGTCGCAGAACTCAACGCCTTAAGTTCCCTCTGCCTTCCCTACTACGAGATATACGAGTGACGGACGGAGATACAGACGTTATAAGAAAATTAACATTTGTAAATAATAAAACTCTCTATATTCATTATATACTACAAATATTCTTTAAGAATAATTAAAACTACTTTTTTTTTATCCCAACACCTACCCTAGATTGGAACTCACAACCATCCCGATTACAGTTAGCTGCACAACCAAACGCACCTACTTATTTTAATACAAATTTAATAGCATAACAAACAGACAGACGGACATATTTCCATATTAAATATGTAATCCATTAGGGCGCTAGTCCGCAACGGCAATCAGCGTTAATGGAAACGACAGTTCTCACCTTTGCGGACCAGCCAGCTCTCGTGGATGTAAATTATGTTTGAAATTAACATTTTGTTTACTCCTGTACTTGTGTTACTTGGAAATTCATTACGGTTTTTGGTGTGGAAGTGGAATTGTTGTGTACTTGCCGCTGATAAGGAGAAACTGGCATTTTTTTTAGGAATGCTGCGTTAAGTTGCGAAACAAAACAATTTAACAAAAAAAAAGCAGCTCGACAGAACAGGCAGAGGGTAAAATGAAAAAAAAATGAGAAGACAATCTTTATTTCTAATTTAATTGTTTATTATTATTTTATAGCATAGATTTAGATTTCACAACCATTTCCAAGCCTACAATAAACTTTTCATTAATACCAAAAATTAAACGTATACAAAATAAGAACAAAAAAAAAGGATAATACAAGAAGAACAAAACGTTGAAACTATGCTCGAATACAATTAAATTCCTTTCAGTCGTTTATTGTTTGAAGACCTCAAAGAACTTAATCCGCCAAAATCCTGTATTATAGGATTGTATGTAATTCAGACGCGGCCGAGAGCTGAGTGAGTGGTGCAGATGAACTACTTACTTAATGTTTTATTAAGAAATAGGAATACTTTTCTTCTATTTTAATATGTTCTATTAGATCGGCTTGCGGCGTTAAGTTCCGTCACTCAACACACAATTCGGATACTCCAGAATTTGGTGGAAAGTGGGTAAAGAAGTGCCTTAATACGAGGTTCCCTCTGCTTACCCCACTGTGTGCGGGATACAGCGTGAAACACATTCATAATTTTTTTATATAATTTTATTAGATCGGATTGTTATTGAGTTATAAAATGAATTTGATCCACTAATAATATTTTCGTAATTATATTACGAAACTTGGTACGGATATGTCTTAATGAGATCGAAGTGTTATAACATTAGATTTCCTTGTCGTTCCGTTTCCAGGTTCCCTCTGAACAACAATAATAACATACCGTGAAGCACGTTCCTGAATAGCAGTTCTTAATAAGCGAATTTTTTTTTTTTTTTTAACTATATAATTATCCTGTCCAAGTAATCAAAGAAATTTTAAGCATGGAATAATTTTAAAAAATGCGTAATGGGAAATTAAAAATACAGAATTGAACCACCACCTCAGTCGTAGGAGATAGTGCCCCCAACTACTGAACTAGCAGCTCAGACCTACTACAGTGAATAATCCCATTCCGTAGGGGATCTGAGCGCTTACAAAGCATTGTTTAATCTCATTACAAACCAAGCGCTGACTGGACCGCCTAAAATTGGAATGCCCAAATTTTTGTGTTTTAGTATATAAATTATTTTTTTAGCTTCACCCTGTATCCCTTACATATCCGAGTAGCGGAGAGAATGTCGGCACTCCGTTCCCAATTTTCCACCCAGGCCTTTCCACATTTTAAGCTTTTCGAAACATTGCGTGTTGAATAGCAAAACTCAACGCTGCGATTTGTCTTGTTACTTTGGTAGCAAGCGAGCGAATTAATAACTTTTTTCCCCTGATGTGAATCGAACCCACAACCGTCGCATTTACAGTCAGAATATCTAACAAATATATAATTCTATAGATAAAGAAATTTGGCGCTTCTCATCGCCAGAAGCGGAAACGGAAACGTCGTAAACTTTGAAACTTACAAATAAACAAAGTAATTTGAGCCGAGCGCACCATCTGTTTGGAGAACTGAACTGGGTGAGAAATTAAGACCATTATTATACATACATACATACTTGGAATAATATTGTTTATTTTATATATTTCTAAAGTATTATTTAGATATATTCGAAGAAAATATAATAATTATGTATATAACAGGCAATCTTAAGTTCAAAAGGCTAGCTTCTGATTGTAAATACGACAGGTTGTGAGTTCAATTCCTCGGGTGGGAATTGAATTATTTATTATTTTCGTTGCCACTCCTTGGCTCCAGAATTTGGTGGAAAAAGGGAACGGAAATATTTTAATGGAAACGTAGGAAAGAAAAGAGATAATTTTTTAGATTTTATCCTGCTTAGCAGAAAGTTTCCAAAAGTTCAAGACTTCTTCTTCTTCAGTTCTTAAAAAAAATAAGTTAATATAAATGTCAATTTTCTCACATCCAAGTTAAAAGATCTTATCGCAGCAAGTAACAAAAGCTCTAATACCCCGGACTTAGTTCTAAGGCAATCAGCTTTGCGGTTCAATAGATAGGGACATAATGTAAGTTCTCTACAAACTTTTACGTTATAAAACCTGTTTTTTTTTTAAATTTCAGCTCCACACGATATCCCGTGCACAGCAGGATAGGCAGGAGGAACCTAGTGTTTAGACACTCCGTTCACCACTCTCCGTAGAATTTTAGCATATGTAGCATGCTCATAAATCGAAGTAGGTCATATACTGTCACTATATCACAGATTTGGTTTAGCAACGCACGGTCAAGCGTATGGTTGGATGGGTGTGCGGAGCCACTTAAGTGCTTCAGTGGACACGTTAAGCAATCAGTCTTGGAAGTTACAATTTACCTACTAGGATACAGAATATATATATGCCTTTTTTAAGTTGTATAAAATGTCTGGCTAAGGTGTGATGATTTTAAGTTCGATTTCCATTTGGGAGAAAGATTTTTGTAATGATTTTTGTCTTTCGGTACTAAATAGACAAACGTGGAAAATAGATTGTCTTAATATTATATTTTCTCTGCCTATTCTGATATTTAACGATGGCAATTTTTTTCGGTTTCACATTGTATCCCGCTATGTGCAGGGTAGGCAGCGCTATCCTGGTAACATAGTGTTAGAACACTCTGCTCCCGTTCCCCTCTATCCGATGAATTCTGAAGGCAATGCGTGTTGAGCGACGGAATTTAACTCCGCATTTTGCTTCGTAACTATAGTTAATATAGTGGGGATCGAACCTACACCCTGGCCACGCTTGTGCCCCTGCAAAACGACTGGCCTCATTCTCCATTTATAATTCTTCCCTTATATCTACAATAATAATAATAATAAATTTTAATTAGCGCAGCTTCGACATAAAGAATAATTTAAGCTGTCGTTCGTACGTGAATTGCTCGTTTTGCGTATTTAAACAAAGCTGCTGAAATAAACGTTGTAATTAATGTTTATTAAACTCATATATATGTATGTATGATATTTAAAATGGGTTTTATTTTTTGTATAAGCTGGTGATTTGGGAAGTTTGGGACTATCACGCTGTATTCTTCAAAGAACCTATTAAGACCTATTAACTTCTGTTCCTCACTTTCGGCTGTCTGAATTCAGGTCTGGAGGCATTGTGTGGGGCGAAACTCAACGCCGCGCTTTTATATACCTTTCCACCGATATGTACACAAAATATGCAATGATATTATCCAATTTTCAGTACCTAACTCCGTTTTTCTTTAAGTTCATTACAACTGTCAAAGAAAATGACTACTTGTCATGTCTTTGAAACATTTGAAAATTATAAAAGCGAGTGTAGATTGTTCTGTGGAACGAGCGTTTCGCGCTTTACTCTTTTCCTTTCGCGTCATTTGCTGACTTCCGTTACTTTGCTTCGAGTTTCTAATGTCGGCAATTACAACGAATGCTATACATATACCTAACATGTATTTACTTTTTTCTGTGCATTGAAATGTACCGACTGGAAAAGACGTAGCGATGTCTTTAAATATTATGTTTAAATTCGATTTTTTAAATACACTTATATATCTTACCGGCAACCTGTATAATTCGGTATTCTATACAATATCTTAAAAAAATATGGTATATCTAAAACGTGAGGCCGTCTTGGTGGCGTGGCGTGACGGTGGTGGATTCGATGCCCACTCGAGGAAGTTAAATATTTATTTATGTTTATATATTATGTATAATTTGGTTATAATATAACAATATGCTTAACCGATACCGGGTCCCTAGTATATATATAATAATGTTATCGACAGTCTGCACTTTTATAATATATATTTATATTGCGTCGATGGACGTATTCTGTGATCGTTCGATAACGTATCGCATTAGAGTCCACCGGCGGTGCACCGCACGGCTAAGCGGATTACTGCGGGTTAGACATTATTACATTGATATTCTATTTAGTTCTTCAAAAATATTATACAATAGCTACTTATCGCCTGCGACTTTGTTTGCCTGGGTTCGATTCCCACTCGAGGGATGAAGACTGAATATTGAATATCCAAGAATATTTGAAGGATAAAAATTGTATTATTGTACTAAGCAATAAAATTATATTGCTTTTTGAGTGCCGCAACATAACGCCGCGCTTTGACTAGAGCGAGGAAATAAAAATATCTATTAGATATTTCATTTCCACGAGTGAACATTGAACGAATAACCCTCGGGTTGACCAGTCACACTAGTGCTACCGGGCCACGATACTCTCAAATATATATTAGTATTAGATTTGAACTTACGACTTAAAATACAATATCCACTGAGCCGGAAGGATCATATAACACAGTAATAAGGATGTCGTCAGTCGGGAAAATAAATGTCAGGTGTGAAATGTACTAAACTAGCACGTGCCGCCGCCGCCGCCGCCGCGGAGGCAATCGGCTTTGCGGCAGTGAGCGGCTTACGTATCGCCTATTACATCTTTGAAATAGTATTAGCTAGTGAAATATGAAATTTGATATAGGTATATTTAATTTTTATAATTTAAGTTGCATGCTTTATAGTCGAGGGTAGATAGAGAAGTGTTTGTTACAATGGGGGTTGAGTGGCGGAACTTAACGCCGTGCCGCGTATAAGAAATATTAGACTGTTATTGTTTTCGTTATTATTATTGAGGTTATCGTGCCGCAGGGACACAAGCGTGTACAAACGTGTGCGACGGTTGTAATTTCAATTCCTAAAAGGAGGAATGAAAGTTAAACCAAACTTAATAATTCTAAAATATTTTAAAATTTATTGAAGTATATATATATATTAAATATATGAATATACTACGCAAAACCCATAATATGCCATCAGCGGATAAAACGAAAATGTCGATTTCTTATTCATAATAATTTTCTTTGACATCCACCAATTATAAGTGAACAAATATCCTCGTGTACCAATTAATTGGTATCGCAATGCATTGTTGTTTTTATGCAAAAGCCGATTCCTTTTGTAATTATATAGTAACTTGTTCATTAAGAAATTTTCTGGGGATCTCGATTTTAATGATGTACAATTAATATAATATTTTTTTTTTCCTTTTTTTTTTCCACGCTGTATCACACATAATTATAGCATGCTAGGTGGAGAGAACTTAACGTTAAGCCACTCCTTTCTCCATTTTCGCTTAACTTTTGAGTTCGCCATCCATCCATCACCATTGATCGGAGGTTTTAAGTAATGGAACTCATCGTCGTGTTGTGGTAACAGAGAAGAAAAACAATTAAATATTATTTATTCCCTCCACTGGAGTTTGAACACGCAACCGTCGCACTAACAGTGAGATGCTGTGCCGCTGCATCACGACGACCTCTAAATAAATATAATTTATTACTATTTCCTATATTAATCTAGATTTTCGTTATTCTAAAGATGCTTCTATACGCTTAATACTGTAAGGTATTTAATAACAAAATTCCTGCTTCGATTCTATAACGAGCACGCTGTATAGTCAATAATTTGACTGATATAGTACAGTCTATTTCATATTAAATATTAAGAGGAGTGCCAGTTCTAATCTCGAGTGAATTAGATATTTGTATGAAAAAATTGTACCATAGTGGAATTAGCGTTGTAGTAATTTTTTATGTTTCCCTTAGATAAGACAAAGCGTAGTGTTGGGTTCCGCCTCAACATACTGTCTCTAATTTAATTTAATTTAATAAGACGTAGAGTTGAAATGAAAGACAGTTTTATATGTTCTTATATTATCTTGTACTTTTTTATTATAATTATAAATTTTATTGATATTTTGCCTCCTCCGTATATTAAATATCTCATTTCCTCGAGTGGGAATCGATCCCACATCTTCTCGCGATGACAGTCGCACGCTTGTGCCCCTGGGCCTTGACGCCTCACTGTCGGTCGGCGGAACCCAACACCGCACTTCTCAAAGGGGACTAGTCTTTAATGTAAGCAAAAATATTTTTATTTACTCATAATATATTAACTGAGTCATTCTGGGGGTATTTCAGCTTGCGGCGATATTGTACATGTTCTTGTAATTATAAATAATTGGAAGACCCTTGTGTATTTAATTCTTCGAAAAAAATACTTTGAAATGATTACAAGAACCTGAGAAATTAAATATTAAATATATTAGGGGTTAAGACACTCTGCTGCCATTATGACACTTCCGCCCACACTTTCCGCCGGATGCTGGAGACATTGCGTGTTGAGTGGCAGAACTCAACGCCACACTTTTGCCTCATTATCAGGGCGAGAAAATGAAAATATTAAATATTTCCTCCTCGAGGAAGACATTTTCCCCGAACCCGGAATCGAACTCACAACTTGTCGCGGTCACAGTCACACGTTTTTGCACCTGCGCAAGAATTGGCTTTAAACTTATAAAAGTTAATATTTTAGGAAATGTATAAACATTTCCCAAAAAAAAAAAATCCAATTCAATTTTTTTCACTTTTTCAGTTTTTTCTCATATAGCAGGTTAGGTTCACCCAAATTTAAGATATTACGTGTTTTCTTGGATTATTTATTTGCACCTCAAAAAGGAAAATTAAAAAACATTCATTTTTTATTTTTCCAAGAAAATAGCGCTGTAATTTTTTTATTTCTATAAAAGTAAACAAGATATTTGTTCCCTTTATATTTGTTAAAGTTAATGAGGAAATCCGATTCGGATACAAATGGCAGGTACATGTAATATTACCCTCTTTTACCTTAAAAAGTCTTCACAAGAGAGTTGTTCTTTCGATGCTTCAATGTGGAGAAGTAATTTAATATATTTAATTTACATTTAAATTTATTTATATACGGTTTTCTAGGACCCACGATTTCCTTCTTGATGAATTTCTGAGACATTAAGTGCTAAATAGCAGAATTCAACACAGCAGTTCATTTGCTAAATAATTAACAGTTTCGGATTATTTGAGGTCATTTGGACTGTGGAGAACGGAGTCGCTTTATATTAGGTTTTTATGTTACCTCTGCCTCTTACGGAATGCCGAGTGAAATTAAAATAAACAACATTTAGGATCAGCAGACTAAAGTTAGTAATTGAGGTAGTAATACTAACAAACTATTTTCATGCATTCTGCAGATATTTTCTCCAAACTTTATGTAAATAAATCTATTTATTATTATTAAAATAAAACTTCATCAACTAAAATATTTAAAAAATTATTCATCTAAGGAAAAACATATTACAAATATTTAGTTTATAATACTTTCTAAATTAAACGAATCATCCTTGGGCGCTGGTTTCAACTGAACAATATCATGTGAGTCCGTATATATAATGTTATTATTTTTATCAAAAGTAATACCCAGAACTCCTTGGACAGCAACTATCTTTCTAACCCTCATCACTAACGTATTGATAACGTAGATACCTTCTTCACTGCAGAGGTGAACGTGACCTGCATTATCGACGGCTATGCCGAGGAATCTTGGATTATCTTTCAGAAATATTACCTCATTGGTTCCTTTCTTTAGTCCGAATAGCCCAGTGCCATTGATAAAGAATATATTGTCTTCTGCATCTAGCACAAATTGGTTTACAGTTGAATTTCTTACTTCTGGTACAGATTTGATGGTACGATTTTCATAGTAATACATTTTGAGACTTGGAAATTTTGTGAAATATATCCTTGTTTTTACTTGCAACCACCAGATGTCCAAATTGCTTACATTTAGTCTCTTCAAGCTCTTCAAAATTGGATTGTATCTGTAAATGCCGTGGCTGCCACCAAAGTAGATTTCTCGGTTTGCTGCATCGCTTGCCATGGCAAAAGCATCTTTGACTCCTTTGAGAATACTTAGCCTTTTAGTGTCGATTTTGAGTGTAGCTGGCACGTACTCGCCTTCGCCAGAGTCAAAGCTGAAGTAAAGCGTATTAGATACTCTGTCAACGGCTAATTGGTTTGGACTGTGTGAACGGGACGCCAGAATTTCTTTGACGTAGCACTGTTTGGTCTCATTTAGATCGCAAATCTTGTTTAAGTCGATCATCTCCCGGATAGATGCTACTAATGAGAAATGAAATAAAATAGAAGTTAGAATATATATACTTTTTAACATTTTTTCCAATTATTTTAATATATATTGTACTATTTATACGACGCTGGGACCGTTACTGGCTGTTCACAACTTGGGGTAACCGAGTAAACAGTCTGAGCTGTTGTTTTTCCATGTGACACAAATACAAACATCTAAAGTATGTGTCAATAACATTGTATCAACACGAATTGTAAGCATGAGAAACAGAAATGTGAAACTGAAAATATAATTTGGAGATGTTTGATGTTTTGTTTAATTTATGATTTATATATTAATATTATAATGAATATTTATTGTTGTTTTGTGTAATAAAATATAGGATTTCTAAATAAACAAATTTGTATTATCTTCCCGTTCTCCGTTTTCCACTTTTAGCCAATTTTTTTTTTATTTCATCTAGTAGCAAGAACAGGCGAGACCTAGACTTCACCTTCTGAACACGATATCTTGAATATTGGATTGTACGTGAAGAATTCAGTAGGTACTTTATCACTAAGTTCCTTTTATCTATTCTGCTATATTACTTTAAACACTTTAAATATTTCTAAAAAGGAATATTTCAAATAAGAATCAAAATGGTACATAATATAGAAATTGTTACGAACAAAATTTAATATATTCGTAGTATCGAGAGGGAATTGAAATTATTTTGGAGTTATGGAGGTTACCCATAACGTGCCCATAGCGTAAAAGTTTGTTTCGTCGATATCTATTTAATATATCTCTAGGAAATTGTATGAATCAATTGAATTTTTAAAAACGGGGCGTCTTAGCACAAGGGTCCCTCTGCCTACCCTGCTGTGTGCGGGATATATAGCGTGAAGCTGATTAATTTTTTTAATTTTATGATAAATGCATAGTTATTACGTGCTAACTAACATCCCATCAAGCTTGTCAATTATACTGAAAATATATTGATTGCATATTCAATGAATTCAATAGATATTTCAATTGAGCGTGCCATGCATATCACAAACAAACTTCGTATACTAACAGTATCGAGAACGAATTGGAAATATTTGGGAAGCAATCCGGCCCAGATCGATGTTCGGACATGTTCCGTAAGTTCGTGATTGAGTACGTACTACATGTTCTAGTTACACCGTTAACGGTTGGGAAATTATAATTTTTTAGCTTCACGGTGTATCCGGCTAATAGAAGGGTCCGCAGAGGGAACCTGGGAACCTGGTGTCAAGATGGTCTTTAGCCATGAAGATTCTGCAGTTCTTCACTTCTTAATATAATAATTATTATTGTATAATTTCCGTCTTCTGAAACTTCTGTTCCCCATATTGCTTAAGTAATAGATTGTATAAATATTTTATATATTTCAAACGCAGACTCTTAAAAATATCTCATTGAGCACGTGTTTCATGGTCTTTAAGAGTTCACCCTCTAAAGGGTAATTAATTTCATAAATATATTTAATAAATATTCGTATAGTTCAACGAGCGAAGCCGCTTGTGCCTGCTAGTATAGTATATAAATAGTTATATTTATAAAGTAGTTATACAATAAATGCAATAATATATGATACAACGGTGTAACAAATCCCTCACGTTGCGAGCGAAGTGAGTAACTTAGATTGGTTTGTTTACGATACGTGCTCAATACGTCTCTGGTACACGTCTACGGCCTGGAAATGGGAATATTTAATATTGCATTGTTTTATAGCTTCCCGCTGTATCCCGCATATAACGTCATAGGCAGAGAGAACTCCGTACCACACTTCCCGCCCACTTCCCGCTCATTTACATTTTAAGTAAAACTGGAAAGTGGAAATAATTAATTTCTCCAGAGGGAATCGAACCCTCATGACTTGACTTTACTTTCAGTATATTGTGATTGTGATTGTGATGATTGTACAGAATGTGTATGTGATAAATAACTATTTTATTTAGATAGTAATGTGTATAATGGCCGAGTGTGAATCCGAGATTTTTCTTAACCTACCAATGAGTACATTTTACACGATTTTCTTCGAATTCACTTAAAACAAATGTTGAATGTAACTGGATTTCTTTCAGTTCATAAGTCAACTCACGTAGTACTTAGCAAATGGTAATTTTCACACGAGTCTGGTGAAAACTTTGAGCATTTCTCAATTGTTCGATACTAAACGAGTACCTACTTAGAAATGTATCATATACGAGTATATTTATCGGTGGAAATACAAGTATACAGTTTACGTTTGCGAGTTCAACGTAATCCTTAATGGGTCCGCTCCGCTTTAAAATATGAACCCACATCTTACAATTAGAAATTCTCATACAAAATCTTCTAATCTCCAATACATATAAAATATATCATATTTACCGTACTAAACATACATTTATATACGAGTACAGTACCCTTGCCTTAGCAAAGGTTGTATGATTTATGACAATCTGTTGAATTTCAATATGTTACGAAGAGATTGTTTCGATATTCCGATTTTGCTGACCGACCATTGTAATATTGAGAATACCTACTAAACAATTTTAATATTAAACAGCCACAAGGCTGTTGAATATTGGAGAATGTAGAGAATGTAGTGATGAATCATTAATTCTTCTTTGATCTTTACCTTCATTATATCATACCTCATATATTTGTCAGGAGTATTTTTATAAAACACACCCTGAAAATGTAGAAGCGTTAATATATATAATCGTAGCGTTAATAATGACATTTTTTTTTCGTTTTAACGTATTATTTCTGTATTTTCGGAAAATTTTGAGACTGTCATAGAGTCTGAATGTAAACGCGATGGTTCTGGATTCTATTCCCATTAGTAGAATTAATTATTTTCATTACTTTGCTCTGATGGCAAGGCAAAGGGGCCATAGAGGAAACGAAGATAGAAAAAAAATATAATCATAGAGGAGAAAAAAAGATAATAGAACGAACTTAGGCAAACGACATTTTGCTGTTTCTACTTTCTATGAGTAAGTAGCAACAATGTCTCCTACACTAATTAACGTCTCTAGGTGCCAATTTTATTTTAAAAAATCAGCAAAATCCACTGAATGGATTTATATGAAACTTTACACTAACATAGATTGTACAACAGAATAAAACATTGGCTACAATTTATGTAAACATTTTGTTTAATTTTTAATAATAATAATAAGTTTAAGCGGGCGAAGCCTTGTTCGAGTTGCTAGTATATAATGATTTATAAATTTTAACATGGCATATTCTACACGAGTTATACCCCAAAGTTTAATAGCTTTATTAAGTGCATCGGACGTGATTGCGGCGGTATTAGTTTAATAGAAACCACAATATTTAATGGAGTTACCATTTTGTATCTAATCATAGTAATTAGTTTTGTTTTCTGTATAGTAGGTACAATTAAACATATGGATGTAACTAGTTCGTTATGGCGCAGAAGTACTACGTATGACTCTGACGCTAACGGTGTGGATTCGATTCGTTTTCAGGAGAATGATTGTATTGAAATAAAAGAAAGTGAATTAGCTTTACACGCAGTGTAGGCAGAGGCAACTTGGTGTTAAGGCACTCCGTTCCCCACTTAACAACACACACAACACACACACACACACAACTCTAAATTTTTCGAGGAATTGAAGGAGGAGTGGTGGAAAGGGCCAGGCGAAAAAATTATCACGAAAATCGGGTTTTATTTATTCCATATTTATTCCAAACACAATGCTATTTATTTCATACCGCCATATAACTAGTACGAGGACGTCGTGGCATAGGGGTATCGCGACTGACAGTAATCGCGACATTTGTGGGTTCCTTTCTAACTCAGACGAACGAATTATTTTCATTCCCTCGCTGTAGTACCAAGACAAAGCACAGTGACCTGCCACTCATCAGGTAATGCTTCGAAAATTGAGCGGTGTGTGGATAACGGAGTGTTAGAACTCTAAGTCCTTGTTATGCGGGAACAAGCGTTAAACTGTATTTTTTGCTTTCTTTCTATACGTGTGAATATAATGTAAAAAGATAAAATTCGATTTTTTAACCTAACCAAGCGTTATATTCTCTATTGAAAGGAAATGGCGAATTTGCTTGTATTAGACGTTAGAATGAAGCTGCATTTTCCATATATTTTATAGTAAATACAATGGTAGAATGGTCTATATGACTTTTAATTCCATTTTTAATATCTCAGGGAAGTTTCTTAATTTTTTTAGCTTCACACACATAGTAGGACAGGCAAGGGGAACCTGGTGTTATTTTTTATTTTATTCTAGATTTATTAGTAAGTAGAAAGAAGTAGGTTCACGTCTTTTCCCGCATCATCATAATAGTCAGAGGGGACCAAACGTTGAAACACTCCGTTCTTCACTTTTCAGACATTGCGTATTGAGTGATAAAGAGAGAGACAGAATCCATGTCGAGCCCATAACTCTTACTCTCTCTTATACTCAAAGGCTGTCCCATTAACTTAATAATTGAATACTGTTACATACAAATTCATAGCATACAAGAACTAACTAGCGCTAGAGTGTAATATGTAAAATTTGCATAATTCTCATTTAATATCTAGTAAAATATGCTTACAGAGTAGTCGCGCTTAGCAAAGAGAATGCGAGATATATTGCTTAATAAATTTAGTTTGAGGTCATCGTGGCACAGGGGAAAAGCGTCCTGTAAACGCGACGGTTGTGGATTCGATTCCCATTCGGGGAATATTTAATATTTTCTTTTTTGTTCGCGGTAATATGAAATGCGTTGAGAATACAGCGGAGAGTGAGAAACAGAAGTATCTCAACGTGAATATAGTGTTTCTGCCTTCCTTGTGTGTGCGAGATACAGCGTGACTACTATAAAATGAAGTCAGGCGTTAGGTTATATCCATCCATCCATCCATCAGCCTTTTAACGTCCACTGCTGGACATAGGCCTCCCCTAATTCTCGCCACTCCGTCCGGTCCTGCGCCCTTTGAATCCAGCGGATTCCCGCTGTCTTTGTAAGGTCGTCGGTCCACCTGGTTGGAGGGCGGCCTGTGCTTCTTTTGCCGAGACGGGGTCGCCATTCGAGGACCTTTCTTCCCCAGGTTATATAGTGTGTAGGTATTTCAAATTACATGTAATATCTCGAATTTGGCCGAAGAGCGGATATAATTCGATGGCTTTTTCTTTGTCTACCCTACCCTACTCTACTATGTTGAAGTATGAAACTGAATATAGAAACTGAATTCACAGGCATTGTGAGTTTATATTGAATTTCAATTTATTTCAAATTGTTAAATTTTCATATAATTTCTAAGATTTTAACAAACGCAGGTATCAGTTTAATAGGTAATATATTATGTGATATTTGAGTAGGATAATTTATTTATTAGGCTTCCGAGCACGTGTTATACTCGTAAGTTTCGTAAATGTATGTAGATATGTTTGTTCACAAGTTCATAGATCTCAGAAATCAAAAGTTACATCCAGACGCTCCTTTCCGCTCTAGTTCAAGCATATTTTAACTCCTTAGTTTATACAGTAAAGTTACATTAACATCGACTTAGTATTTCTGGAGAAATCATGTATAATACAAATTGGTAATTAAATTCTCCTTTTCATTTGTCAGGTATTTCAAGTTTTGAATTAAGTTTTATTCCACATTCCAAACAATTAAAATGCAAAGACGTGACTATTAGCGTTTCGCGCCCTTATCTAGCGCATACAGTGTTGGGTCGTAAATCAACGCCGACGCGGCGGCGTTGCGGGTGATTGTGCTAGGATTTATTATTTTGAAATTTATTGATGTCACTAAAGTGTTAGCGTTTGTAGCTTTTAGTTTTAATTGAAGGAATTTTATGTTTGGTTAGGGTTCCATACCTCAAAAGATTAAAACGGAACCCTTATAGGAATATATTGTTGTCAAAAAGTTAATATTTATAAGTATATCATAGAAAAAGTTAGTATAAACTTATAATTGTAGTTAATTTCATATAAAATGAGTGTATACGTCTGCAAACTTAAGTTTCCTAACTTTTATAAATTGTACTTCCCGTTGACACACCATCCTGAAATTGATACGGAGACCTCGGTATGAGAGTCTGACTAACATTCAGTGGCCGAGTTTTCCTTAAAGCTTTATACCGTATCTCGCAAATAGCATGAGAGAAGAAGGCAGAAGAAATTAGAAACCTAATGTTGAGACAGTCGAATGTGTGTTCTCTTGTTGCAAGAGCATGAAAATAAAAATAAGTTATTTATTCCCCTGAGGGAATGAAACCCAAAGTCAAAGTCAAAGTCAAAATATCTTTATTCCATAAAAATGCTTAACATTCACTTGGACATGTCATAAAAGATAAAAAAAAATGGAAAACAAAATAACCAAAAAAATGTGCAATTTTGACTTGAAAAAAGCCCGTTCAAATGGTTGAGCTCATGAGAAGATACAGGCAAAGAAACTCATGGCCACTCTTTTTAAATGCCAACATTTGTTATAAATCACAATTAACAATTTTAACTTAGAAATAGAGCAACTCATTTCCAAACATCTTTATCGCGAACATAATCTTTAACAGAGTAATAAGCTTTTTGGCAGAGCCTGTGCTTTACCACTTTTTTAAATTTGTTCAGTGATAAATTAACCACGTCGTTTGGAAGTTTGTTATAAAAGTGTATACTTTGACCTACGAATGAGTGAGACACTTTATGGAGCCTAGAGAAGGGCACAGCAAGCTTATTTTTATTTCTTAAATTATATTGATGGAGGTCACTGTTTTTATTAAATTTATTAATATTCTTATGCACATATACTAAGTTGTCGTAAATATATTGGGAGTGTAGTGTGAGGATGTTAAAGTCTTTAAATTTATTCCTTAGTGACTCCCGTGGACCCATTTTATAGACTGCTCGGACAGCCCGTTTTTGGAGCACAAAAATGGTATCTATTTCAGCGGCACTACCCCAAAGTAATAGGCCGTAAGACATAATGCTATGAAAATAGCTGAAGTATACTAAACGCGCGGTGTCAACATCGGTCAGTTGACGAATCTTGCGGACAGCATACGCTGCCGAACTAAGTCTACCAGATAAAGTTTCTATATGCGGACCCCATTGTAACTTAGCATCTAATGTTATACCTAAGAAAACAGTTTCATCAACTACTTTAAGTTCCTTATTGTTCATCAAAACCCTGGTTTCTACTTGTTGAACATTCTTAGTAAAGAACCTGATACATTTAGTTTTACTACTATTTAAAAGCAAGTTATTGGCACTAAACCAGTGCAATATCCTAGAAAGAGCATTGTTTACATCGTCAATTTCCAATTGCTGTCTATTAACCTTAAAAACTAAAGATGTATCATCTGCAAACAACACCATTTCACAGATATCTCTCATAAGGTGAGGTAAGTCATTAATGTACAAAAGGAACAAAAACGGACCCAGAATAGAGCCTTGTGGCACCCCCAATGCTACAGGTGACCCGTGTGATAGTTTCCCGTTAACATTTACCTTTTGAATCCTATCACTTAAATAAGAAGTGAGAAGATCCAAAGCAATGCCTCTTATACCATAGTGGTGTAGCTTCCTGATAAGAGTTTTATGCTGCACACAATCAAATGCTTTGGATAAGTCACAAAACACCCCAAAGGCATCACGTGACTCCTCCCAAGCCGCGAATACACTCTCTAATAATTTGACCCCAGCATCAGATGTTGACCTTCCACGAGTGAAACCAAATTGACCTGTGTGCAGTAATTTATTTTTATTAAAATAAGTAAGAAGCTGACTGAGTATCAGCTTTTCAAAAATTTTACTAAACGTAGGTAGTACTGAAATCGGTCTGAAATTTGTGGGGTCTTGCGTACTACCTGATTTAAACAATGGAGTTATTTTACTATATTTCATCAAATCAGGAAACACTCCACAATCAATACATCTATTAAAAATTGTAACTAAATCAGGAATCAAAATATCAATTAAAGAATTTATGATATTAACTGAGACACCCCACAAGTCGGCTGTCTTTTTCATACTAATTGATTTGAAAGCTACACTAATGTCTGAATAATTTACATGACGGAAAACGAAACCATTATAAAATTCGGGAACATTGTCTTTAATTAACGATTCTGCAATAGTGGTGGAAGAACCTAAATCGTTTGTTAGACTGACTGGGAAAGTAGAGAAAAACTTTTCAAATGCAATGGCCACTTCCAAATCGGAATCAACAATGTGACCGTCAATACTAAGTTTAAAATTAGAATCTTTCACCCTAGTTCTCCCAGTCTCGGCATTAACAACCTTCCAAGTGGCTTCAATTTTATTATTACTATTTCTGATTTTTGTTTTAATAAATAAAGATTTAGCAATTTTGCAAACTCTTTTGAAAATTTTAGAGTAAGATTTTAAGTACTCTTTAAACTCTTCACCACTATTAAACTGTTTTTCATAATATAACATATACAGTGTCTCCCTACTCTTATAAATACCTGCTGTGGCCCAGTCTCCAAAGATAGGACTATCAGTAATTGTAATCTCTTTGGGAGTAAATATTGAATGAAATTTATTAATAAAAGAGTAAAAAAAAGAATTGTACAAAGAATTGGGAGGTAAAGTTATATCTAAAACTAGTAAATTAGTTAGTAAACTAACTCTCATACGTTCCAAACGACTAGCTGTGACAGGTACAACAGCAATTCTTTTCTTAGCCACCTGTTTTTTCTTACTATAGAATTCTACTAGCTGACCAGAGTGGTCAGAATCCAATTTATTAATAATGCTTTTGTAGCATGGAATAATGTCAGTAAATATGTTATCTATACAAGTACTAGTCGTAGGAGCCACACATACTGTCAAATTAACGCCCATCTTACATGACTCCTTCTCTTATTCTACATCATTAAATATGACTGACGCTACAAAAATACGCTATCTCGGAATCGAATCCAAAACCACTCACTATTTACACCACGATAGCGTTCATGGTGAAGAAAGAACAATTAAAAAATGAAACCTAACCACTAACCCTATTAAAAAATTTCAATCATAATTTTAAACTAGTTTAAACAAAAAACCAATCGAAAAAAGGCTAAAAACAATCTACTTAGTAAAAAACAGGGCAAGAAGATTTCACTTAGCGTCTATTGGAAATTCCTTCCTTTCTTTGTTGACTTAGTTAGCGATAAGTTGTAAATTTTTTTCGCCTTTTTTCCTTCGACTCGATCGTTTCTAAAGCTTCGAATATCTTTGAGAATGAATAAAAGTACTTAATTTCTGTGTAATACTGTAATGAGTGAAGACAGCATAATCTACTTAGTTTCAATATTTTATTGGAAATAAAAGTGAAATCAGTTTAGTGAAACCTGAATTAAGGCCAGTCTTGGCACGGGGATAAGTAATCGATTCGATTCGATAAGTTGGTTCAATTTCCTCTGTAGGAATATGAAAAATTTTCACTTCTTCGTTTTGTTTACGAAATAGAACGCGGTGTTGAATCCTGCCACTCAACTCGTAATGCCTCCAGAATTTGCTGGCATGTGGTTCCCTCGAGTGAAGATCGAACCCAAAACTGTCGCTTTTACAGTCACACGCTTGTGCCCCTGCGCTATGACCGTCCTCGAAGTACATACATATTTAAATAATAATAATCAATTGAAAACGAGAAATAAAGTGTCTACAAATAGATTTTTCAATTCCACCTCGACAGAAGAGTGATAAAGGAATAGTAATGGTAACCCTGACAATGTGTATCAAATACTCCTGTATTTTTTACCTCTAAAAAGCGCCGCTGTAAAAGCTTCGGTTGGAATTATGGGTATTTTCCTTTACGGTTTTGACTTTGAAATATAAGGCAAAGGATTATTTTTAATACCTTTTTTGTGTACATTTTATTTTCTTTTTTAGCTTCAGCTGTATTCCACTAACGTTCCCCATTTTATGCCAAGTTCTTGGGCGTATTTCGAGGCTTAACTTAACGCCGCCTATTGCCTTGTTACTAAAAGGAAAAATAAAAATAATTCCTTTCAAGTGGGCATCGAACTCTCAACCTGCACACTTACAAAACCGCACAGTTATGAAGTACCACGCATCCAAGTGATGAGGATGATATGATATTGATGCGATGCGGGATAGAGCGTGAAAACTCTAACTCTACTTGCATGACTCTTGTTACAATACTATTACTGTCTTAAAAGCGTGTCTCCAAACAGTAATGTGCAACGATCTAAAATCTTTGCAACGATCGCTCTATTTGGACTAAAAGCTCCTATATATCTTATTTCCGGTTAAGTAAAGCTTAAAATGGCGTGAATTTCAAACTTTTGTCATACAATTCTTACATCTATAATGATAAGGTTGAAATCGCTGGGAACAAGTGTTACAGGGATGTAGAACATTGTTTTTGACCCGCCCTCACTTTTAAAGACAGTTCACAGGCAATTAAAGAATTTTGCGATGAAATCTTTTTTGAGACTAGCTTTTGGTTCTGTAGTAGTGGTGGGTATGAGGATATGAGGCTATCGTGGCGTAGTGCTACAGTATTTAACTGTAAAACGCGGTCGTTATAAGTTCGATACACATTCAGGATTTTTTTTATTTTCGGAGGTCTTTTGGTTATGACCTCATTCTTTCTGCATAATTTTCAGGATATATGGTGTTGAGTAGCGGAATTAAACACCGCGTTTTGTCTTGTTACTAGGGGAAATGAAAGAAATGGTTGTGGAAATTTAAACCACAGCCATCGCATTTTCACTCAAACGTTGTGGAAAGTATGTACTTTCTGTTTCTGTTCGTATATGTATATAAAATAAAAGTCGTAAAATTCTTCTTCTCTTCTTTGAAGGTTAAAAAAAAGAAATGTATTTAACTATATATATAAGTACATACATGTGGATTTTGTACTGTAAAACTGAAATTCGACAAAAAACCTTTTGTCTAAATGCAAATACATCTATTTGCAGATAGCCTGTCATCTCTCACTTAGCAATTTGGTGTGATCGTAAAACGATCGTAAAAGTGCCGTTACCCGCGGAACCCTAGCCGGGGTCAACGCCCTCAGTTAACCTGAGCAAGGGTTTTCGTAGTTTGTGTTTTCAGTCATATTGAACTCTTTTACATTTGATAGTATATGTTTTAGTTGTTTTTTCTTGGGCACCAAGTGTTAAGATACTTTATTCCTATTAAGACACTTACGTTCTCCTTTTTCTGCCGGTTTCTGGAGGCATTGTGTGTTCAGTGGAACCCAACGCCGCGCTTTGCACATTATGAGGGGGAGATGAAATGAAAATATTAACGCTAAAATGACTTTCTTTTAAATATATGGTTATTATAAAAGCAGATCTTTAAAATTGGGCCATCGGAAATTAGGAACAGCACAACGACGGTTATGAATTTTATTCCCACTCGGGATAATGTATAAATTTCTCGTTTGATATTAGATCAAGGCGCGGCGTTGAGCTCCGTCAATTTACACACAATATCTAATAGCAAACACTTCGATTACAGCAAAATAGCGAATGAGAAATGAACTGTCTTACTACTAAGCTCCCTTTTCATACGACCCAGCTGTAAATGGTTCAGGTGTATCCTGAAGAATATATCGAAAGAGTTTATTTTCTTTTACTAAAAATTAGAATAAATAGAAAAGAAAGAAGTGTAGGGACAAAAATAGTACAAAAATGCGGTGCATACGAAACCGTTACTTGGTCAGCGACGGTCAGCTAGTCACTGTAACGCCAGCGACGCGATATAAAACAAACATTAAATGTTAAGGGAAGCTTGCGAAAAAAGATAGTGAAATCCGAATTTAAATCTGTTAAGCCTTTTTCTGAGATTAACTTAAACAAAAACGAGCAGTCAACAATATTATTATAGCAATAAACAATACACGAACACCCTTTGCAGTATATGTTATATATATTATCACATTTTCTACGGAACCTACAACTAGTTGACCGACTCAAAGCTTCGACATCGCTATTCCGTTAGGGATCACAGCGAGCATACCTGCCCGCATTCCACGCAGATGTGACCCGTATATTTATATGTAGGTGTAATTTAATCATGTTAAGTATAGATATAAATAGAGACCAGTGGTGCGGAGGTACAAGCGTGCGACTGTAAACTCGACAGGTTGTGGGATCGATTCCTACTAGAGGAAATTAAATATTTAATATTTCCATTTCCTTGCGCCACTCCACACGCTATGTCTTGAAAATTCGGCGGTAAGTGGGAAACGGAAGCTTAATCGTAACGGAGTGTCTTAACACTAGGTTCCCTGGATCTCTATGTCTACCTTGTTATATATGAGATACAGCGTGAAGCAAAAAAACCTCCTAGGAAAGGTAGCTATTGAATTATACCTTATCTTTTATCTTGTCGTTATCTATGAATCCATCTTAACGACTTACCTAATATCTCTGGGGGCATTAATTCGTTATGATTTTGCTGGTTTCTTTATGTATGTAATCGATAATCATTTGCTTTCGATTTCGCCGTTTTTGTACGTAATTTCATAGATTTTTTGTTTAAGAATAAGAGAGACCAATGATAAATCATTTTGCTCTGTATTTACGTTCGGTTAAATTCTTTTAGAAGTTATTTTAGATTCACACCTCCATCTACCCCGCATGAAGCAGGCTAAGCAGAGGGAACCTGAAAACCTTACTCCCATCAAAACATTTCCGTTCCCCACTTTCTGCGGAATTCTCGAGGCATTACGTTACCAGATCGCAAATGAAAATATTACATATTTTATTTCCTCGAATAGGAATCGAACCCACAACCAGTCGCGTTTACCGTCACCCACTTGTGCCCCTGTGCCATGACTGGCCTCAATTTAGATTAACTTATTTAGAGCAATTTCATATAACGTACAGTTAATAATTAAGTAAATATTTTAACAAACTAATTTAAACTGTAGTGCAAATTTAGTTGCAGAGTTGCCAGTTCTGACCGCGTGTACCATTCAAAATTTATATAATGTCATTTCGGGGTTGAATTTCATTTAATCTGGCATTAGATGAAACCACTATAAGCGAGTTGTCGTTTGAACCGAAATAACAAGTAATTGGACCGGGAATTAAGAATAAAAATATTAAGAAGAATTAAAATAATTAGACAGCTCCCTTCTCAAACCATTGTCTCTGCTTTCTTGGACTTCCAGGACTGAATCATAGAAGCATAAAATATTTTTAACATTTTTAAAGTGTTATTCCACACTTAGGAAAGAAAAATAAACTAAATTCAACAAAAAAATTAACTTGCTGTTCCAGCGTCTTTTATTACTTTTATTTTTTCGACAACAACTTTGTTTAGAAAGCATATTTTATGCTTAAAACTTATTTAGAAAACGTATACAAATTTGTACGCGTGCGGGTCACGAACCTACTCCTCCTGGAAACCGACCAGGAGGTTTAAAAGAGGTGCAGGTTTGAGTCCCGCTACGTACCGTACGCTACGGAGAAATCCTCTCTTAATTGCCTACACTGACTAAACCGCCTAAACGCTGATGTTGAAGGTGTTGAACATTTTAATCGAGTAGTTTCGTACTTATAGCAGTCAGTTATTAAGTAATGCAAAAGTTTTATAAAGATTTACATATGAAGTTTAATATACATGAAATTACAAAAATAGCAATTCTCATCAATATTTTATTCATTCGAAGCTTTTAAGCATTTCTTTTAACAGTACAATTAAAAACGTAATACGAAGAACCAATGTATTGAATCGTTAAAGATAAATGACGCGATGAAGTTGCATTTTTCACGATTTCACGATTAATGTCGATTATTCGTATTGCTTATTCTGATTTTTCACTGTATTTATGGCGGTGGCATTTAAAATGATATATTGTGTGCGACCTTTAAGAAATATTTATTAATTACTAGTGAAGAAGTGGGAGTAGGAGTGTTGATATCAGGTTAATTTAAGGAAAGTTAAGCATCAATATTCTGAGAACTGAACATTTTCCATTTAAATCTCTCCACACATGGGAAAATATCTCAAAAAAAAAGAAAACTAAGATATATCTTATACAGAAGTACATTTTCAACAAAGCGTACGAGAATGAACGACGCACATCAGCGATGCCAATTGCTATGTGATTGCCCCGACCCGACGATATTTCGACTTGATACTGTTTAATCGCAGATATATTTAAATGGAATGGCTGTACGAGATTTCCTAATTTAAACTTATAATTAAGTAAGACTAACTTTTACCGGTGGTTTCGTTCGTGCTCTACTATATCTACGTGAACATATGACTCATTTTAATTTCCCAAGGTAATTTTGATATGTATGGGTTCAAAGTAGTCCATATATAACCATTAACTTGATTCTAAATGCGACAGATTGTGGGTTTGATTCCCACTCGAGGAAATGAAATCTGCTCTAGCAATGGACAGCATTGAGTTCCTTGGCTCGACGGATAATGCGGAACGGTATTGAATGAATAAGAAACTAAATATAAAAATCCAAAAAATCAAACTCCATACAACTAATTCTTATAAAATACAAAACAAAACTACTGAACCTAAGTTACTTATAATTGTAAATATATTCTCTGTGCGATGCAATTAACCGAGTAATTTCCCAGAACAGAAAGATGGCGCAGACCTCCCCGAGGGCGTGTCGGGATGTTAGTTGTTAATTATTGTGCGTCTTATTCAATATTAATGTGGAAATAGAGGTCTTAGAAGTGAAGAATCGATTCTATAGGGTTCCTCTAGAAGTGTGGTTGTAGCAGGTTCAATATTTGATATTTTTGTATGTAAAATGTAGGTAACTAGGTACGCACCTAGCTAGATAGATAAAAGGAACCTGGAGTATCTTAATACTTGTGAAATCGACTTATAACAGGACAACTTTCGACATTTACAGGAAAACAAATAAAATTCTTAGCAAGATTCTAGAATATTGCAAGAAATCTTAATATAATTCATCATAATCAGGATTACGGTGAGACTGATAAGGGTTGCGAGGATTATTGTATTATGACTGATAATTAATTATGACCCTAATAGTTTTTGATAAGTAAAATGAGATTAACTTATTGATTTAAAAGCAGTGTTCATTTAATTTTAAAGTTTCTAATATTAGTGATTTTATTAGTTTTTTTTAGCGTCACGATGTATCCCGCACACAGCAGCCTAGCTAGAGGGAACCAAGTGTCAAGACACTCTTTTCCCAACTTTGTTTAGTTACAAGATTTTTTCCAAACAATTATTAGTAGCACTTAAATATAATATTTCTTTTTTCAGCTTCACGCTGTATCCCGCAAGTAGCAGGGTATGCAGAAGGAGCTTAATGATAAAACATTCCTCTTCTCACATTTCATCGAATTCTGGAGATTCTGGAGTAGGTAAGTATCTCGCATATAGAAAGTAAGTCCCAACTTTCCGCCCGAGTTCAAGATATTTCGTCTTGAGTCATCGAAATCAACGCTACGCTTTTCGTCGACACCAGAGCGAGGAAATGAAAATATTAAATATTATATTACCTCGATTGGGAACAAAATCCACAATCTGTTGCGTTTATAGGCACACTTGCACCTCTGCGCCACTATTGGCCTCTATCTTTTTTTAATTAGGTAAAAATTAAAAAAATCCTCATATATTATACATTGAAGTTTTTACAGAAAAGTAACAGTTACTGTTTTATCGTTCAGTCATTTTGTACAAGCTTCAGGTTCAGCATTATAGTTAAAAACAGTTTCTATCTCAAGGGACCCCAGTGATACTTCTTGAATAGTTTATGGTCAACTTTCCTAATACTTACTTTGGTTTTGAGTATCTATAAACTTTCAAAACTTTTATTTCAACTACACTTGTGTTATAAATAGAAAATGGTTTGTTTTTTATTTTTGAACATGCTTAATATTAACATTTTCGCCCTGATGACTAGACAAAGCGCGGCGTTAAGTTCCGCCATTTAACACACAAAGCCACAGAAATGGCTGGAAAGTCAGGAACGGGAGTGTTTTCCTGTCTGTTACATGCGGGATACAGTGTAAAGCCAAAAAAATATATATCAAAGCTAAAATTCTCGTAATCTTAAACAGCAATATTTAAAGTCGCCCACTTCACTCTTATCTCATCTTTCACATCAAAAGAATATTACACAGGATTATCTCCTTGACGAGATAGCAGCACTTTATTTTTATTTGCGAACCCTGTTTATATTGATGTTACTTTGTAAATTGGTGTCTTAAGGGTTTGGTGGTGGCGTTGTACTTAAAATTAAGGTTCTAAGTTCGATTTGGGTTGAGGTTTTTTATGTTCAAAGGTTGTATAGCTATATTTCGTTGTAGCTTCATTAAGGGGAAATTTAATGGCCTTGAGTTGTGCCACTTAACATGTAATATATCGAAAAATTGAACGAAAAACGGAGTGTTTTACACTATGTTCCCTCTACCCTATAATCGAGATAAAGGGTGAATCTAAAAATATTACACGACATCGTCAAAATGTACATTCGTATTAAAAATATAAAAACTTTTAGCTCTGATTTTCCTTCTAGAGCTCGTTTTAATGTATTTAGTTTAAGCATTAATGAATACTCGTCTCGTTTTTAATTTTTAAATTAAATTTTAAAATTTTGCAATAATTTTATTTGTTTGCTTTACACAATTTAGAAGTAAAATATGAAAGATTTGTGAGCTCTTTTTTATATCTATACTAAAGAAAATTTAAAATAATAATATACGTACGTAACATCTGTGTATATTAGGGTTTTTTTTTATTTCCCCTGAGTTTCAGTGTTTTTTTTAAAGTTCCAAAGCCAAATTGCAAAATTTCGCTAAGATTGAATTTTAATGTAGAAACCGCCAACCAACCGTTGCGTTTAGACGCTACCCTACTGCGCTACAATGGTATTAAAAGTTAAAAATATATACATATATAAGTATTTATTATTCATAATATGAAAACTTAGAGTGTAAAATTTTAAGAAAAGAAGGCAGAAGAAAATAATAAGGTTGCGGTCACGAGCTCTACATAAATAAACAGTTCTTTCATAAAAGTTATTTCTCGGATATAAAAGAGTTCGTTTTCATTGTAACGCTGAAAATTAATATTATATATTTTTCAACTTCACGCTTTAACCCTACGTGACTTAAGAAGCTTAGAAGATAGTGAAAAAACATTCTGTTCTCTATTTTCAGTTGGCGCACACTATAGACTGTTAAGCAGCGTAGCTCAATGCCACACTATCTCACACACAGCAGGATAGGCAGAGTGAACCTGGGAACCTAGAGATAGGACACTCTGTTACCAACTTTCCACTGAATTATTAAGACCTTGCGTAGAGTGCGACTCCTATTTAAGTCTGACTCGCATTTAACCCATTTTTCTCTTATTGACCTATAAGAAAAAAAAAACTAACACATAACTCTTGTAGAGCTTTTAAATTTTTCAAAGTTTCATTCAACAAACATACTGGAAGTCTGTGAAATCACAAATAAATAAAAACTTCGCTTATAAACTTCTTGATTTTATTTCTAGTTTGTTATAACTTTTTTATAAATAAGAAGAGAAATATACTATATAGAGATAAGTGTATATTGGTCATACTAGTACTGGTATTGGTACTGCATTTTAGCGCAGCTACGAAGCTACTGAAAGAAAAGGTGACGGTCATGGGTTCAATTCTCATTCCGAGTTATAAGTTATTTTCTTTTTTACATATGCATCTTAGATCGAAAAACACAAAGCGCGACCTTGATTTTATTATTCTAACACTCGACTCATAATATCTTGAAATTTGATCGGATAGTGGAGAACGGAGTGTCGTAACACTAGGTTCACACACATATTTGCAATACAGCAGTATAAAGTAAAATTTTTAAATATAAATTTAATATAAAGGAGATAGAAAGGTTAAGTAAAAGACGTATAAAATTTTAAAATGTTTAATGAACAATATTTCAAATATGTTTTTCGTATTGTTCAAAATTTGTATAATGTATATAGAATGCTATACATAATAAGATACAAGCCCTGTTTACTCACTGAAAGCCTTAACCTACGGTAGTTGTGCGACCAACGGAAATAGGCAGAGAGCTCGCTACGAAAGTTTGTACGTTTATAATAAAATGTTTTATTTTTTTTTTTTATATTTCATTCAACTAAATTTTTATAACATATAATGCATGTGTTCTAACTGAAACTATGTTAACATATCTTTTTTTATTATTTTACATATTTTAATTTGTACCAGAAACTGTGAATGAAAGTGTTAATAAAAAAAAATCTCAACATCAATGGTCCACTTACTTATAAAATTTCGAAAATAGCCATTTTTATAAGTAGGAAAGTAGCAAAATGATTGTAAATATCTTCGTTTACATCAAGACTTAGCTCAGCCAAAATTATATGTGAATCACTTATATTTACAATTGGTACCACGAATTCAGATATACTAATTTAAATTTTAAATATATATTTTTAAATCAACTGAACAGCATTAAATGCGTTATTTCAATGTTTATGATTAAAGTATTTCATTTTAAATAGATTACATTCGCTACATTTTTTGTAACAGAAAAGACCTGTAGTTTTTTTTTATTTTGTCCTTTTTAGTCAATCTGTTAAAAATATTACGTAGAATATTTTCCTTGTTAACGTTACAGTTATTACCAGAATATATTTTTTACTTAAAAAAAAACAATTTTAAAAGAGAAATATAATTTCTAAATGCAAGTTCTTTTTAAAACAATATAACAACAACATTAAAATAACGTTACATAAACAATATGTTATGTATAAACATTAGTAAAGTAATGTAATAAAGAGCTTCAATTACAACTCATATAAAATTTATTTCGTTTATATATTTATGATAAAATTAAACATTAAAATATACATTAACATCAATAAAACGACTAATATTTAAATAAAAAAAACATTTTAAACTTTTAAATTACAGTATCTACAATTTAATAGTGCATAGTGTAGGACACGTTTCTTAATCTAAAATAGTACAGGTACATACTCAGAAAGCTGAAAAAATTAAGTCACAACGAAACATTTTATTTTGAACACAATAACTAAATTATCTTTGAAATAAAATTTGTTTTATATAAAGCATACTTTTACTTTTTAAATGGACAGGAAATTTATAATAATCGATGTATATATGATTTTTTATTAAATTAATCTCTGTTTAAATGAAGTAAAAATATTTCGAAAACAGAATAGAAGTGTAAAAAAAAGTATTTTTGAAGATTAAAAGGGCATGATAAAACAATAATATAATGCACATTCACGGCCCCATCAGATTTCAATAGTATAGATTTTATAAACATTTCATTGGTAACTATCTAATCTTATTATCTAACTGATATAATAAGAGCTATATTTATTTATACACATACAAAAATAATGTGACATCAAGAATGTAAGAAAGTGCTGATGATATGTGTTCTAGTGAATTTAGTAACTGTCGAGATATAAAATTATTAATGCTAAAATATTATTTACATTGTTAAAACTAATATGCGTTTAAAATTCTTATGACTAACGCTAAGAACAACGCTTGTTTAGTTCTTTTAACATATCGTACCAACGACGAATAACGCTGAAAATGAAAGATTCGTATATCTTACATAATAAAATATTTATAATAATTATAATGTTTATCGTAAGTATTAAACGATATACGATAGATATGTATTTGATTTCTAGACGAGGATATTATTATATTTTAACACTTTTTTTCAGATCTGAGAGTAAAAAGTACAATAATAATAATTATCTATAAAAACAGAAGATACACAATTAATTTGTTAATGCCTATAGCCATTTAGATACAATTCACTTAGTGAAAATTGAGTTATACTCTGAAAGTTAAGTACAAGTAACCTAGATAACTGAACCCACGACTAACAAATCAGACCACACTATACCTCAAGGGAGACAAAGTTCATTTGAGTTAATTTGTGGCTGACGCTAATTAGTTAGTGTCTTCAAGCGTTTAATATGACAGGCCTGAGGCTGACATGTCAGAATAATGTTTTCCCTGTACGCATAAATGTATCACAATATTATGTCCATATATGGTGAATATAATATAGACATTAAGGGTAAATTTATGTTAACTTATCGAAAATCTTTAAACAAATTTGTTTTGTAAATAATTAAATTAGTGGTCTAGTTGATTTTCTTGTATTAAATGCTTATTTGTTGCCTTATTTACTTTGCGCTTTTACTTTATTTAAATGAAAAAATATAAATTTTCATACTTGTTCAAATTTATTTCGTGTATTTATCTAATTACTACTTAGTGACTTAGAAAACCCCCGTCTTCAAATATTGTGATAAGAATTCATATCCATCATACATACATAAAGATTTTTGTTTCAAATACACAAAAATATGAAAAAAGTTTATTGATATGCTATTTATTTCTAAAAAAAATTGTAAAATCAAATATTTTATTGTAAAAAAAATAAATCTAGAGAACTAAACAAGCATTTTTCAAAGCTGCCTCCTGGACTTTTCGTATTCTATATCTATATAGTATGGTTTCTCTAGTACCAAACTTTAATGCACACTATAATGATTATATACTGTTGATACGTAGAAGCTGTATTTGTAAGAACTACCTCAAATATGTTGCTAACTAACGCACGTTACATGCATACCAATTTTGGATATATTTCTAATATATGTATTACTGTTGTTTTGTTCAAGAATTGTGTAAAATCCGTTCCTTTCGGGGCTCTCGGTCACAGACTTTTTAATTGTTTTCATTTAATTTTTTTTTCGTTAATTTTCATATGGCTTGAAGAAAAACGGACGCGAGAACAATTTAAAAATGTATTTTTATTTTATAGTGTAACTTTAATATTTAGTTGTTTTTGCAATTGAAAAATAAATTTATTTTTTTAAAAGCATTTGCAGCCATGAGGGCGAAATATATGTATATATAGATGTACGGTTAATAGTACTAGTAGCTGTTACTGTAACAAACCACTCTCTTCTACTATAATGGGTCAAAAGCCAATTTTCTTTAATAAAACAATATATAACTTTATGTTCTACAATGTAATCGCGCAATCTAGTTACTCAGATTTATTACATTCTATTACATAATGACAGGAATTTCATGTATCATATTTTTATTGGTATATTAAATAAGAAATTAGTTGTAATTTGTTATTTTTATATCATTAATATGACTCTCCTGCATTAATATATTGTATATATTTAAATGTTTTACTCGCTATGTGGAAGCTGAGGATTTCCGTTTCTCTACTTTAGTGTCTCGTAACTTAGTTTCATCTAGAGACTCGTTTTTATGATCTCTGAGCAACGGTGTTCTGGCGTCCGTCTTTTCTTCAAGCTTGTCCATGAATTGTTTACTATTGTAGTTATTTGCTTTAACAGTGCTATCGCTTTCTACGGAATCCTGTCGGCTGGATTCACTTTCTTCCTTATTATCATCTGGTTTTTCCGTATATGCCATATTGTCGAAACACTGTGCCGGGACTATGTTGACTGACTTCATCATCGGTAGAGCAATTGCTAGAGCGGGACTCATATCACGGGGACTCGGGGAAAGGCGTGTGGCTACAGTCAAATCCATTCCCGGCATTAAGCTTGCGACTGTAGAAAATAAATAAATTAGATACAATCCAAAATTAGGCCACAGAAAAGACAATTAGTATCAAATTTTCATATCAAAACAACATTTACAAAGACCACATGCAAACATTTTGTATACAACATTTCATGAAATATGCGGAAAAAATATTTTCATCAACAGTTTTGCACTAAAACATGTAAAAAAGTATTGTTTTTTTTTAACACCGTACCCATTACCAAGACAACACAAAGACAAAACGTTGACACTTCCACTCAGCAGCGAGAACATAATGCACATGTATGTACGAGTATGTATAATAGAAAAATAATGTAGCCATTAACGAACAAGTAGCTGTAAGTGTTCAACATTTTAATGAAAACTATCGCGTATTCAAACATTCCGAATTGCGTGTAAGAAGTATAAAATTTAAAGTAGGTAACTAAAATATTTTTTTTTTGTCTAGCAGAGGAAACCTAGTATTAAGGTTCTTCCTTTTTCTTAGCTGTTTCCCACTTTCCGTACAATTTTCGTGACAATGAGCTTAAATAGTGGAACCCGATACCATGATTTATGTACCAGAGCGGAAAAATTAAATAAATTAAAATACAATTCCCCGAGTGAGGATTGAACTCACAGACATCAGGCTTATAGTCATCGAGTTTAAAATCAGACACTACCACTATACCACGACTTATAAAAAGAATTAAGTAATATTTTCTGCTCTTACAATTTGAAATCTTATTTAAATGTTTAATTTAGCTTTGTATAACAAGATTATCAAAGAGAAAAAATATTTCGGTACCATTAACGAAATTAAGATCCTCGAAAATGAGAAACAAAGGGACCTCTAGATAAATAAATATATATTTTCGAATAATTGAAAACGCAATAGCATTCACCATTTACAGTATGTTAGTTGCTTTTCAATGTTTTATGAGTTATGTCGTAAGTACTCACTTTATGAACTGTATCTAAAATAGTTAAAATTTTATCATTATTTAATTGTATGACTGTCGATCCAATTACCATATATTTTTTTTATTTATTCTTGTTGTAAACGATGTGAGTTCAAATTTTAATTTGTAAATTTAGATTATTTAAACAGTTCTTATAGTAAGTACCGTGTCCATCTAGTTTTAAACTTGTACCGCCGTGTTGAGTAGTGCCGGGGTTGCCTGAGTGGTGGAGTTACAAATAGTCGTTTTTTGAAGATGATTGCCTGAAAGTATGTGATACAATATTTATATTACCATAACATCTACATTCTACATCTAAAACAACTAAAACAAGAATTATAAAAAAAACATTGAAATATATATTTTTTGTGTATTTAAAGTTTATGTTTATATATTAATGTGTTATTTGTGTTATGAATCATTCACTACAAGTTATCTATTTTCAACTACAATCTACAACAAGAGACAGGCGGCAAAGCAGCTAACTAACGAAACTAAAACGGTCTTTATTAGCCTAATATTATTGCGCATTTTTTTTACAATATCAGGATTTAAATTTTATTGCACAACCTTTCCATTGCGTAATAATATTAAAGCCTTATTAACCGATAAATGGTCCCTAAATAATTTTCACCTTCCGCTCTCATCAATCCTCAATAGGACCTATGAATCCATGGTGCTTGAAGATCTGGTGCAATTGTGTTATTATTTAATGTGTTATATATATTAACATTCCCAAAAGCTAATTCCGTTCTGTGCGGGCGTTATATAAAGCCAGTTCCCGGAGCCAGCAAGTGTACGCTTTTTTTAAAGCATATTTAAATTTTTTCTTTTACAGTTGTTTGGTGTTGTTTGGATCATAGCCTCAAGCTCGCTACGATCACCATCTGTGGAGGATTACACCGCGTAAGCTGTTAGTAGTGTGAGGGTTGATTATTATACAATTGAAGGAATATTATTAGTAACTAGTAACGTTACGGCTAATGAATTAACTATTCTTTGTTATAACAACGAATATTTTTAGTCGTTCTAAGGTAAGATAACAAAAGAATGAATTTTCTTTAGTATATATCGTGTAATTTGTAGCTAGCTAGCTATATCTGATAAAATATACATTTAGGAAATTGGTTACAATCAAGTTAAAATATAAAAGAAAATATCATTCGCTTTAATAATATCGTGGCAAAGCCAAACAATACACCGTTAACGTTTCAAGGTCAGGTCGAAACGGTCTCACCTATTTTTACTCAAAGTCAATATAAATTTAATTATATCAAAAGTCTTTTTATATGGAATAGATAAAGCAATAGTTATTCTTATTTTTATTTAAACGACTAAAGAGTTGAATAAAATGAATGATCGATTACGTTAAAAATCATTAATTGTGTTACTAATAAAGTTCCTTCTTTCTTCTATAATTTAGTTTAATACCGTGATATCTATGTTAGTTCTATACAGATTGAATATTTTCAATGAAATTATTTTGTGGAGTTAACTTTGTGGAATATACTAAAAAAATATAATTACGTACTTGGAAGGATTTTTTATATGTATTGTCAATTGAAAATTAATATTTTATTGAAAATATTCTAGTAAATTCTAATTTATAATTACATATTCAAGTTAGTTTTGTTAACTTCGTTGGTGATTCAGTTGAGTATTGTTCTGTAATAATTGAAATCGAGTGAATCTGTTCTGCCAATAGGTGCCAATTCTAAATATTTAATAATATTGCTTATTTAATTTAATTTTATTTAAATTTAGTCATTTCAATTTTTTTTATTATTTTATTATTTTTCATTTAATATATTGCAGTAATTGAATATTATTATCATAACATTAAATAAAATATATTGTGATGTCTACACCCTCACCCATGTTAGGTCCTATCATATCTTTAGGATGATTTGTTTTAATGGCATTCATTCTTCTATTAACAGCTTGTGGGCCCATGCCTGGTGCTAGTGGTCCCGCCGGACCACCAGGCACTCCTGGTGCACCTAGGACAAAAAAGTAATTTTCAGTCATTTTTCTTTCAATATCCGGAGAAATTTGGCGGAAAGTGCTTAAATGTGTTTACATTACCTGTGTACAAAGTTAAAAAGTATTATACACTGTTAAGGACTTACGCATAGGCGGTCTTGTAGGTTCTACGTTAATGACTCTTCGTCTCTTCTTAGGTAGTTTAGCACGCGCTTGCGTGTGAGAATAATACATGGCGAAGTTCGACACTATGACTGGTACTGGTAAAGCTATCGTTAACACCTATATTGGGAATAAACAAATATAAATTAATTTTAATATAACATTATTATTTGTTATTTGAATGCGCTGTGAAAATAAATAAACTGTAATTAAGCTATTTAAACAAGGATTTTGGTGTGGTTTTGTAATTTAGTGAAATGATTCGCAAAATAATTTAAATTGCTATATAAATAAATATTTTTTTTATATTAAAATATACTTACACCAGCCAACGCGCAAAGTGCACCAACGAACATACCAACGTAAGTTTTCGGAGCCATATCTCCGTAACCCACAGTGGTCATCGTCACCAGCGCCCACCACAGCCCGAGAGGTATGCTGTTGAAGTCATTATGAGGATTCGTCTGTATTCTCTCCGCATAATACACAAGGCTGGCAAATATAACTATTCCGAGAACTAAGAAAAACACCAAGAGCGTCAATTCCTTTGCAGATGCTCTAAATGTCTGTATGAGGATTTTGAGACCAGACGAATGCCTGGTCAATTTGAATAATCTCATGATCCTGATTATGGAGAAGAATTCCAGGATGTCCGCGTTTTCTACGTGAGACGCGTATTTTTGGAGAATCAAGTCTATATAGAAGCTCATTGTAGCGATGTAATCGATGATGTTGACGGAAGATTTGACAAATTCACATTTGTTTGGGGAAGATATAAATCTAACAAGTATTTCTAGGGTGAACCACGCGTTGCACACACATTCTATATAGAAAAATGCTATATGGGCGTTTGTTTGCACTTTGTCTAACGCCCAACTTTGTGTTTGGTTTGCCGTCGTCACTGTATAGTTCCTGATCACGGGCACTCTCATGTCCGGGTGGGTTTTCAGACAGAACGATATGATGGACACGCAAATAAAAAACACTGATATCACACCGATGATCTGGAAGAAAAAAGGAAATTAATCATAATTAATTCAAGGCTCGTAAGTGAGCATACTTTTAGCAGTTTCACCTTTTTTGGCAAGATTTTATGTTAATGGCAACTCCCTCTTTTGTAATGAGGCTAAATAACTACCTAATTGACTAGTTAAACGCAAATATCTTCAATAAAAAAACCCTATATGGGAATCGAACCGAATAAATTTATTCCGTAATATTATCTAACATATAAGACCTTAATTTATACTAATTACAGTTCTCTATAAACATTAAGCCTTCCCCTCCATACAAGCACTTGACTAATAGAATTTGCCAAAAGGAAGCCATTGTTAGACGACAAGCGTCCGAGCCCAAGTTAGTTTCAGTATCACAACAAAGGAACTATAGCCGGGTTAAATTAAACCGATTTGCATAGATTTACATGAAAAAGTGTCCTAGAAATTTCACGATAAACACTTTATATCCAAGTCGTAATATCTTTTCTTTGAAAGTAATTGAAAGTTTATGAATTTAAAGTCGTATAGATTGTTGTTTAGCATATACTTATTGTGAAAGGTAAGCAGAAAACGGAGGGGTTACAGTTCTTTTAGCTTTACATTGCATTATTCATATAGAAGCGTAGAGAGGAAACTTAGTGTTAAGAGATCCCGTTCCCCACTTTTCCACCCAATTGTATAAGAAATTTAGAGTTGAGAGTGAAAGAACTCTTTGCCACTCTCTGTCTTGTTACTAAATCGACGAAATAAAAATATTTCATTCTCCTGAATGGGACATCACAATCGCGTTTATAATTACTTGTTTTTACCAAGAACACCTCTAAAATAGTTTTTTTATGTCTTCAAATTATGACAAGCTTCAACTATTTTATTCAACTCCTAACATCTACAGTTCAGAATAGATATTGTTAGCTAGTTTTAGTTTCCAACTAGGTCATATAAATGGAATATCTTCAATATTTTAATAGTATCGATATTGTAAGACTATATCTATACTTCTAAACTTATTATTAAGTTCAAGAGTTTTTGTTTGGCTGAGCGCGTTTATCTAAGAAACTACTGATTTTAGAATCAGTTCAAATTCAATTAGTTGAACATTATATTTTATGTTGGATAGTTCATTTATTGAGAAAGGGCTTTATTACATTACGTAAATAGATAAATAAAATGAGTCATACGTAACTCTTAGTAATTTTAAGTTAGTTAAGTATAGTAAAGTGACAAGTTTATTTCTTTCTTTTCATTAATTAACTATTAACTTGAACGTTGTTTTTAATCATAATTTATGATCAATTTGTTCTTTTTATTTTAGTTTAAGAAAATATTTTAAAAACCTATTTCCTGTTAATTTAAAACAAATATTTCGGATATTTCCAGGCGGCATTTCCCAAAGCTGATTTGGAAAATACGCATTTTATTCGTATAAATTTATCAGAGTGGAATTTGTAAACGGCGATGCAACGATGCAATTACGGTTTTATAATAACTTTAACTTATTTATACAATTTATTTGTACAAATCGAAACCATTCAGCATTATATTTTAATTTCACGTTCCCACAGACACAGTAATTATCATCCCACGTCAGATGTTGCAATGCAATTTTAGTTTTGCAGCTGATAGCTGATATTGGAGCCACCCAACTTATTTTAGTGACGTATAAAAAATATAAATACGTCGTGGCGTATTGGGAAACCACTTGACTGTAAGCACGGCGGTGGTGGGTTCCACTTCCACCAGGAGAAATGTTTTTAGTTTCTCTCTAGTAAGAAGAGGAAGCGCAGCGTTGATTTGAAATTCAAATTCAATTCAATACTTGAAAATTGGGTCGCTTGTGGGAAACGGAATGGTGTGCCACTGGTTCCCTTTTCCTATTCTGCTATATGCGTTATAGAGAAAAGAGAAAAGAAAGTTTAAAAAAATCCATTCAGTAATGTCAAAATTATACCTTAGCAGCGTTAGAACTATAGGGCTCGTCAAACAACGACCACATTTGAGGTTTCAACTGCTGCCACCACGACACTGTTCCCTTGTAATAGTCCTCTTCGAAGCCAAACTTGCGGGCCACCTCCTCATCCGAGGGTTTCTCAGTATCCAGGTCCAAGCGGTCCAGAACTGCTAGGGTTTCTTGCGTGTCACGATGCTAGAACAAAAGTTTTTTTTTAGTTTTTTTGCCTATTGTACATATGTACGCATAGTACCTATACTAGTTATATTAAAAAATGTATAGTCATTTTGTGTATTGATAATTTGTACTAATAAAGATAAATATATAATTTAATATAAATTAAATTTTATTTAATTTTTTTCCACTTTATGACATGTCCAAGTAAATGTTAAACATTTTTATGGAATAAAGATATCTTGACTTTGAATAATGGCATGGTTTCTTAAAATGTAACTTGATATTTTTATCATATTTTTTTGGTTCACATCAGCATAAGCCTAAAATATGCGTAATACATCTGTATCTGTAGTAGATGTAGTAGGGAATCTCGAGAAAGGAGAGGAGAGCCTTAGCACTAGATTCCCAGGTTGCTACTTTTCCATTTGCGGTTGCCAGGTTCTATGTGCGGAATATAGCGTGGAGCTGAAAAAAAAATGTATATGTACTGAAGTAAAAAATTCAAGCAGATAGATATATTTAATATTTTTCTTGATAACCAAAAAAATCGGCATGGATAAATTTAACCCACAACCATCACCAGTATATTTGTTCGCTCTCCGCTCTCCGCTATCCGTCGAATTTTAGAGGCATTGTGTGCTGTGTTTTTTGTTTTTTTGCCTCGTTAAGCACAAAAAAGAAGAAGTAAAAATATTATATAATTAGAAATTTAATATGTTTGAAATTATAGGTAAAAGTAACCTACCTATCACTAGAAAATATTGTACTGGAAAAATACGGGCAAAGATGTACGCGGATAGCTAGTGTAAAATATTTTCAAAATTCATACTTATACTTATTATTTATACTTATGTCACTAAAAACCTTCGAACACGTTAATTAGGTACTCATGTAAGCAATATGGTTGCTTTGAAGTTGTATAATTAGAGATAGCTGCGTGCTTTAATTTAAAGATATATTATTTTTTTTGTTTCAATTTGTAATTTATAGTATTATTTTTTTCACGCTGTACCTCGTACATAGAAATGAACCTAGTGTCTGACGCAACTCAACGCCGTGATATTACAATTTTTGTTCGCTTCAGGGGTAGAAGTAAAAGAAAATCTAGTGCCAAAACACTCCGCTCCCGCTAATCTTAACATACAATAGGAATCATAAAACGAAAAGTAAAGCTTTTTAAAATTAGCCCAAAAACGTTTCACAGATATAAATTTTTAACCATTCGTCCATTAATTTACAATAAATTCTTCTCATCCGTCGCCGGTTTTCCGCAAAACCGCGAAATATGTACATTTATTTGGGGCGTAAATTTTGATCTTCAAAACATTTTCCGTGTGAATAAATTTTGGTCAACGCTATTATGTTATTTTTATACTCGTTTTTTTTTTATTATATACATATTAGAGACTGTCGTAGCTCAGGGGACAGGTGCTGATTGCAAACGCGAGGGTTGTGGCTTCGATTTCTACCTGGGGAATGCAATATTAAATATTTTCATTTTCTCGCTCTGATAACGAAGTTCCGTCAATCAACACGCAATGCTTCAAGAATTTGACAAACGACAAATATCTTAACACTAACTTAAATGCAGGATAGAGCGTGAAACTAATAACGCCGCGCTGTCATTTGATAGAAGAGCGAAAAACAAAACTAAACCATTCTCGCGAGTGGGAATCGAACCCAGAACCGTACCGCTTTACTACGGCGGCCTCAATAAACATAAAGCCTATATACCTATAAATATCTGTATAGTGAATCAAAAGCGTATCTCATTATACACGCGAGAGATTGAATAGGTTCTGATTTACACCTGAGAATATAGGTCAAAATATTCTGTCGTAGACGTCATTACCGTCTTCTTATCGATGATTTAAAGATGGTTGCATACTTATTTGTATTTTTTATTTATTTTCAGCATTCCACTATACGCCGCACATAACAGGGAACAGAGGGAACCTTGGAACCTAGTGTTTAGATACAAGTTTTCGATAAGATATTTTCCATGTTTCGGTAAATTCTGGAGAAATGCTATGCTTTGTATCGTTACCAGAACAACGGGAATATTAAATATTTCAACTTTTCTGGTGGAAATCGAACCCCCAATATGTGTCGTTTAAAGTCACGTTTGTGCCCCTGCACCATTACTGATCTCAAAGTAAAAAGTATAATACATCAAAATATTGAATAAACTTTAATATAACAATTCTATATTATTTATGATACACACCTGAGTAAGTAGGTCGAAATGTTCTTCAGTAGACCTCATTACTGCCTCCATATTGATATTTTAAAGACACGGGTACATTTGTACATATTTTTTTTTTATTAAATTATTTATTTTTGGTTATATTATGATATTATATTATTTCATCGTGCCGTGACGGTATATACGACAAGTTATGGGTTCGATTTCTCGAGAAAATTAAATAATTGAACATTTTAATTTCCTCACTGTGGTAATGAGGCTAAATGCAGCGTTGAGTTTCGCCACTCAACACACAATGCCTCAAGGATTCGACGGAAAGTGTAAAAATGAAGTTCTTTCTACTACGTGTGGATTGTACTATGTGTTTCTACTCAGTTCCTCACGCACCACCCAATTATTGAGACGTGTGTTGAATAGCGATATCCAATGACACACTTACACTTACAGCGAATAAACAAAAAAACCCAATTTTAAGACACTCTGCTCCCCAATTTCCACCAATTTTTGAGACATTGAGTGTTTAGAGACGCAGTGTTGCCAGAGAAAAGAAATAAAAGTAATTTATTCAGTAACAAAAGCCGTGGAGGCCGCATTGCCTGAATTCAATTGGAGAAGATTAGTCAAAATATATATTTCAATAAAATGTTAGAGGGTCCGCCCGAAGCCCGCCCACTCTTTTACAGATATTAAGAAGAAAGTGTTATTTTACGTTCATATTTTCGCCCACATTCCATTATCTTTGCTTTGGTTTTTAATTTTTTTTTATCTATATTATGAAAAGAGGGGATTGTGGTTAAATGGGATGGTATCTGAATGTAAACCAGGTGGGCATTGCTTCTATTTCAGGGAAATTCGAGGGAATTCGAGGGAATTATTGTATTATATTTTTTGACTGGGAATGGTGTGTCTAAACACCAAGTTCTTATCGTGCTCATTTGCAAGAATGATTCATAAGTCATGTTCGTTTATCCGCACAGGTAGGACAGAGTGCGACGTTGAGTTTCGTCAATCAACAAATATTATCTTCAATTCAGACAGGAGATAGGGAACTACACTCCCTCCGCCTACCCTGCGATATGCGTGATACAGCGTGAATAAAAAAAACAATCAAAAATCAATACCATACCTAAAATACACAACCAACCAACAAAGAGAATATTACCAAATAAGGTCACGTAACTCCATATCTCCTTATCGTTACAATATCAGTAACATCGAATTCAATATTGGTGAAAGTTATCACACCATAAAAACTGAATAGCGACAAATGAGGAAAGTTTGCCTTGTGGGCATTAAGATTGCGGGTGGAATTTTTTAACCGATTTCGAAAAAAGAAGGTTATTAGTTTGCTGTGTATATATGTCATAGGGTACTTTTGGAATTGGATATATTTAGGCTTCCAAGCACGTGAGCTAAAAGTTCGTAAGTGTGTAATATGTTTTTACATTTACGCTGGATCCTGACATGGCAGAGTAGGCAGTGGGAACCTACTATTAAGACACTTCCGTTTACCATATTCCACCGATTTCTGGAGGTATTGCACCAGAGCGATGAAAAGAAAATATTAAATATTTCATTTTCTGGAGTGAAAACCAAAACACTTACGTGTCTCGTTTGCAGTCGCATGCTTCAGCCCCACGACTGACCTCTGGTACTGTTTGTATTTATTTATTAAAATATTTTGCTTCAATGAATTATTTTCAATTCGTTGCTCTACTCAATACGCAATGTCTCGAAAATAGAGAGGTGCGTGGGGGACGCTGTGTCTGTGGGGACATTAGGTTCCCTTGCCAACCATGGTATATATAGAATACGGCGTAAAGCTAAAATAATTCATATTATGGATTTAAATATTTATAATCTCAAATGATATAACAGCACCTCTGTGGGTGTAAGAGTGGGTTTATGTACATAAGCCTACGTTGTTTGAGTTCCGTTACGTAGGCACATTTTCCTGTTCTTGTTTCCATTCCCTTAGTTATATAATATTTTAATTCCTAATTATACACCTGTAAACCTTTATTTGAAAAAATAGTAAATTTTTATTTGTAATTATACACCTGTTTAAAACATATATGCATCTAACATCTTGCATATGCATCAAAATCGTTTTTTCTACTTTTGTGACATTTCCAAGTAAATGTTAAGCATTTTTATGGAATAAAGATATTTTGAGTTTGACTTTGACTAACAAAGAAACTAATATGAAAAATTAAATGATTTACTATGGGCCCGTTGTGGCGCAAATGTACAAGGGCTTGTGTTGTGCATTTGCACCACTGTTAATAAAAGCATGTTATCCTTACCTGCGTATAAGTCATCCAGCAGCACGGCTCCACCTGGTTTGCGTCCAGCCCCCAGAACTCGAGTTCCTCTTCGAAGAGCGGCCCACATACGTCGGTTGGATAGTGGAGTTTACCGGTCCTGTGTGGATAGACGTAGTTATAGCTATGTAAGATCAAGGCAAAGCGCGGCGTTGAGTTTCGAAACTGAACACGTAATGCTTCAAAAATTTTCCGGTGCGTGGGGAAGGAGTGTCTCAACACTAAGTTTATATTATATAAGATTATGTTTTTTTTATAATATTTTAAAATATGGTGATGCAGTGGGACGATGTTAGAGGGTCTACGAAATAGTTGAGAATTTGATTCTCAGTGAAGAAGTTTACTTATTTGGTTTGTTTATTAAATACTCATAGTCAGCCACAATTTTGTTTTTGTCGATTTTAAAACATAAAATAGATATAATTAGTTTTTTTTCCGTTGCCATAGGATTTTTCGATTTCCTCTTTCCTGCAGTGCCACGCGAGAAAATTATGAGCCTTTGCTGGGCAATACAACTCCACAAACACTTTACTATCAAAAGAATATCAGATATAACATTATTTTGACTCTAGTATTATTATCAGAACATTCTTTGTTGCTTGTTTGAGAAATGTCGTAGCTGTGGACTACAAAAGCATCTTGAAATGTAACTTGAAACCACTGGTGTTTTAAAAGACATTTTAAAGAAAGAAAGACATTATAAATCGCTATACAATTCACAATCTTTATTGTTTTTATTTTTATAGTTTCACGCAGTATCCTACACATAGCATGGTAGGCAATGGGAACCTGAGAATTTAGTGTTGAAACACTTAGTTCCCATTAAGACATTTCCGTTCTCCATGTGTCTCACTACCAGACCAAGAAAATGGGAAAAAATGTTGCAATATCAATTACTGAAAGTGATGTAAATATAAAATAGGTTTTGGTAAACAAAAATAAAACTTAAACCAAATCGTCACTCCACCTCCGATAATTAATCAATGTCGGCACCCGAATGAACGCGGAAACACAGATAGAGCCCCATTAGACCCCCCATTAAGTTAATGGGACAAATAACACGATTAATTAATGACAAACTTTAAACTTTGCTTTGGAATTTTAATTTGGAATATTCGAAATAGTTGGGATACAAGTTATCCGCTTTCAGTTTGAATTATTTTTTGTTTGAATTTCTTTCTAGATTATTTGCATTTGCATAGAGTAAATAAGAGCATTTAACAAACTTTACTAAAGTATATACTTATGTATGTCTTAATAAAAGGTTCCTGCCCTATACCGCGTAGTGGGTTACGCGGTATAGGGCGCGTACCAAAAAAAAGTTTTATATTATTATAAACTCATATTATTGCATGAAATAAATATATTTTCGTGTAATTTCAAAAGAACGAAATATATTATGTTGACGATTTATATTATAATCTTTTATTTTTCTACTTAATGATATTTAAAGCTTAAAATAAAAGCTTGTGTAAAAAACTCCCTACACAGATGCTAACGATAAGTTTTTAAGTTTTATGCTTTATTTTAGCTCGACGATCAATAGAAAACGAAAGGCCTAGCGCTACAATTTCCTCTGAGGGGCAACATCATCCTCATGTACGTGACCTTTCTTCAGCATCGTCTGTTCCTTATAGGTCAACCGAGGTTACTACCTGCTTTTTTTGCCATGCACTGAAGCTTCATAAATCTTCTTTATCATTCTTTTTCTTGATTCCCAAATCACCTTTTCTTCTTTATTCTCACTGTGACATCCTCGCATAATTTAAACTAGTTATTGGTAAAGATGAGAAATATATGAGAAATGACGTTTAGTTAATTAATGATTTCTTATTCCGTTTCAAAATACAGCTATTTGATAAATAATAAAGAAACGATTCAGAATATATCGATAAAGACCAATTAAAACAGCTGTAAAGGAATATAATGGAAAAATGTATTTCTTTAATGAACGTTCCTTGTACCAATTTAATGAGACTATTGGTAAATTATGTAAAAAAGAAAAGAAAATATATTTATAATATTTTTCTTTCTTAATGAAATTTTTCTAGTGAAGTAGAAATAAACGTGCTATAAAACATGATCGTCGTGGGTTTCGAGACACTTAGACAAGACACTTTACATGTTAAGTAGGGAACGAGGATTCCTAACATTAGGTTCCTTTTACCTTGGAGCGTGGAGATAAAACAATAAAATGAAGTACATTAGCATAACGCTTTGTTATACCAGGATAGGCAGATACAACCTAGTGGCAAGACACTCTTTTCTCCACTTTGAAATCCAAGTTGAACACACGGCAAATTTAAAATAATTTACATTTCATCATTCTTCCGAATGGGAATCGAACCTATAGTCGTTGCGTTTATAGTGAAATGCTGTCTCAGTGCGCCACGCCTCAGTCACCTACTGTACCATTTCCACTCAACATTTCTAATATTTATTGTTTTAAATCCTTACTTATATTAAAAGAAATACATATTTTAAAAGGTGAGTGCTCAAATAAATCAGTTTTTGGAAAGCTTCATAAGTTTCGGGAGTGAATTCGAAAAGGTTGCCGAATGATTTGGTAGGATTTTGAATAAATGATGGATCTCAAGGTTTTACAACAAAAAGCACTTTAGTTTATTTTTAAAGAGAAATGACGAATATGTTTTGGTTATAAATTGTAAAATATATTGTATATTCCAGAAAATATATAGAACAGATTGAGGTAGAAGGAACCTGGTGTTGAGATACTCTTTTACACTTCGGTGCTTACGATATTGCGCGGTGGTGGTACTGAGTGGCAGAACTCCCCGCCTTATCATAAAAGTTTGATATCTCTTATGATAATTTTCCCGCTCTTTGTTTGACTGCAATTGGTTATATTTTTCTTTTAGTTTCATTCTTTATCTTTGTGTAACAGTGGAGTAGTCGTATAGAACGGAGCTCTGAGTAAGAGCTCTCTGAGTAAGTTTCATCGTCCACTGTAATCAACCTCTTTAGCCCTCCAGAAGAGTCTTAGAAGAAGAATCTTCTGCTTGTTACAGTAAGGACAAGTTATGGCCGCCAACTTCATTGCAGCCACGACTCGTCGACCACACTATACGTGTTCATCGTCCAGTATCATCGATTTACTATATCTTACTATCTTAGAGACTAAATAAGAATTATTTTATAATATTTTTTGTCACATACCTGTAATAATTAAGGACCTGTGCGAAAACCCCCGGGTGTCTGTCAAAGAAGTACTCGTTGAGCACCGGGTCGTAGTTCGCGAGCGCCTCCGTCAGCCGCGAGAGGCGCGTCGCCGGGATCTTTTTCAAGGTAGCCTTGTACGTCTCGTGCCTGATGCCGCCCACGTTCAGTACGACGCGGTTCTCCGCGTCCATGTTGAGAAGATTCATTTCTGTTGACAAAGTACATTTGTTTTTGGTAAGAGGTCTCTAAATGTAATTTTTAAGGTTCCGTTTATGAAGAAGAAAAACTGCCAATTTGCCTTGAGGAATTCAAATTTAATCCAAACAATTTCCATATATATAAAAATACCCAAAATAGAATCGAACTGACTACCATTCCCTACAATCTCTTGCTCATCTCCTTACACCATATAACAAAACAAACGAAACACTAGACACAAGCATAAATACACGGCTCGGTCGGTCGGTTAACATAATATTCATATGGAGATCACGTGAATTATTCACTAGGCGACCGCTGTCGGACCCTGTTATTACAATTTTGGTTGGGATGGGGATGAAAGGAAGTCGTACTAGTTTGGTTCCCTGGTTTTACTTGTTGTGCTAGTAAAGAAAGGTTTTTATGAGATTTTATGGCTTGAAGGAAACATGTAAGTTGTAAAGTCACCGTACAAAAGATGATTGAAGACTCGGGCTCGAAAAATAATGTAAGTAGGCAGAGAGACCTTGTGTTAAGACACTCCGTTCCCTATTTTCATTCAAATTCTGGAGAAATTGCCTGTTGAGTGGTGGAAAACAACGCCGGTTTTTCCTAGCATCCCCAAAATTCAGCTTTTAGAAACTTAATAGGAACAGATTATTTTTATACTGTAAGCTACAAGGTTTCCCCTGCCTACCCTTTTACATACTACAACAAATACTTACTGACAATATCTCCTCAACCCAACAACTAGGATGCACCGCTACGGAGACCGGCTCTGGCCTCTACGCCACATTACTTCTATATAGTCGTCTTCTAGTCGACTAAACCTGGCTTGCGGTGGCATTGCTTGATTTGATTATGATTTTAATCTGTAACAAAAGAAAATAATATTTAAAATAAATGTAAATGTATAAATGGAAATGAAAACTTTGCAAAAGGAACAGAGTGTCTTATCACTAGGTTACCTCTGCCTCATATATACGAGGTACAGCGTAAAGTTAAAAATGAATCAAGTGCGATTACCATACGCCCACCGATGGTTCCATACCAATTTCATTATTATAGTTCAACGGTACGTAAAAACTTTTTTCTATTTTTCGTCGTATCCTCTTTATGCCCTATTTTTCGCCTCCGCAAGAGTCCCCTCTATAGTTTTGAATATATCTGCAAACTCCATACAAATGCAACAAAACCTTCTGCTGCTTACACAATCGTATCCTTATATTTCGTTGACTTAAAAATCAAAGTTTTTTCTGTGCTCTAAGCTATTATAGAAAAATGATATTCAGAGAGAGAGAGACGGACTATAAAATGATCATACGGACGTTAGTATGACCTGAGCAATAATAAAAATTAAAATGAATGACACTATTACTATGATATTATTTAATAATATCAATAAAAATATAACAAAACAATCTTTTGTTTCACATTATCAAGTAAAAGCATTTAACTTCCAATAGTTCCCAACCATTATATCCTGGTCTCCGAAGCAACTATTAATCTTCCTTACAACAATTTATCATGGGATTTACTCTTTTCGACGTCAATGAACCGTGTATCGAACGTTCCCTTGGACTGTCTTTATTTATATCTTTTTTATTGTACGTGATAGATAAACTCTAATGAAATTAGATTTAAGCGTTTACTATTGTTGATCTTTTGTAGTGATAAAGTTAGTGATAAATCACTTTTTTTATTTATTAGGTGACAGATTATGCTGTTGTTCTTTATATAGTTGGATGGCGATTAGGCGGCGGTGGTGGGGTTAATTAAATTTAACAATACCTATATAATAAGAAAACTTTAGATTGACATGTCATATTTCGACGCCTAAAGCTATGTTATAATTGGATATCTTTAAAACTTTGTCGGTGAATCATGTACTCGTAAATAAAAAAAAAAATCAGCTTCATGCTGTATCCTGCACACAGCAGGGTAGGCAGAGGGAGCCTAGTGTTAAGATACTCCGTTCCCCACTTTCCACAGAATTCAGGAGGCATTACGTGATGCGTAAACTCAACGCCTTACTTTTCCTCTTTACCAGAGAGAGGAAATTAACATATTAAATAGTCTATCCCTTGAAAGGGAATCGAATTCATAACCTATCACGTTTTGCCTCTTTTGTTTTTATAAAAATATTAAAAAACCTCCACTCTCCGCTAGTATGCAACAAAATAGCGTGAAATAATTTCATAGCATCATAAACAAGCAACAAAAGTGTATTCTTAAAGCCTGTTCTTATTAAAATAGTACAATTTCGCGATCTATGCGCGACAGATTTCATTTAACACTTGTCGACGGAAAAGGAACCGTATCCCTTTATAGTAAAGTCCACTTTAGTTGTATTTTTTCTAATTTTTTACCGCTGGGAGCCATATGAAATGTAGCTACGCAAAACAAAGGACAAACCACAGACTGAAAATTGTGGATAAAAAATAAAAAGAACAAAAAAGATTCAATTTCACCTATTTCTAGTGTACGACTGTACGGCAGAATATACATATCAATTCTGTTGAAGGTTGTTGATTTGAATTGGTTTTGTGGATGGAATGGTTAGAAAAAATAGAAAAATAGTATTTTTTTTTGCAAGTTTCATGTTTATTTTTCGTCTGTAACAGCAGTGTAGGCGGAGAGAATCGGCTCGACGAATTCGAGACACTAAGTGTTGAGGAGCGGAACTGAAATCCACACTTAGTCCAGTCCAGTAGTAGTACCAGAGCTGGGAAATAATAGTAGATTCACCTGAACGAGCAGTTCCCTTGTGCCACGACGGCCTCATAGTGATTTTTTGTATTTTTTTAAGCTTCACGCTTCAAAGAGGGGCCTGGGAACTTAGCCTTAAAACACTCTGTTCTCATTAAAACACTTCTCTCCCTCTTTATACTGCTACATGCGGCATATAAGTCCTTACGACAAAATTTATATAGAATATTCATTAACCCCCAGTACAAAGCCAAAGCGGAAAATTAGCTTTATATATAAACAATTTGGGTCAAGAATGGGAAATGGAACGTACAGTCATGTAAGGGGAAAGCAGTGATAAAGTAAACAATAGGTGCGTCCTTGACCTGGGGGATTGTGCGAACTATGAAATAACTATTATACGTAGGAATTCATGTATAATTGATAATAATAATATATTATGCTGGCCGTCGTAGCGCAGGGGTACAATGTGACACATAATGAAATAAATGCTGTAAAATTCGGCAGAAAGTGGAGAACGGAGTGTTTTAACACTAGGTTAGGTAATAACAGACACAACGCGTTTGAATATTTCTGTAATCTTCAAAAAACGTTAGGTCACGATTTGAACCTACAATCACCAATCAAAAATAATATAAAATTAGAACCTAAATAACATAAATGTAAAACCTGGTTGTTAATTATGGCTACATATATTTAAATTTAATATAAAACCCCAAAACTTCTAACAAAAAAATAAAAAAGAAAAACATCCCAAAAGTATAACTATTCATCATTCACCGCGGTAATAACTTTTGTGGCTCACAAATCACCGCGAGGTCTTCTATTAAAATCTCAGAGCGATCTGACATTTCGGTGATAGTGAAGGCCAAAAAAATTACTTTGAATGTACCTATATTTTGTGTAGGAATAGATAATAGTGCATATATTAGACGGTGGTGTGGTGTGCATATAGCAGGATAGGCCTAGAGAACCTGAAACATAGTGTTGAGACACTCCGTTTTATTCCATTACGACTTGCCCGTGCCCTTGTGCTTTCTTCCTTTTACTAGAACTATAGATAATGGACAGTTATAGTGGAGAGGAAGATAGGACGCGCTCTTGGTTTTTATTCGGAAGAGCTTCGTTATGACAATGAAATATTGTAGAGTTTCCAGTTACTTTAATAAACTTCTTATGGCAAATATGTTATTAGAACGATACCTTCCGTTGGTATTATATAAAACTCATGTGTTGCAAATATAACTTTCTTTACATTGTTATCTCTGAATTTCTAAAAGATTTTATATTACACACTATCACAATTATAAAAGGTTCTAACCACTAGACACATAAGGAGCCAAAGCATTATTCATCTATATATATAAAATCGAAAGGTCACTCACTCATCACGAAATCTCAGAAACTACATGTGCTAGGAATCAGAAATTTTGTATAGGAGTTATTTGTAGGACGTAGGTGCTCGCTAAGACGGGAATTTGCAATATTCGACTTCTAAGGGGTTGTTTTTGGGGTTGAAAGTTTGTATGAAACTTCGTTACTACAAATGCTAGGAGTCTCAAATTTTGCATGGACGTCACTTATAGGACGTAGGTACTCATGGAGACAGAAATTAATAATAACGTAGTTCACGCAGGCGAAGCCGCGAGCGGGCCGCTAGTTAAATATATAAATTAAAGGAGTTCGGGAAATCAGTTACAAGTTTCATGCTGTATCACATATAGAAATCTAGACAGAGAGAACCCAGTCTCAATTTCTACCCAATTTTTTCTTATCAGAACGAAGTTAGAACATTCACTCCACCAAGTGAGAATCGAACCTACAACTCTCACGTTTACAATCAACTGCATTATCGTCTTTACATTGTGAAATAGTCGATTAATTATTAACGTTTATATTAAATGTAATCACAAATAACAGTTCTCTATCAAACAATTTCTAATAACGCTCCGATCGAAATTAAATGGGAATTAGGTTAAACACTGGCACCGGAAATCCGTGGTTTCGATTAAGTCGACATGTTGAATTAGTTCAGTTACTTATATTGTATAGGTAGTATCGATTTACATAGTTGTAACTACATATATTGTTTGATTGAGGCAAACAGGAACACAGTGTTAAGAAATTTTCTTTCAATTTATCCGCTCTATTTGGAGAATATAATGGCGGAGCTCAACACCGTGTTTTGGGACTTTGTCCTTTACTTTTAGTCTATAGATATAGCATTCAACATGTGAGGAAGAATCATGTTTAATTCTTGCCTCTGATAACAAGAAGCAAAACCCGGTATTGTGTTACGTCACTCAACACGTAATGCCTTAAAAAATTGGCAGTGCATATGGAACGGAATATTGTAGCACTAAATTCTCTCTGCCTACTTTGATGTATGCGAGAATAGAATAGAGTTCCGTTACAGTACAAATAGCTTCGAGTGCAGCCAAGAGTCTGTATAAATAGCAAAAAGCATAGCCAAAATTACCAAGATTAAACATGTAGTTTCTTTGGGAAGTGTACGAGAGTAAAAGAATAATTCGAAATACATAACCTACGTGAAATATGAATCTAATACCATCACGTTCAGACAGGTAAGTGCCAACTGCGCTACAATAGCGTTAAGTATCGATCAGTATATCAAATTAGGCACTTACCTCTGTAATGCTCTATAACGACCCATTCAAGACGCGATTTAAACGTACATTTATCGTAACAATCTACGTGAATTATATTGTGATGGGAATCCTTTGAGATTGAAAATCTTAGAGGCTTTACAGACGATTATGTGTTTTATATAAAATGTATTTTAAGCATTTTTAAGGGGACAAAGCAGACAAGACAAGTAGCCGCCCGCTACTTCGCTTGTATGGACTTTCAAACATGAAACTGGACTGATGTCATATCAGACACTCTATTATCTTTTATATATCTTTATCTATTATCTTTTATATCTCTTTCCTAATTATAGTTGTTCGTGAGATATTTTAAATATTTCATTCTCATATTATTATGTAAATGAGAAATGCCATTATTTTTACTTTGCAATGTCTCGAAAATTAGGGAACGGTGTGTCCTAACACTCGTTGCCTCTGCCTACCTTGCTATGTAGGAATAGGCGTGAAAATTCTACTGTTCCAGAAAATTATAATATAAAAATTAAGGACTTTATTCTCTCGAAAAATTCTTACAGGAAACCCAATCTCTATTTCTATCAAAATAGGGAATTTCATTGTTCCGTTCCGTACTATCGAACGTATAATTTGTTTTACCTTGACTAAGCTGTTGTTTTCGTTCCGTTGTCACGGCAACGGTAACACAACCCGCCTGACACTGACGTGCGTGGCGCTCGACGTACGGGCGGTTGCGTACCAAAATCTTGATTTGAGTTCCTTTACTTGGATCAAAATGCAGTATCATTTCTTTTATGGTAAATTTTTCTAAGTTTTTTTTACCTTCATGCATTTTCTCGTATATCATGATGGAAAGAGGGAACTTAGTGTTTGGATACTTTCTGCTAAAATTTTTGTTTTTGTTTGGCATAGGGAAACTGGGGCTAAGACACTCCGTTCCTATAAAGACATTTCCTTTTCTCACTTTCCGCCGAATTCTGAAGGCAATTACGTGTTGAGTGGCGGAACTCAACGCCGAGCTTTTGGCTCGTTACAAGAGAAAGAAATTGAAAACTTAAAATATTTCATTTCTATGAGTGATAATCGAACCCATAACCTGTACAGTCCTCGCTTGTGCCCCTGCGCCACGACTGGCCTCAAACTAAATGACAACCCTAAATAGGTACAAATATTCAAATAACAGAATGCAAATGTCTGTTTTGCCAGTATTGACCCAGATATGAAAGTTAGATATAGTAGCAATCCACAGCAAAAATATTCAAATGATTTAGAGGTTTTTTAGATTTTTATGAAAAAACGTTATGTTATTCGTTTTTTAAATTCCACTATCCGTATCATTCAATCTATCCCGCATTATACGGGAAACGCGTGAAAGATGGTTGTACCGTAATTAATATCGAAATGCTATTAGAAAAGTTAGCTCAGCGTTGCCTACAAGAGCACTTCAAACACAAAAATACTTCTAATTTTACAAGCTTAAGCCGCATTTTCGAGTTTTCGAAATGAAAGGAAGCACCAAAACTTTCACATCGCTTGGGGAATCTTAAATTATTGAAAAAACACTGTTCTCAAATTAATTATACACTTTTCTTTTAGGGTTTATGCTGTATGCTATGTGGTAGACAGAGGGAACCTGGGAACCTAGTGTTAAGTTACACCGTTCCTATAAAGGCACTTCCGTTCCTTACTTTATAAAACCTACGAAATAAACAAAAAAATACCCGTAATATTTACTAAGCAGTAAAGGTAAGAGAATATCCTAAGCCTAGTGGAAAAGCAAATAAACAGTAGATTATATTTTCAGAATTTGTAAAAAATACGCTCATTTTTCACATTAAATCCTTCGAGAGGCACATTGTAGAAGACAACAAGATGATCTCATTATTTTTACTTTTTTTCACCGTAAGTATATAATAAGATATTTTATTTCATAAAGGCGCAGTGGAACAGAATTTAATTTTACACTCGATAGTCGCGGATTTATTTCCCACTTGGCGTAGCAATTTCTTTTTATTTTCCCGCTCTCGCAAGACAAAGTGCGGTGTTGAGATCCGTGATATAATACGAAAGGTCTCAAATTCGGGCGGAAATTGGGGAAGGGAGTATCTTGTTGTTACCCTACTTTTTTTAAATATATATTTTAACTAAACACTACAGACACGTGGTCCGAATTTTTTTTGACTTTTTCTTATTATCAGTTAGCTAATTATCAGCTAATCAGCAGTTTTATATTTATATTTATCTATTGTATTTATCTACGAAAGTCCAGGTATTTTTAGAATGCACTTTGTAAACGATTGTTAGGGGTCCTCAGGTCATTTCACAAGCGGTTAATCCCAAAGAAATGCGAACTTAAAATTAAAAATTTAAAAAGTAATATACATGTATAAATTGTTATGCAAAATGAAAATTTATTCGACAAAGCTTCATGAAATATTCAAAAATACAAATGTATGCGCAGGTGTATTGAAAAGCTATATAATTTTGAAACTGCAAAAAATATAATTTCAAAATATGTGAATGAAAGAGTGAAAAGTGGGGAACGGAGTGTCTTAAAAGTAGGTTCCCAGGTTCCGTCTACCTAAACCTGTAAAAAAACTAGAGCATGTAAACAAAATAAAACGTCAATTAAAGATTCAATCTAAAACAGGAAAGCTACCACTAATAGAGTCAGGTTTCCAATAAAGTGAAGAATTTGGATTTTCATTTGTTCTTATTGGTTCTGCACCGGACTAATTGAGATTAATGAGTTTCAATCCCACACCGTTTGTTTGTTTTCTTTTATTTTAACGCATTTTGTTGAATGAACAGAGGTCAGTCGAGAGACAGTGGCACAAGCGTGTAGGAAATAAAATATTTAGTATATAATTTTTTTGGCTCTAGTATCGAGGCAAAACACGTCGTTGAGTTACGCCACTCAATACGTAATGTCACTAGAATTCAGCGGAGTGTCTTTACCCTGCTAAAGCGTGAAGGAGGAAAAAAACAGAGGCCTTTGCTTTGGATTGTGTAATAATTTATTGAAATAATTTATTCTCTCACGTGGAAATTGAATCCATAACTGTGCCAAAACACATTCAACATTTTCACCAAAATCTATATCAATATTAAAAAAAACTAAATAGCGTCCAAACAAAAATATCAACTAACTTACGAGTTAAATATTTAATACAACACTAAATGAATGCTCTTCATTAAAGACAAAAGTAAAAAATAACGTTCAAAAGTTTAATTTTCATATGAACTAAATATATAGCTATATAAGTTTTCGTAACGAGTTTTTGCTACGAATATGAATACTGACTTGATTTTAAATTTTTGCTTAAAATTATATTTTGTATTTTAAACGATATTAAAAATCCTGAGCTAATGTCCGACTGTAAACGCGAGGGCTGTTGGTTCGATTCTAATTTGGGGGAATGAATTATATATATAATATTATATATATAATATATTGTCAGCTTTGGTTAAGAGTTTCACTAATCAAAAGGACTGTCTTATTGTTTTTCGCTATGTACTATGTTACTTTAGTTTTTTTAGCTACTCGCACAAATCCACACAGTACAGGCGGACGGAATCAGGGAATCTAATCTATAATTCCGACACTTCTGTTCCCCATTCGGCAAGTTCTGGAGGTTAAGTGTTGGAACTCAATGCCCTGTTACCAGAGCGAGGAAAAGAAAATATTAAATATTATATTCCCTCGAGTGAAAATCGAACCCATATCTCGTCGCCTTTACAGTTTCACGCTTGTGCCACTGCGCCATTGACCTCAATATAAGTATATATTACAATATATATTAAAACACACACAAAGGTCATTTAACGGCTAAAATAATTTAAAACTGTGTAGGAAGAGTATAAAATTGGTCGGCGTTAAATAACTGCGGTTTTATTTATGTTCCCAGCGCGCATAGACTGTGGGAATGGTTAATGGACGTGGTATATAGTGGTGGTTTGAAAATATTTTAAAAGATAGGTTCGATTAAGTTATAGGTTCGATTCTCGTACGGGGAGTGGAAGACAGACAGAATTTCACAGCTCACAACACAATGAATGGAAAATTCAGTAAAAATACTGTTCCCCATCCATTAGATGGTATTTTTACACTAGGTTCCCTCTGCTCTACGCTGCTATAATCGGCTAATATTGCTTGAAGATGTCACAATAACTTTGTTTTGTCTATAATCTATAATTAGAGCCTAAATGTAACAATATATAACAAAATTTAAAAAAATATTGATATGTAGGTATATTATATAAAAAAATTAATACACCTAACCTAACCAATTACTTTTTTAAAATATTGGTTGGGAATTCAAAAGCGTATATCATTTCTTGAAAACGTTTTTGTTTGACATTTTCAATGAATTATTCATTGAAAATGTCAAACAAAAACGTTCAAAATTAATATTTCATCTGCGGTTGATGGGATTACGCGGGGCGGGTGAGGCGCAAGAATTAGGGTTATGGGTTGGAAATTTTCAAAATATCTCCAAATATTAAATGAAACATTCCATTCAGAGCCCAACGTGGCGCAGGAGTACAAACGTGTGACTGTAAACGCGACAGGTTGCGGGTTTAATTCCTACTTGGGGAAATGAAATGTCTTATATTTTTATTTCCTTTTTCTGTCAACGGGGTAAAGGGCGGCGTTGAGTTTTGCCCCTCAACAAGCAATACTTTGGGTATTCTGTGGATTTAACGGAAGTGTTCAATAATTAGAATACAAAAAAAGAAAGAAAATATCTCAACTTCAGGCCATCTTTGCGCTTCCTGTTTCCGCCACTTGACATGTCATCGATATACGAGTACGTATTATAAAAGGGCGAACCTGTCCCCTGATGGTAAGTGATCAGCGCCGACCACGACACTAGCAGAGGAGCTAAAAATGCGTTCTTGTTACCAGAGCTTCGAAATGAATATAAAATATTTCTTTCCCCCGAGTGGGAATCAAACCCATAACCATCGAGTTTACAGTCGCACGCTTGTGTCCCTGCATCACAACCATATTTAAATATAGTCCCTCTCTAATAATAGTCCAAATAAAAACCATCCCTATTCTATATTTTAAGAGGAAATAAACAAACATCATAAAGATTAAAAGGTAATAAAGTTTATGTATATGTGCAAACATACAAACATACATTTTAATTGGATACTTCGATACGGCTAATGTTATCACAAATTGAAATGAGGGGCCCTCGTCAGTAATCCTGGTAAAGCCGGGAGGATTTTGGTGGTGTCGTTGGTATTATGGAATCATATAAATATAAATAGAATGATTATTGTTTTGACTTACTGATTTTTAGAAGGATTGGGGCCAGTCGTGGCGCGGAGTTGCAAACGTGCGGCTGTAAACGCGGTAGGTAGTGGATTCGACTCGCAATGCAATATTTAATATTTGCATTTCTTCGCCCTGATAACGAGGGCGGCGTTGTGATTCACCACTAAATCAATCAATCGCTCAATACGCAATGCCTCCAGAATTCAGAGAAACCTAGGGAAGTGTCTTAACGGCAACGAAATGTTTTAACATTAGGTTTTCAGGTTCTCTTTTAAAAATGAAACTAATGGTTACCTTCGATTTTGATTCTGAAGTTTTGACCTAATAATCCAACCGGATTACGAAAATAAAAATATTTAAGAAAGAAAAAGAATAAGTTTAAACGTTGCTTTTTTATTAGTTTAAATAGAATGTCACATGTAATCAGATCAATCTAAAATATTTATTTATATATTTATCCTATTTTCCTTTAGCTGTACGTTGTATCCCGCATACAGAACGGTAAGCAGAACAACAAATTATTGAGACGCGGAACTCAACGCCGCGTGTTGTCATATTACCAGACCGAGAAAAAAGAAATCACTCCTCTAATAAGGAATCGTACCTGAAACCGTCGTCGCGTTTACAAAATTTAAACATGCATCAAAAACGCCACACCCAAGTCTAATTCGTTTGAAACATTCGTGTTTTCGACGCGCCGCGGCGCGGGTAGGAAGACGTACTGTATGGAATATTTCATTATCCTTCTTACCGACCTACTTCATAAAACATAACGCCTTTTTTAAGTATGTCGGTACTTTGGTATGTAAAATCGTGTGTAATTTATTTTATTTCTTAAACGTTTTTTAAATTTTTAAAGAGTTATTGTTAGTGTTGGAAAGAAAAATACTTTTAAGAAAATATATTAAAAAATGGACTAGGCGGGATTTGAACCCGCTTATCTTGTATCTCTACGCCACGACTGACCTCAATTATAAGGCCTAGTCCTAACAATTCATGCTCAATACATACATATTCTATGTATTAATGATAATTTATGCTTAATGTATTCTAAAATATGTATATACATGCTTATTGACTGATCAGCATATTATATGACCAGATCGTGGTGCAGGGGAACAGTGTCTTACTATCAACGATTGATGATAAATTTTCAATTATTTTCATTAGTCAAGTGGGGAATGGAGGGTATTGACACAAGGTTCCTTTGCGGGATATTGCGTGAAACGAAAAATAATAATATTTTTCATATTTAATTTCCATTTACCATTCACTTACAAAATTACACGAAAAACCAAAAACAAAAACATTTACGACATATAAAATACCGTAAATTGTATTCAAATCCCTAACCATGGCTGTGAGTAAAACAAATTACACTAAGATCACTTCATAGCCAAAAAACAGAAGAAAACAGATGTTCTTGAGACCAGCTGTGTACAAGGAAAAACATCACCCTACAACCAAATAGCAAAAATACTAACCTTCTCACTATAATTATAGTACGACCAATGTGTTTTGGCCACTTTGAAACTAGACTTTCGGTGCTTTTCCGCATAGTGCTCTTAGTAGGAAAATAGTCAGAAATAAGAAAATATCTTCAAATCAAGCCTGCACAGCTAGTTTCAGAGCGGCCACGACTCGTCAACTGTACTATACTTCAAGCCATCCTCTATTAACATACATATAAGGTTTATTTTCCTTATAGAGCAATAAAAAAGGGAGAAACTAATAAACTAAGCTTTCCATTCGTATGTAATCTTATATTACTATGTAAGATTTGGTTCTGATTCTAGCCAGATGGTGACTTGTTGACATTACCGATGTTATACTGGAAAGATGGAGGATTTATTAGCAAATTATAAGCTAATTTGCTAATAAATCCTCCATATTTCCAGCTTGTATAAGTTAGATGGCCAGTCGTGGCGCAGACGAGCTTGCGACTGTTAACGTGACAGGTTGTTTATTCGATTCCCATTGGAGAAAATGAGATACTTAATGTTTTCATTTCCTTGCTCTGCTCTCTCAACACGCAATGCCTACAAAATTCGATGGAGAGTGGGCTACGGAAGTGCCTTAAAGGGAATTTACTGTTAAGACACTATTCCCCATTAGAAATGCTTCCTTGAGGCATTGAATATTGAATAGCGCAACTCAACGCTCGTTTATTTCTTTTCTTAACTTTATTAAATAGAGTGCGGCATTAAGTTCAGCACAATGTCAAGAGTAAATCGTAGAGCTCTCTGTTAACTTTACATAATATTAAACTTGCGTAAAAATAAAATTAAAAAAAAAAGAACAATCCACGAAAAACATATTCAAATACTTTATTTATTTATCATCCTATAGAAATCACCAAGATTTACTTCCCCTATCTCATAAATAATTCCATACAAAATGAACGAACGAGGCAATTTAATGGCGTTGAACAAACAAACGGGTAAACAAAGCAACGAGATTTTACCATAACAGCTATCCTGTAATCACATTATCGTTGGGATAAAAAATATATTATATTTATCCTCTCCTTAGGGAAAATGTATTAGTCATATTTACTAATGTAATGTATCTACTAGTGTATAGTAGATATAGTTTGAGGCCAGTCATGGCGCAAGGGTGGAAAGGTAAGTAAACGTGTAAGGTTGTAGGTTCGACTCACACTTGAGTAAATTAAATCTATATATATAAAATTGAAAGGTCACTCACTCATCACGAAATCTTAGAAACTACATGTACTAGGAATCTCAAATTTTGCATAGGAGTTAGTTATAGGACGTAGGTGCTCGCTAAGACGGAAATTTGTAATATTCGACTTCTAAGGGGTTGTTTTCGGGGTCGAAACTTTGTATGAAACTTCGTTACTACAAATGCTAGGAGTCTCAAATTTTGCATAGACGTTACTAGGACGTAGTCATGGAGACAGAAATTAATAATAACAAGTTCACGCGGGTGTAACCGCGAGCGGGCCGCTAGTATTTAATATTTTCACTTCCTCGCTCTAGTAACGTGCAATTCCTTAATAATTTTTCAGAAAATAAAGAACGGAGTGTCTTAACACTAAGTTTCCAAGTTCTCTTTGCCTAACAAACAAATATCACACATAGTAAGATGGTGAAACAAAGATTTGCCCTCGGTAGATAACTGTTTAGGGTGGTGGTGAGATTCACCATTGAGGTATCTATTGGTGTACGTGGGAAACGTCGGGTTTCCAAAAATGTGTAATACTAAATATAAGCGAGGAATCCGGTTAATAGTTTCATTTAAAACTAGTGGACCCGGACGCGGCTACGCCTGCTTGAACTATAAGAATATTTATTAAATATTATATAAGGATGAATATAAAAATGTAAGTTCATTTTGGGTGACGTTTTCTTAAAACAACAAAGAAACTTTGCAAACCGTTGCTTAGCAACGACGGTTGTTATTAACATGACAGAATAAATTGCATGTCAAATTAGAAAGTATTTTAATTTATTAGTACATATGTGTAATGTAATGTTATATAGCCTATAGCACTTCTGAAGAATGCAGCTTTCATACAAAACAAAAACAAAGTAAATCGGACCAGTAGATCCAGAGATCTTAGCGTTCAAACAAACAAACAAACAAACAAACAAACAAACAAACAAACTCTTCCGCTTTATTATATTAGTATAGATATAACACATTACAGCCACCATCTATAAACTATCAACGATTTTCCACTTTCTCCTCAATCTCTGTACCAAATAAAAATATTAGAAATAACCACCGGCTGAGTGATCGAATCCACATATATCACATATGGCCGGAAGCTCTCCCACTGTGCCATAACGGCCTCACAAAACAAAACAATTGAATATATTATAATATACCGACTGTAACTTAGTATGTAAACCCTCGTCACGCGTCTGGAAGCCGCTACGTTATTGACATGCATAATTAAAATTATTTCCTTTACCATTATTTTATAAAATATCCTGCTGGAAGAAATACAATGTTATTATTATTGAGGCAGTCATGGCATAGCATCAGAGCGGTCGACTGTGAACGCGGTGGTCGTGCATTCGATTCCCATTCAAGGGAACGAAATATTTAATATTTTCATTGCCTCTCTCTGGTTATGAGACAAAGCCTAAATGGCTCCTTTGAATTCTGCCACTCAACATGTGATGCCTCCAGAATTCGGGGGAACGGAAGTGTATTAATGAAAACGGACTAACTTAACACTAGGTTCCCTTTGCCTATGCTGCTATGTGCGGGATCCAGCTTAAAGCTAAAAAAACCACACATTATTGACACCATCTATAAACTTTCAACTATTAAGTACAGGTTTAACCTGTCGGTGAGTTACTAATGTTATCTCATGATGACGTAAAGTGGATTTTATAAATCCATATTAAGTGCTTGTTGGAAGCTCGGGGATTAGGTCGATTATTTATAATACCTAAATAGAAAATGTTTTCGTTTAGTTGGGAAAGTTTGTATTATATGGCGATGGGTTTAGGTTCTATTTTATATCTTATCAAGTATGTTGTATAAAGGGAGTCAAGTAATTTGGTTCGTTTTTCAACTTGATATCCCGCAAATTGCAGAATATACAGCTAGAACATGGAGTTCCCCACATACCTTCCGAATTTTAATACACTGCCTCTTAAGTAGAGGAATCGAACTTATAACCAACATGCTCTCAGGCTCTGTCCTAATAAGCCACGATAAAATATTTTAATTCTTATTTTTTATTTATACTTATATGTTTGGTGGGTATGTATAATATATTTTTGTTAACCTAACTGACACTAATTACAATTTTTTAAATATTTCAATGAAAAAAGGAATTTTAATATTGCTGAATCATTCATTCAAAATGTATGAACCGTTCAACTCATAGAATTGAGTTTAAATGAAAAATTTAATTAATCCTCTTTAGAACCAATTCAAGTGCTTGATAATAGCTGTTATCATCGTGGGTTCTATTACCGCCCGTGGACATTTTGATCTAAAAAAAATCATATCTAAAAAGTTAAAAGATAGTCGTAGTACGACGTCTGACTAAGAACGACTGTTATAGGTTCGATTCTATTCGAGGGAATGAATTACTTTTATTTACCCGGTCTGGTAACAAGTTAAGTTTCGCTACTCAATATGAAGGTCCCGAGAACAGAGTGCCTTAGCACTACCTAGTGCTTTAAACATTTTTGGTGATATACCATAATTAGGAAAGATTTTTAGGAATAATATAGTAAATTTAATAAAAAATTGAACCCGCGCCTTTTGCAAGCCGTCCAACAGGAATGGTTTCAAATATCGCTACGCTACTTTATAAATATAATGTTTTCTTATTTCTAAAAATTAAATAAAAAAAGTAATTTACTAAACCTAGGTCAAACGAATAACCTAATATTAGAAGAACTGGAACTAAAATTGTTTGTTCGTAGCTCTAACTAAATAACGTATAATTCGATTGCATTCACCGTAGCGCGTTAGGGGTGCCGTTTAGATTGTAAATTGTGTTACCCTTATATACTACTTTGACAAAAAATAACTACTTAAAGTACTAAATTGATTACTATTTTATTTTATTTTTCATTGGCAAGCACTGGTGTTGAGTTCCGTGACTCAATACCCAATGTCTGGAATTTGGATAGACATTGGATAACGGAATGTCTTGATTGTATTGTACTTGCTAAGTGTTTTGCTACGCTAAGAGATAATTGAGTCTGGTCCTTATATTTAATAATTTAACACATACGGCGATATAAAGATCGTTTTTTTATATTTTTCAACGTTATGCTCTATTCCACATACAGAAGACAGAGGGAACCTATTGTTTAGATATTCCGTTTTCTTGAATTCGCCCGATTTTGAACACATTACGTATTAGAGCTATGTATCTCGTGTGTTGTAGATGAAATGAAAATAGTCTACCGAGTTCGAATCGAACCCGCAACCAACGCGAATATTTTTTAGATGCCGTGCCACTACGCCACGAAGGCTTTGTTATTTATTACATTTCGTACATTTTTATTATACATTTATATACATATATCCATAGACATATTATATTTTTTATAGAATTTCGCATTATACAAAGGTAAACTGGCCTATTAACTTAATATTAATATTTAACTAGAATAATATAAATATTTTTTACAAATGTATTTTGCCCATTTTCTGTTCTGCGAATTTGATATGTATGACCTCTAGACAAATTTGGAATATTACTTTTACGAAAAGGTAAAAGTATTAAATGAAGTATAGAGATAAGTATAATTGTATTTTACAAAAGGCAGGCCGTCGTAGCGCAGCGGTACAGTGTCTATATGTAAGTGTGACTGTTGTGGGTTCTATTTTCATACGGGAGAATTAATTATTTACATTTCTCCACTCTGGTAACAAGAAAAAGTGAGGCATCGACTTTTCCACTTAACGCGAATTGTCTCTAAATTTGGGCGGAAAGAGGAAAATAGAGTGCCTTAACACTAGGTTCTGTTCTTCTGCCTACATTACTATATACGTACATGATATAATATAAAGTAAAAAAAAAACATTAAAATGTAACACATCAGTACAAAACACAAAAGCGGGAAACGCCGTATTCTAACACTAGATTGCTTCTGTTTGATTACACTACTGTATGCGGGATCCAGCGTGAAGCTAAAACAATATAAGCAAAACAATAAATATTTAATTTTACCAGACGATGCAATAAGTAAGTCGCTAATATTATATAATGAAAAACGTACAGCCATTAGACGTCTCGCCTAACCGAGTGAGGGTCACCAGTACACAATACAGTGCACGGCGAGAAAATACAAATCTGGGTTATAAGGAAATGGTATAAGACTGAAATGAATAATGTATACAGTATAGTCCAAGTTATCTGCAAGTCGGACTGAGTTCTCCAACTGTGACTTTATTTCCGATAGTGGGACTATTTGATAAGTTGAAATGATATTTTCAACTTATAATATTCTTTTTTAAAAGCATATCAAGAAAAAAGAAGATATTTCCATGCAACGCCATGTGATTCAGGGAAAAGTTGAGGGTAACAGGCCACGCGGTAGATCCGCCATGCGATGGACAGACCAAGTGAAGGCTGCCCTCAACGACCGTACGAATGCACCAGGCAGACAGTCAACCACGTAGAATGGCGTCGGACTGTGTGGCGCACCACCAACCTTTAAAAAGGACGACCACGACTGCTCTGTCAAGAGTGAAACGACAAAGAAGAAGAATCAAGAAAGATAAATTAAAATATAAAAGTGTCATATTAGCTTAAGAACTTGTTTTAACATGATAATAGATGACAAACTTGGAAAGCTTCCAAGCGACAAGTTGCATTAAAAAAATAATAAACGCAATTTGTTAAGAAATGTACACTTAGATACATTGTTAGTTTACAGTGGAACTCGTAGCGGTTTGTGTAGAAAACATTTTAAATATAAATATAACCATTTTTGTTATAAGTATCAATAGTGTCACCAGAAATCCCGTTCATATTATTCATTATATCGGCAATGAATGTAGCAATGTGTCATAAAAAGCAACGGCCGTCAAATCCCGTTGGCTGAAGGCCAAAGGAGATAATTTTTATGAAGTGTAGTATTACAGATGAGGATTATATTATTCGGATGGCCATCACGGGTTTGATGGTGTGTGAAATTCCATATTGGGTTAGGTTCCAATATTATATTGATAGGTAATAAATAGGATTTTCTTGAAAGTTGAATGATATTTATTTTCATTTTTTCAATAATAGAATTGGAATAGAAATAGTTTTTTTCTTGGATAAATTTTGTTTCATTTGTCGAGTCACTACATTTTAACTGACATTTGTTAAATTGAAATAAGATTTTCTTGTTTTTTTTCAGCTCCACTCAGTATCGCGCGTGTAGCAGGGTAGTTAGAGGGAGCTTGGAAAGTAAGAAACGGAAAGGAAGAAAAAATAATACTTGGAGCTTGGACATGAAAATAATTTATTCTCCCGAGCGGAAATCGAACCCACAACCGTCCAGTCAGACCCTGTACCACTAAATTTAAAACTATTTAGTAGCATTTTCTTCAGTCTGTATCTAACTAGGACAAACTTATCTACATAATTCACCCAGAATATATGAAAACTTAGTATCCAAGTATTCTGTAGGTACACTCCGCTATAAGTACATAAGGTTTTGATATTTTAAAACGCGGATCACGTAATATATAGGGGCTGTCATCTTCTACGCTACTCAAATTAGAATTTAATCTTGAAACTAGTTTTTGATAAATAATATTACAATTTCTTTTTCACGCTGCATCCCGCTTAAACCAGAGTCGGCAAAGTGACCCACTTCCTGTAAAATTGAGAAGACATTGCGTATTAAGCGGTGTAACTTAACGCCGCACCTTGTGCACGTTTTTAAATGTCTTTAGATATATTGCAATAAAAGTACATTTCTATTATTACAATAATTCTAGGTTCCATTTTACGATTTTAAGTTATACAATATATCAATTTACATCTAAAAACATTCTCCTTTCGCCATAATAGGATAAAAGGGGCTAACTATTTCTTTATCCTGCTAGAATATAAAAACTTCTTTGAGAGCATGAAAGCCCTTTTTGATACCTGTTCGTATATTTAAAGTGTTATTTGAATATAAATGGGTGTAAGGGGTCACATTCGAACAGCCCTAAACATTTTTAGCAGTTTTGTTAAGATGTACATACATACATGTAAAATTGAGTTATTTTGTGTATTTTCTTTTAAAAATAAATCCTACTTTATTTTCTTAAAATGATATTCTTGAAAATAAATACACCAAAATAACTTGTCTTGTGGTGTCTTATTAGGTTCCCAGGTTCCCCTGCCCTCCCTGCTGTGTGCGAAAATCAGCGTGAAGTAATGAAAGGGTTATATTAAAGAAAATCTCTTTTTCATTCCACCATCTATACTAATATAATAAAGCGGAAGAGTTTGTTTGTTTGTTTGTTTGTTTGTTTGAACGCTAAGATCTCTGGATCTACTGGTCCGATTTACTTTGTTTTTGTTTTGTATGAAAGCTGCATTCTTCAGAAGTGCTATAGGCTATATAATATTACATTACACATATGTACTAATAAATTAAAATACTTTCTAATTTGACATGCAATTTATTCTGCCATGTTAATAACAACCGTCGTCGCTACGCGACCGCGTTCGTTACCGCGTCATTTTGATATTCATCCTTATTAATGAAAATAAATATAATAGTATATTTCTATAGAAATTATATTCTTATATTTCAAGCAGGCGTAGCCGCGTCCGGGTCCTCTAGTTACAATATAAAATGCATCAAGCGCGATACGAGAATAGAAAACTAAAGAGATTCATTCGTTATACAAACGGTAGAGACGCTTTATAAGTTAGATCAAAGCGAAACCACTCTGGCGTTAACTAAATGATCTAAGTTATGTAATGTTTATATGAAAAATCTATGAAGTGTTATGGCGTTAAGTTCCGCTGAAAGAGGAGAGTATCTTAATAAAGACAACGCAAAAGTTAAGCAAGTAAAATAAATAAACATTCTACGTTGTCTGTCTACATCTGGCTAGTCAAATCGTGTTGGGTTCCGTCAAATAATAACTATATTTAGAAATGCCTCGATCATTTCAATTTAAAATAGTTTTCTAAATTATTTAAATTTCAGAATTTAATAAATATATCTTAATTTGGCTTTATTGGTTTACTATAATATTTTTCTTCGTTTCATCTCGTACCTGAAGCAGCAGAACAAACCACATTTAGGATTAAGACTGTTCTTCACTTTACGCCCAATTTTCGAGATATAGCGTCATGAAACTTAATGCCGCGCTTTGACCTATTAATGCGAAGTGATGAAAATAAATAATTAAATCCCCCGAATGAACATCGAACCCACAACTGTCACGTTTACTATCAGACGCTCTGAGACAAAAAAATATTCTAATTAGGTTCTTTACTTAACCAAATTCACAATTAATCTTTTTTTACAAATTACCCTCTATGTTCTTTGAACCCGCTACTTCCTAAAGTCAAATGATATATTAACGAACTAATTTACCAAGAAATCACTCAATTCGGCTCAAAAAGATTAATTTTCTCAGTAAATATACTTGCGAATATAGATTGTATGTAAAATAAACATTTGGCGGCGCGAATTGTAAACAGTAAGATGAAATAGAACTTCGGTGTGTTTTTATTTTAATTCTTATACAGACAGACAAACGGAATTATGGGTTTGGTGAAAACTAAATGTTTTATATAGACTAGGCTGTGCTCGTGACTTTTTTTGCTTGGATTTTGTGACATTTGCTTTAATTATTGGGAATTAGTACATGTTATAATTTAAATATTTAATATTTTCAATCTTTCGCTCTGATACAAGGCAAAGCGCAAGTTCCGCCACTCAACTCGCAACGCTTCCAGAATTCGGCTTCAAATGGGGACGGAAGTGGCCTACTGAGAACAAACAATGTCTTAACATTAGGTTTCCAGGTTCCCTTTGCTTTCCCTGGGGGATAAAGCGTATAGCAAAAAATGAATAATATATAATTTTCCCGAATACTTTTATAGAGATGCTTCATAATTATATTCCTAGCTATATAATCAGAACAGCAAAATACACGAACAAACAATCTCGCAATTATCGCAGCTGACCAAACACACACTGATACACTGCAAATATACGGGATCGATCGCTTTGAAGACGTTCATTAATATACTATCGTTAGTGGGCTTTCAATATTTATTTATACATTTAGTGGTCTATTTATATGCAGCTAGCGACTGGCGGCTTCGCCCGCTTAAACCCTTATATGTTATATAAGTATATAAATTTTTTACATCAATTATGTATCCTCCTATATCTTATAAAACAAAGTCGCTTTTTGTGTCTGTCTGAACTTTCTAACTCTTCTTCTTCAAAACCACCCAACGGATTTGGATGCGGTTTTCACCATTAGGTCGAGTATTTCTCAGGGAAGGTTTATATATAGTTTATTATTTGTACATTCTTATGTAAATTAACATAAATACGATAAATGCGTATAAAGTCCTACCCGCTGAGACACTTTCGCGCATGCGCTGCTTTAATGGTAAATACTACATGAAAAAAATGTACTGGAGTATTGTTCCTCTTAATAAGATCTACAAAAAAATCCGCGATGGCATATTCGTATCTTTTAAGAATAACTTGTAGTGATCATATTTCTGTCTAAAAATAGTAATTTCAATATATTTTTTATTGTGAGGGATATTTCTCCATAATTGTATTAATCCTTATCCTTTAAAATACTTTATTAAATTTTTACGTTAAACGAAGATACAATTTGCTTTTTAAACTATTTCGAAATTGCGAATAGTTTTAGAGAAAAACGCATTTAATTATTGACACATCACGCCGTTCACACATCAACTGTATCGAGTCAAGTTTCACTTATCCCTTACTCTCAGCATATAAATAAGTTTATTAGTTACGTTGGCCATTTAATGTAAATCAAAACTGTCTTTTCTGTTTTTCATTTTAATAAGTACTTTAGAAGTTGTTACAATATCAAAAAATCCTTGCTGCGAAACGCGTCTCGCGACGTTATGCTTATCCAAGCGAGTCCGCCGCGCCCGCCTGTCTTACACGCATCGGTGATTCAGTGGTAGAATGCTCGCCTGCCACGCGGGCAGCCCGGGTTCAATTCCCGGCCGATGCATTCTATTTAATTTTCGTCACAGGCAGCCACGTAGTGCTTGCTTTTCATCAGGGACAGAATACCCTCCTCAGCATTAACCACAAGCTCGAAAAAAAAAACCCGCCTGCCTTTATAGTAACGAAGATTTAGATGCGTTTGCACGTATTGGATAATTCGAGTTGAATGTATTATTTAATGTCATTTAACTATCTAAAAATAGTAATTTAAATATATTTTAATAAGTACTTGAAAAGATTAGTATCACAGATATAAAATAACGGTACCTACTAAAAAATCCTTGCTGTGTAAAACAATTGGAAAATCCTTATTGAAACTACGAAAATGCGGGTTGCATTAGGGTTTAATTAATTTTCAGATTATCTTAAGTGCTTTGCAAACATACATTATATGAACAATCCAGTAGTAAAAGCGGGCGAAGCCGCAATAGGGTCGCTAGTTATTCTATAATTTCGGACAATACTGTAAAGTTTCATCTATATCCGTTCAGTAGTTTTTGCATGAAAGTCAAATAAACAGACAATCTCATAAAGTTTGACATTTATAATATTAGTAGCATTAGTAGGATGTTAATTGTAGACAGCAGGTTAGCCAGAGAGAACTTTAGCAGTTAAGACACTGCCAAAATTTGAGACATTGTTTCAGAAAGTAGAAATGAAAACAATTGATTCCAATATTTGTAGTGAAACTGACTTATACCTGCGACTTCGCCTACGTAAACAAAAATAATAAATAATAATAATATATGATAAACACATACAAATAAAACTTATACTTTCCTAGATAAATGGAACAACAACACAAAGTAAGTAATATATATACATCATCCACTTCTACAAGTGTAATTCTACCATTAATTTATACTAAGCTAAATTAAACTAACCAAATTAAACTATAATAAATATTTATTTCAGACAGCCTGAATTTTGTACTGTATTCCGTCAATTTACGCTTACGTGTTTAGTTAAGATCTGCCTTATTAAATAAATAATGGAATAGTAAGTTAGTAGTTGAGTGTGACTGACGCCATAGCGGCTCATGTGTTAGTTATTTTTTGAATTGGTCGCGATGGTTGTGGGATCGATTTTAACACTAACTTCACGCTCTTATCTCGTAAATGGTAAGGTAGATAGAGGGAACCTGGGAACCGTATGTTTAGACTCTCTGCTCCCATTAAGTACATTTTGTTCCCTAATATTCCGTCCAACTTTCAAGCACTACGTGTTGAGTTGTGGAACCTAAAGTCGCGCATTGTCTTATAACTAGATCAAGGAAGTCCTTCAGGATGCCGTGGAAAGTTAAGTTATAAAAAAGTGTAATAAATAGAAAAAAATACAACCAAATTGAAAATTAGTATTCCATCAACATTCCTTCCAAACTTTTAACTTTTTCTTTAACTTTCAAACGAAAAAAAATATTTGAATGACAACCTTATTAAAATCAGCTTAATGTTTATTTCATGGTGAATTATCATTGTGGTACAGTGAACCAGTGTCCGACTGTAAGTGTGTTTTTTTATAACCCACACATAGCAAAATATTCAGGAGGAACCTGGGAACGTAGTGCTAAAACACTCCATTCACTCTCCAGCGCCTAAACACTGAGTCGAAGTCGTAGTGGCGCAATACCATATATATAGCATATGGCAATGATACTAACAGACGCAATGGTTGCGTTCAAATCCCACTCGGGACAATGAATTATTTTCATTTCCTTGCTCTGGATGTTACCAGAATAAAGCGTAGCGAGTTCTGCTGCGATATGTTCCAAAAACTGGGGATCAGAGAGTCTTATCACTCACTCCCTTATCCTGCTCCCCCTGAAAACCTCACTATATGCGGGTTAAAACGTGAAAAAACTAAATTATCCCTCACAAAGATAGACTCTAGTGGTCTATCCACTTAGTTCTATCAAACACACTCTATAGAAAGATTAAGCACTCTCCAATGGAGTACTCCCGTCCAGAAGTTAATTGGACGATAACAATGCATTTTGATTGGCTTTTTTAAGGGTTATGTGAGCCTACTTAAATATTATATTTTTTATACTTTTTATAAGTGTTTTTTTAAGTGAAAGGGGCAAATTGCGTTTCCGATTCTCACTTTTTGGCTATAGGAAACCTAAGTCGAATTTTGTTCTTGGGTTAATTATTTATGTTTTTTATTAACATTCTCCAACATGTGATTTGAACTGATTTAAAATTAATATACAATTAAAATATATTTAATTTCAATATTTTTATGATTTTTGTGCAATACGTGAATAATTTAGTAATTTGTAATATATTAGTAATTTGTAATTTTCCGCCACTCAACGTAAGTAGGGAGCGAAGTGTTTTCACACTAAGTTTCCTCTGCCTACCTTACTATATGTGGGATACAGGTTGAAGCAAGAAAGATTAAAAAAGAAACCACCGACCACCTATATAATTCACACTACTGGGCCACGATGACGTACAAAATTACAAACGATATATTAAATAGTTTAAGTGCATCTGGTGTATATGGGAAACGTCTGAGATGCTGTAAAGTGTCTGAGAGAAATCTGTTTCATCATTTAATAAGTTTATCTCAAATCCACTCGCTAAGCTATAAATAATAGATTTAGTAGTTTCGAGTGCTGTATCTAGGCTAGACTTTTCTTTTGGTTGGAAAAGTTTTTTTTATAGCTTCACGCAGTATCCCGCGTATATCAGGGCAGGCTGAAGGAATCTTAGTGTTAAAGCACTCCGTTCCCCAATTTCAGGTCAAATGGAATGGAACTTAAAGCTGCATTTTATCTAGAATAGCGAGGAAATGAAAACAATTGGAATCATTCCACCAATTGGATCGAACCCTCAATCGTCGTTTATTATCAAGTACTCTCCCACTGCGCCACGACGACTTTCATTATTCTTCATAATGTTTATTTATAATGAAGAGTTATTGGATCAACATATGAGCTTTAAAAGCTCATTTTATAAAATGTCGTGCAAAACTACATAATGCGGATTAAAGCGTCAAGTAAATTTAATTATAATTTAAACTGTGACAGGATTATAGAACAATACAGTAAATAATTATGGTCAGGACAGAGTGACCGTCCATGGGTTCCCTATCAATTTTATGATTGTAGGTTCCCTTTTGGAAGTAGACTCACTTAAATTTGCTATATTAGTTTATAATGAAATTAATGCAATTTATTTTCTAATATTTTTCGTTTTAACTAATTTGGTACCTTCTCACTTTTTGCTAATTTTCATAATTTTAGTACTTTAATGGACATTTTACAAATGAGGATAATTATTGCACTTTTATAATAGAAGAAAATTATAAAACGTTGGAATATTAATTATATTTATCTCCTTCTGATTACAATCCCTAACCTAATAAAATAAAGCTGGTGAAACTTGTTTGGCACGGAGTATTTAAATATGACTTTTCGCATTCATTATGATAGCAATCAGAGTTTTTATCATTTTATTATCTTTTGCTAACGAAAGCCTTAATTATTGGGGCGATAACTATTGCCACCAATAATGAAAAATATTTCATCAGATAAAATTATCATTAATGATCAGTCAATTTTCAGAATTAATTATATTTCAAATTCAAAATGAGTAAATGTAATTTCCAATTTTAATATGAAATTACGTTTTTCTTACATTATAAATAAGGTAAGCAGAAATAGTATAGTGTTGAGACACTCCGTTCTCTTCTTTTCACGGTTGTGGATTCAAACTCTGAAATATTTATTTTTTATAAAACATTGTAAAACTACCATCAAGACCTGCTAAATAAATACTTCATATATTTGGTGAAATGTGGGAAAATAAAACATAGAGTAACATTACTAAGACAGTGATATCCTAAATCTAAGGCAATCACCTATTTACGTAAAGGCCACTATTGTGGAACTTACTTTAATCAACTATTACATATAATGTAGGTCAAATTCTAGCCTGACAATACGATTCTATCTGCATCGTTTATCTAAATGTTTTATATCTAAATTCCGTCGTAACCTAGAATAGCACCTGACGTCACAATATAAGGCCTAAGGTTACATTGTTCTATTTCTAAATATAATTTTTCTATTATATAAAGTGAAAATTAAAAAACCCTCAATACAAAAAAAACTAAATAATACTACCTCGTCTTGACAAAGTGCTTTTTTTTTGTTAAAGAGGAAATAAAAACAACTAATTCCCACGAATGAGAGTCGAACTCACAACCTTCGCATCTTCAGTAATAAGCTGTACTGCTGCATAAGCTTTCAATAATTGTAAAATATCAATAAATCATACAAATCACCAGTAGTTAACAACGAGGGCGGGGAAAATGAAAAAAAGTTTAATTTTCACGATTTATGTCTCAATCAGTGTCTACTGTAATTTACGAGGAAATTGTGAATTGTGATATGTATTCATATTTTTATTGCGTTTTACCATTTATGAATTGGTCTGGAAAATTATGAATCTGGTATATATTACAATTTTACATATATTATGTCAGTTAAATAGATTTTGATATCATATAATACAATCAGAGAGAGAGAGAGATCAGACAATGTGCGGAGTTAAGTTCCGCCGCTCAACACACAATATCTTGAAAATTAGGTGGAAATTACAGAATGGAGTGTCTTAATCTTTGCCTACCCTGTCTGTATACGGAGAAAGCGTAGAGAAAGCTAATAGAAAATATATCCTGTAATTTCCTTATAATAACGTTGGCAATTTACATGGAGAAATCAAAAAGTTAATAGTGAGAGTATATCATTCCTTTTAAAACTTCTTGCAAAAGATATTTCCGATAGTCGTTACAGTCTATCTTAAATATGTTGCAATAAAATAAATAAATAATAATAATAATATGCATGGCAATATACATAACTAGCGGCCCGCTCGCGGTTACACCCGCGTGAACTATGTTATTATTAATTTCTGTCTCCATGACTACGTCATAGTGACGTTATGCAAAATTTGAGACTTCAAGCATTTGTAGTAACGGAGTTTCATACAAACTTTCAACCCCAAAAACAACCCCTTAGAAGTGGAATATTGCAAATTCCCGTCTTAGCGAGCACCTACGTCCTATAAGTAACTCCTATGCAAAATTTGAGATTCCTAGCACTTGTAGTTTCTGAGGTTTCGTGATGAGTGAGTGACCTTTCGATTTTATATATATAGATTAGTTATTTATGTAATTATTATTTAAGTATCAAAATATTTATAATATTATATTTATTCCGAGTGATTTATGTATGGACGGCCCGAGTGTCGCAACCGTCGTTTTATTATTTCCTTAAATCACCTTTCACCTTAAATTCGTGGTTTACTGTACCTACAGAACGGTCTCTTTTGCATAATCATTATATGGACGTGGTCGAGTTATGTGTATGGGGCCCGCCCTTTCCCTCATTTTTATGTGATTTGTAAGCATTTTTGTATAAAACCCTTTATTTTTACTTTAAACAGCTTTCCTGCTTTGAATAATGCTTATTTACTTGTTTGTTTGAGCACAGTGAGATTTAATGCGAAAATATGAGAGAAATGCAATATGTATATACAAAAATACTTTAACATTAGTAATTTTACCTCTTATAGCAGGGTAGGGCGAGGGAACCTAAGTTAAGACACTCCGTTCCCTACTTTTCGCTGCTGGAAGCATTGCGTGTTGAGTGGCAGAACTTAACGCTACGCTTTGCCCTTATCACGAGAGCGAAGAAGGGAAAATATTAAATATTTCGTTCCTCTGAGTGGGAATCGAACCAATTATTGGTATTCTTAATCCTTATTTTTAGTAAAATTGAAGTTATAACCACTTTTACTTGAGAAACAGAAATATTTTTTAATGTTTTCAGGTCAAGTGGCGCGATTGAAACCTTTATTCAGACGTCCATTGTCTCTCAAATACTTACTGGAGTATAGATGTACCGGAGTTTGTTACTTATCAACGGAACGGAATCCTATATATAATACTACAGTATTATTTGTCTATATTTCTATATTAATATTATACAGTTGAAAAATTTGTTTTGTTGATAGCGCTTATCTCAGAAACTATTGGTTTGAATTTTTTTTGAAATTTATTTTGTGTTGGATAGTCTATTTATAGAGAAGGGCTATTAGGCTTTATTACATCAAGGTGCGACGAAACACACTCTTTATTTTTTTTTCTAACAAAGAAAAATATTTGGAAATGTACTCGAACCCGTTAACCGTTGTATCAAAATCTAATCTCTTAGCTAATTAAGCCATACGTTACTATCGAATTACGTCGAAATTCTTATACGCTTCTTTATATTTATTTTTATATTTAGAATCTCTTTAGGAATATTTATAAAACAATCCGATTAAGAATAAGATTATTCCTAAGAATAAACATTCGGCAAAAAATTATATGTTAAAAGAAAGTATTATTTATTTAAATAAAAGGTTATTCAGACACTAATAAAAGAGAAACATCAAAAAATATTTTAAAAATAACAATTAAAAAAACTAAAAAACATAAATTTTATAATACTTTACCTATCTTTTATCTTAATATAACAGTTTAAAAGTATTCATACATTCTTATAATAACCCAACATTCAAGGAACAGAGAAAAATATACAGAAGTTGGAATTATTACAAATATTTATAAAAGCAATTGATTCCGTATGAATCTCTTAATAGAAACGAAAGAAGTTTATTTAACAAAGGCATAGCTTGTTTTCTTGGTATTTTATATCAATCAAGAAATAACGTATAAATACGTTATTTTAGAGCGGCCGGTAACGTTTCTTCATCTTTTTAACAAGAAAAAGCGATGGTTTCCGCTATTCAACATACAATTTCCCGAAAATTTGGCGGTGAGTTGGGAACGGAGTGTCTTAACACTAGATAACCTCTGTCTAAATTGCTCAATGCGATCTACATTGTGAACAATTACAGTACGTGTAACCTGCTGATAATAATAATAATAATAATAAAAGTTTACAAGAAATACAATTATAATTTTAAGACATAAAATGCACAAAGGCGGCCTTATCACTAAAAGTGATCTCTTCCAGGCAACCAATCCAAAGATAGGATACATCCAAGAGTGAGGGCAAAATGTGGTGCAAAGCTTAAGTAAACTTAATAAATATAAAACCTATACATACAATACATAATACATATAGACACATACATATAGATATACATACATATAGATATACATATATATACAATATTCATACATATAGATATACACATATATACATACATACATACATTCATACATACTATATTGCAAATAAATAAATACATAATTATTGTAAGGAAAGAAAATACTTAGTTAGACGACTTTTGAATATAAGTAGGGATTTGGAGTGACGAATGTCTGAAGGAATCATATTCCAGAGTTTTACCGCTTTCACAGAAAAGGATTCACCATAGAAGCGCGTGTGAGCAAATGGACACTTTAGTCGGTTGTCAGATCTTGATCGAAGTTGAAGTTGAGAGGATGTATCAGCGCCCAAGAAATGAAACCGGGATTTTAGATAAGAAGGACTGAAAGGATTATAGATGATAGAATAAAGGAGTGAGAGGATGTGCAAGTTGCGGCGGCTGATGTTGCTGTACTATAAATTAAAATCTACACTTAAAAAATAAAATTAGCTTCACGCTGTCCCTGTTCCCGCACACAGCAGGGTAGGCAGAGGGTGTCTTAAGACATTCCGTTCTCCACTTTCTGGCGAATTCTGGAGGCTTTGCGTGTTGAGTAGCAGAACTCAACGCCGTGCTTTGCCTCAACACCAGAACGAAGAAATGAAAATATAAACGTAAATAAATATTTCACTTCCTCGAATGGGAATCGAACCCATAACCGTCGCGTTACAGTCACATCCTTGTGCCGATACACTACGAAGGCCAGTTCGTACACTTCTTTCAGAAAAAAAATAAAAACCACAACCAATTTCCAACCAATTTGGGGAACACACAATCCAAATGTTTACATTACACGAATATGAGGAAAACTAAAAACACACGTTTAGCACACAGTTCGTTATACGCACTAAACGTTTTTTTACATTTTATAGTGTCGTAAAACAGACTGGATTTTAAATATTACGAGCTGGACGGTTAACCGATTGTTTAATTTTGATGCGGTTTGCGTTTCCACAGAGTTAGTTCGCATAGAGCTGTTATTATATTTTAATTGGTTATTAATAGGATACTGAAAAATGAGTCAAATTTAAGACTTGGAAGATTTCATCTCTTGGAAGGCTAACACAGCAAGTCAAATAAAAATTCGACTCTCACTACCACCCCTCCTATATGCAGTATACGGTAGAAGTAACATCGGAAAATTCTCGCGTTTTATCTCAATTCTCTTACTTTGTTTCATAACTCATCACCTCCAGGCCATTTGAAACATCAATTATTAACCCGTTCAACAAAAGCGATTGTAACTAAATTTAGAACAGTATAGAGATATTGACAGGATGAGTTGTAAGTGTAAAATTTAATTGATTAGAGTTTGGTTTTATTATTCTTTTCGCTTCATGTTGTATACCGCATATAGTAGGTTAGGCTGAGAGAACCTAGTGCTAGGACACTGCGTTACCCCAGAGAACCAAAATTTTCGAGACACTGCATGTTGAATGGCGAAATTCTACACTGCGCTTTGTCTTATTACCAGAGCAAGCAGATGAAAATAATAAATTCTCTTGAGTGAGAATCGAACCGAAACTTGCCGGGCTCACTTAACTAGTGAAATCTAATACAACAATGACAGCGAAGTGACGCATCACTCACGGTTTAAGTAACCCTACAATGAGAGTAAAAATCTTGACTATTTAAATATTTTAAAAGAATTTCCACAGTCTAATAAAATAGACCTAGAGGATTGTTAGATATAAGAACCAAACAACAAATGTCCCTAAAAATTATGGAAGCCTATCTCTATTTTATATAGAAAAACTTCATAATTTATTAGACAAAACCAGAACATATAACTAGTTCCAAAAACATAAAACGCCAGTCTCAAGACGGCTAACAAGGCTTTCTATTTAAGACCATCCTATGTTTGAACTAACCCCACTATCAGATCGCGCTTACAGCCCGGCGGCACGCGAGGCCTGGCTTTATTGATTGTGATACATATTTTTGTCATTATCTTAGTATTTTATCTATGAATGACCCAAAAAGCCTTTTTTTAACCGATTTGAAAGACATACGAAATTTAGGTTGAGGGAGGTCGTCGTAATACGAGGATTGTGAGTATCCTTTCCCATTATTATTTTTTTGTTTCAATATAGTTTTAAAATTGTTATTATCTTACTTTAAAACAATTGATATTCTGTTCATGTATTACTTATAAATTTTCATGTTCAATCTATGGGTTCAATTTCTCCTCGAGACTGGCGAAAAGTAGAATACGGAAACATCTTAATGGGAACGGAATTTCTTAACACTAGAATTCCAGGTTCCCTCTGCCTACCCTGCTATGTGTGCGATAAAGCAGAAAACTAAAAAAGATATAACAGTAAACATATTTACATTTCACTAGTACCCATATTTCTATTTGACAGACACTGTTATAGCTTCCGGACGAATCATCTTGCAGGTCAATCTTACTAGGACGACCTTAACTGTCAGTTATAGTTTATAAATAGATAATCGTTTCTATTTACTAGCATTACATCGTTTGTTATTTTAAAATTTGATATTTTTGGTCAGAGTAAACATGTTTTTGAAGATTAGAAGTTTATTTTTATATGTCGGTTTTGAAAAGAAAATTTGTGCCGATGAGTTCTCAAAAGGCGCAAACGCAATACCTTAATACTAGGTTGAGGTTAATCAGGGGGCTTAGTTTATTGGGAAATTGAAAATATTTCCTCGGAATGGGTTTTGAACTCACAGCCCTCCTGTGTTCAGTCAAACGTTGACGTTGATTATGACTAATTTCTCTTTGCCTATAAGAATATGCAAGGTGGCATGGCACTGTATAATAATTTAATCCTTGTTTTATTAGGCACTTTGCTACAGTCTTTAGCATCATCATGTGGTTTCTTCCTTCCCATGATGACCTCAAACGTCAGTTGTAATTTACAAACATACCGTATCTATTTATTAACATTACATTACATTTGGAAATGATCTCTTTACGTCAGCGCTATAGTTATTCTTTACGTGGGCGTAAATTATCGTAAATCTTATTCATAATGCAGTCAAATGACGGACAGCTTTTATTACGTTTACGTATTATGTTTCTTTACTGTAGGTTAAGGTTATTGTAGTTAGTTTTTTTGTAGTTGCTTGTAAATTCTATGGTTGTAAGTTCGATTTTTTTGATAATCCTATAAGTTTTTGTTCCCGTTGGAATTTTGGAAAACCTTTTCGAAATCAAAATAAAAATATTACTTATGCAATTATGCATTTCAATTGTCTTTGATAATTTATCTTTTCAGTCAGTCCCACACGAAGGTACCACTGCTTTGAAAAATTTCAATCGACAATTTCAATGATCTAAAACGATGTTCTTTATTCTGATATTACAATAGATAAAAAAAGTTATAAAATAACAAAAATGAAACTTTTTCAAAAATATTAAAATGCCTTATAACTTAAAAGACAGTGCAGCACCAGTCATACATATGTGAACAGGTACACTTGGCGGTTCACCAAAGTGGCGCAATTTTAGATGCATTTACTTACTCGTGGAAAAGAGCATGCATTATGTATATACAAATGTTTTCTTATTCGCGTCTGTTCTTCTAGAGGAACATTGCATTGTTCTAATTTATGATTGGTGTGAATTTTGGGATATTTTTATTTCTTCACCCTAGAACGGAGGCAAAGCGCGGCGTTGAGTTCCGCCATTCAACACGCAATGACTCCAGAATTCGAGAACGGAAGTGTCTTCATGGCGACGGAGACGGACACTAGGTTCCAAGGTTCCCTCTGCCTTAAATGTTTCACTTCCTCAAGTGGCAATCGAATCCACAAGCCGTCTCGTTTACAACCGCACGCTTTTGCCCCTGCGCCACGACTGGCTATATTTAAGTCTACTTCATTACAAAATCAAATTCATAAATAATACGGAACCCTAAAAATATTTCCATACCATTTGTACTATCACATCCTTTGTGAGTTCCTAAGAAAGGTTCAAAATGGAGCATTTTGAGGCTTAATCTAAATTGTATATAGAAACTCTTCGGGCCAATATAATTACACTGATTGATGGGCCGCCACCGTCAGACGTTGCGTTTACGTTGGAGCAATTACGAGACCGAAATTGATGAAATATTTATATTTTAATATTGTGTTTCATCTGTCGATACGTAGCGTTGAGTTACGTCACTCGAAATGCTACGAGTATGTAATGAACATTATACGGAAATAAGGAGAGAGTGTCTAAACACTTCTTTCTGGCTACTTTGTTACGCGTTTGGTTTGCATAGGTTGTGGTTTCGAGTCGCGCTACGTTCAAACGTTAATCTGATTTCTAAAAATATTGTTTTATTAAATGAAAATAATATTTAAAAATGTTAAAAAATATTCTAGAATAACTAAATTGATTGAATTGGTTTCTATTTTTCAAAAAAAAAATTAGTTTCCCGCACATAGCAGGCATGACACTCTTACTTCGCCTTATGCTTCAATTCTAGGCATTGAAGGATAACGGAACTTAACGCCGCATAGATATTTATTGAAGTCGAAATAGAACCATCCCTTATTCATCTCTTAATTACACTACGAAAGTGTCACGCGCAGAAAACAAATTGCAATAATATTTTTAATTGAATTTATATAAAAAAAAATTTTTTTCAAAGAAAATAAATAATATGAATCAACAATATTGTAGATTATTTATATCTATTGCTCTTGCCACAAAAGTAGGTCAGTTTTAATTAAGAATTAAAATTAAAAGTTCACATTTTATTGTTTCTTTAGAATAAATAACAGGTACATTAAAATTGTTCTAGATTAAAAAACTAGAAGCTATCGTAACTAAGTGGAATACTACGTAACTGTTAACGCAATAGTCGTGCGTTCGAATCTTACTAGGTGTAATGATTAATTATTTAGGAACTATAGAGGCCACTCGTGGCGTAGAGGCACTAGTAAGTGTGATTGTAAACGCGACCGGATGTGGGTTCAATTGCCACTCGAGGAAATTAAATGTTTAATATTTTCATTTCCTGGTTCTGGTAACGTGGCGTAGAATTCCGCCTTTTAACACGCAATGCTTACAGAATTCGGCGGAAAGTGGAAATAAAGTGTTTTAATGGAACGGAGTGTTAAGTAAATAATCTTAGAAAAAACTTGTTATTTTAAATTCGTAACTAAATAATTTAAATATTTTTACCTCTGATTAAGCTCACCAATGGTATATTCAAAATGACTGGAAAATCGCGGGAAATAGCGAGTATGCCAGGAAAATACTTATATACAAAAATATTTTCATCCATTTCCACTAATATGGAGATAATATAATAATAGGTAATATAATAATTGATTATGATAATAGCTTTAAAAATATGTAGATTCTAAACAATTATTAAAATGATTTATCATTAAATAAAAAACAAGTTAAAAAAATTAAACAGTTACATAAAAAAAACCACACACAAACTATAACATTTAGAGGCAACTTTTCATAATACATTTGACCGAATTTAAAAGCAGGTAAGTTTTCTTCACACGCAACATAATAATTCGTTATTGTAGTTTACCTGTAAAACGAGGGCATTCGAAGGCCACGCCTAAAAAAAAGTAAAAAAAAAACTCAAAAATTTTCAAAATCACTCAAAAAAGCACTATTTCATATAAACTGTACTTTCCACATACACTTTGGGTATTCACATTTGGTTATCGGATTTGAACCGGCGACCCGCGCGCGCCTCGCGGCGTCCGTCGCGTCACTGGCGTATAGGGAACATTTGGGGCATGCGCATTGCCTATTCTGTTTGTATCTAGATATATTATATCTTGTAATGAACTATAAAAATAACGAAATTTAAGCTTTATCTCTTTATAAATAGGGTGTATTTTTAATTTTTTGTCCATATAAAAGGTGGCTTCAAAGTTCGAAAATGTTAATATTTTCTATCCCTCTTCCTCTTGAATTTTAATTGAGCTGAACTGTACAAAATAGAATTGTATCATAATATATGAATAGAAAGTTTGGCTTCACGCATAGCAGGATAGGCAGAGGGAACCTATCTTTAGAGTACTCGGTTCGGATAATTCTAGAGACACATTAACTTCTTTTTTTTCCAAAAAAAGCTCCGATATTTTGTGTTGTGTTGTGAACCTAGTGTTAAAACATTCCTTTATCCTTTTTCCGAATCCAGGAGGCATTGAAAGTAGAGTGTGCGTATATTATGTGTTCCGTTTGACGTCTGAAGTCCATTATGAGAGAGTACGTCGCTTCTTTCTGCCATGTTCCAGTAGCTGTTGCTGCTTTCCGTACTTAACTCCAATTATTTTATCTGTAATACACTTGACACGAGACAAGCCACCAAAGTATATGGTTATTGTTGCGTCGTTTTTCAAACTGTCATTTTCAAAAGTCATTAAATATAATTATATAAATTAATTTTAAAACAATCTTAAATTATTTTATATTATGTATGAATATTTCGAGAATAAAGTAGAAATATTAATTCTAAAGTAAATATTGCATTCTGTACGTGTATAAAAATGCGTGACCAAAGCAGACCAGTGTGGAGACTAGATGACATCCAACATAATACAATTTTTATTGGAAGGTAAAATTTCTATATTATGTAAGAATTTAGAGGTATGTATAAAAAAATCATGCTTTCCTCAATTTGAGACATGCTGTTTTGATTGACGGATCATAACGCAGCGTTTTGTTTTTCCAAAGCCGGTAAATGATTCTCCCAATGTAATATATAAAGAACTAGCGGCGCGCCCGCGGCTTCGCCTGCGTGAACTACGTTATTATTAATTTCTGTCTCCATGAGTACCTACATCCTATAAGTGACGTCCATGCAAAATTTGAGAATTCTAGCAATTGTAGTAACGAAGTTTCATACAAACTTTCAACCCCAAAAACAACCCCTTAGAAATCGAATATTGCAAATCCCCGTCTTAGCGAGCACCTACGTCCTATAAGTAACTCCTATGCAAAATTTAAGATTCCTAGCACATGTAGTTTCTGAGATTTCGTGATGAGTGAGTGACCTTTCGATTTTATATATATAAAAATGTAGAAAAAAATATTTTTTTTGTATGTTTTTGTATTAAAAATTTATTTTATTTATAAAATAGCATATCGCAATTCTGATGATCGTAGATTCATATTTCCTACTATCCCCAACTTTAAATAGTACAAATTCGTTTTTTGGCCGATGTAGGTATGTGTAGAACTTTCAAAAAACGGTACAGAGATTAAAATATTTTTTTATATTTCGTATATATACATTTAAATTTAAGGTTAAGGGTGTGGGTTCGTTTCATATTTGATGAAAGGTAATGCTTATTATTAATTTCTTCAAAAAAAAAACAGTTATAGCTATATAAAAAGAATTGCGCATCGTTCCTTCTGAAATTCTCCAGCTTGCCCGTTTCGACAATATTTTTTTATTCTTTACGCTTCTATGAGCCACAGAGTAATGCAATCGAAACCACTCACCACCCTCAATAGGAATCAAACCCAGAACTGTCTTAGTAACAGCTATACGCAGTACCGCTGCACCACTACAGCAAAAATAATACATTAAAAGTAAATTAATATATTTTAAACATTTCCATTTCATATAAGTATGTAGATTCAATATGGTCTTGTGCTCAAGAGCGTATATAAAATGCAAATGAGAATTTTAACGATCTCAAAGATACGCGAGATTAAATAATTAATTATATTTAAAATGTCCTTAATGCTGTGTGCTTATTATGTTTTCTATTTTTCCTTTATTTTAGAATTACGATGTATCTTGCACACAGTAACTAGGTAGAGGGAATATAGTGTTAAGGCACTCCATCTCCCATTTCTCGACGAATTCTTGAGACATTGGGGTTAAGTGGCGGAACTTAACGTAGCGCTTTGCCTTCGAGGTAGAGAACCAGAGAAAGAAATGAAAATATTAAATATTTCAGTTCCTCGAGTGGGAATGCAACTCACAACCTGTCAACTGGCCACATTTGCGTGTTTATTATCTCTATTATATTAATATTAGAAAGGTTTAAACTTAGACAATTTTCTTTTCATATTTCTTTTCGGTTTTAAACTTAATATTTATTTATTAAAATAAACATTCATTAATAGTGTTGTATCATATGGAAAAAATATCGAAAATAGTGCGAGGTCTGTTGTTAATGTTACCCGGACGAATCAAAGTTATCCAGATTGACTATCCATTGAAAACTGCTCATTCATTTTCCAGGTGATAAGATGAATAGATAAGTCCATTTCTTTTCAACTAGGTAAATGTTTTTAATGTTGTTTTAATATTATGGATATTTAATTTTTCGGTGCTGTGTTCCGCCACCCAACATGAAATGAATATGTTAATACTTTTTTTTTCATTGCATTATATTATTATAGAAAGGTAAAATATAAAACAAATAGTTTCACGCATTATCCCGCGATTTTGGGACGACAACGGGAACCTTAAGACACACTTCCCCCCACTTTCTATTGAATTTTCCAGATATTTTTATTAAATGTATGTATTGATATGTTTAAATATAGCTTACACGTGTTGTTTCTATGAAATACCCTCAACGTTAGTGTGTATAATTAACTTATGCTCCCTAAGGAAATTATTTTTCTACATTCTTCATATATTATTTTCTAAGAATTTAACGCCGTGTGACGCAGTGGGGTAGCGTCTGACTGTAAACCCGGTTGTGAGTTCGATTGGAATTGGGATTCGGAAGAATGATATTCAATTATTTTCATTTTCTTAATTTTCGCCATTCAATGTTCAATGTCTCACAAAATTGGACAGACAGTGACGGTCAAAGTGTCTTAATAGCCATCTTAGACACTTTCTGCCAAACCTGATAAATACGGGTTGTGGGAAAAAAATATAAAGTGTCTTATCACTAAGCGTGTTTCCATTATTAACCTGCCACCTGCCTGATACAGGGGGAGACTAAAAAAATATTAAATACTACATTCACATATTTCCCCTCTTCAATGCTGCTGTATCTATGAGAGGACGATTATATTCCCATAAAGCGCCGCATTGCCTCCCTCTCCCTTATCTGTTCCGTCTTCATACTGAAAATGGAAGTGCTATCACATATTAGCTTTTTGTCGTTACTTTGCTTGTATATTTATTTAAATTAATTTTTTTTTTAGCTTTACATTCCGTACATAGCAGGGACGATAGATGGAACCTAGAAACTTATTATTAAGGGAGTGTCCCTTCTCATCGAGATATTTCCGTTTCCCACTTTCTGCCAGATTCTAGAGGCATTGCGGGTTGAGTGTTTGCCTCGTTACGGGAGGCGAGGCCTCATTAGAACTCTTACCGTGGTATAGATGACGAAAATATATTAATTTTCATTAAAATGTAGGTAAATCCATACAAACAAATTTTATATATACACAGAAAAATGCTTATACGTAGGTACGTAACGTAAAATGAAACATAAAAGTAAGTAAGCAAGTCGATAACGATTTTTCAATATAAAGAAATTGGAACGTTATGCGTTCACATGCTTAAGAGTATGTAAATTGAAAATTCACTTATAACCTCTCTTTAGACTAAGAATGAAGTCGGTTTCTATAAAATATCTTAATGGCTTCTTTTAGGTTGAGTGTAGGGAAGTCTGTTTTTCAGCCGACCTTATAAATGTGCAGTACTTTCCATTAAATATATATTTTTGGGAGTTATTTTTTGTTAGCTTTTGTTTATCTTGTCTCGACTTGATTCCAAAAATATCGGATTTTAAATAGTACATAAGAATTTTCTTTCCTACGTGTACAATAATACTTTAAAAATGATAAATTGTGTTTATTTTTTATTTCGACGACAAAATAGAAACGGAGTGTCTTAACATTAGGTTCCCTCTGAAGTAATTAATCTAACCTACCCTCCTCTATGCAGGATAAAGCGCGAAGTTAAAAAAATCAAGTCCAATGTGTATACAGCCTAAGTTGTTTGAAGCGAACTGGAGAAACTACTAATTAACGAGGTTTTCTTAACAGTGCTATAGACACGGTGCTACAAGCATGTTAATGCTTAAGTGAAAAAACTTAAAAGCACGACCAAAGTATGTTTTAATTAGCATTTGTTGAATATTTTAAGTAAAAACAAAACTATGAAATATTTTAAAGAGATTTATGAGATTACCGCGGTGCAGTAGGATAGCACCTAGCTAAAAATGGGACAGGTGTGGGTTTATTTTCTTAGTCAGGGGTATGAATATGTTATATGGGTCATAATCAGAAAAGTGGACATTTTCGAATTCGTAACGTAACTGATAAGTAACAACACTGATAATCTTTGTTACGAAACTGATGTCATAAGGCATTATACACAACAAAATAAGAATATTATATCAATAAAACCAATGTTGTTTTTATTTAATGAGAAACAAATTAAAATTTTAAAGATTCAATCGTTGATTTAACAGATTATAAATGTAAGATAACAACAAAGTGACAATATTAACAATATAATAATGCTAGTTCGTAACGTAATAAACTTATATTCCTAAAGATCACAAAGTTAATGATAAAATTAAATCAACTTTAAAATATATCAAAATTTGAGTTGTTATCACTGGAATTAAGTTTAATTCTTTGTAAGTGTTTATTCCGCATATCTTCATATTTAATAGGATTGGTCTGTTTAAGACGTTCTCTATATATTTTATGTGTTTCAGCATTTGACATAGGAGCCATGACGGTTACTGAAAATAAAAAAATATTTATCAATAGGTATTTAATAATATTTTATGTTTATTGTTTAGATCTTTAACAACGCTAGTACAGAACGTTTTTGTTTTTAAATAAAAGCCTCACCCGCTTCACCTACATATTTATTAATTCACTATCTCCAGAGAAAAAAATAGTAATTACAAAATCACAACTAATTTAAGGAAGAATAAAAAAATGTTTTTAAGTAAATCGGTTAAGCCGTTTCTGAGATAAGCGTGCACAAACACATTAGACAAACAAGCAAACAGGCAAAAAGCTTAAAAATCATTATTTTTAGTTACTTTACGTCATCAAAAGTCACCAATTATTTTTTTCATATGCCAGCAATTTTTTTTTATATACATATCTTCCGATGGTAACGTAATTGTGAACTAGGCTTCATATTTTCTCAGTTTCGTTACGTAACGAAATGTAACAAAATTGAGAATGAAGTCTGAGAAATTCTAACCTTTTTAAATATTTGCTCATGAGCCACGTGTTGCACGTGCAAGCACTGAAGTTCTTTTTTGAGATTTTGTAAAAAGAAGCAAATAACATAAACAAGAAAACGAAATTATAGAATACTTACCAAAATAAAAGCCGTTTATAACCCTGAGATGTAATTTCACGCATTCCCTCTAAAACATTTGAACCCCTCTACTGCTGCCAGAACATTACTGGTTGTAGCTACGACAGCATTGACTTTTAGAATAATGGTGCCACAATAAAAACTAATATTAAATACCATTCAAAATAATTGCGTTCATATTTTAATTGTACGTTACTAGCCCTGAGTAACAAAAAAACAATATTTTGGGACCAATTTACTTAATTCATATATATTATTTATTAAATAATGTATCAATAAAAGTAATTCTATTTAATATTATGCATAAAGTAAAGTAATATAAACATACCTGAAATCAAATAAAACCATAAATATTCGTAACAAATCAATTTTTTAACAAGTAAAGTGGTGAATGGGACACGAAAAATTGTATGGAAGCATTTTGAAAAGTTTTTTGCAACTAACAAAAAATACTATTATTAGCAATAATACATTTAAAATATTACAAAAATCTTTAAGTTAATAAGTAAATTTATCTTAAATGGCAAAATATTTAAATTATCTTTAAAATTGTATTTTTAAAACGCATTCAAAGTAGCGGGACAAGAAAAGACACAAAATGTACACTTTTTCTGATTATGACCCATATAAGGATTATTTTCAAAGTCACTGTTCTGCTGCTCTTTCCTTTCATCTTTTTCGAATTCAATGTAGAGTAGATATATAGATATTGAAATTTGATTTTATATTTTTTTTTACAATTTCACGCCGCGTAGCAGCCAGGTAGGCAGGGGAAACCTTGTATTAAGATCCTCATGGAATTTTCATGGAAATCTTGAGGTTATATTACATGCTGAGCGGCGGAAGTTAACGCCTCGGTTTATCTTGTTACAAGAGCGAAGAAATAAAAATATTAAATAATTAATTTCCCCAAGAAAGAACTCTCAACGAAAAATGATGAAAACGCACGTATCTTTTATTGCGTTGACTCAAAAGCTAGATTTTCTTTTGCTCCAAGGAACCGTCGATTTTTTAATTATTTAAAGATCAAACGCGATCTCGAGATAAATGTACTTGACAATGGTTCCGTTTTTTCTTTTTGGACCATGGAACCCTAAAAAGAACAATAAATCTCATAAAAGCAAAAGTGCAAGAAGATAAGTTCCGAGGTTGGTGCCATCCGTCTTCCAGTCAATATTAGCTCCGATATTGTTGCTCAATAACTCTCCCCCCCACCCTTATTGGGTCAGTTTCCTGTTACCGTCAATATTTACAACGCAATTGATTACAGGTGGCGCAGACATGGGACATTAAGCGTTTTCATGCGGGTATTTTTTTCAATTTGATAGTAGATTATTTTGTTTTTCAATTGGATAATATGGTGACAAAAAAAAAATACAATTTGAGGTAGAAACAGAGGATATCAAATAATTAATTTATTCCCGCGAGTAGGTGTCGAGGTCTCAACGTCGCGTCGTGCCAGTTAAACGCCATCTCACCAACCACTGTGGTCTGTAAAAGTAAAAAAACAGTCTGACATTTAATAAAGGCGTCGAGTTCCGCCATTCAACATGCAATATCTCTAAAAGTGGGCTATAAGTAAAGAACTGAGTATCTTGATTCTAAGTTTATTTCGCCTACTTGCTAGTATTCTCGATACAAAGTGAAGAAAAAGAAATAATATATGGTAAAAAAATATGAAGTCTACGCTGCCCCGAGACACAATTGATTGGATTCTGTCCACCGAAATTTAATTACGCGCCTCTGAGGCTGCTCTGTAAAGCAGTGTGCAAAGCGCTACAAGTTAATAGAACTAACTAGCTTTAAGTTAACATTATTAGGTGAGGAAGAAGAAATGGAGAAGGTAAATTTTGGGTTCGATTCCCACTCGGGGGACTGAATTTATTGTTTATTAATATTTTCATTTCTTCGCTCTGGTAACAAGGTAAAGCGCGACATAGAAATCCTTCACTCAACACGCAATGCCTCTAAAATATGCCGGAAAGTAAGTCTTAACACTAAGTTTTTCTGCCTATTATATGCAGGATACAGGTGTTACATCAACGGATGTAAGTTCAATTCCTACTCGGGGGCTATGAATTATTTTCATTTCCTCGCTCTGCTCAGAACATAAAGAGCGGTGTTGAAATTTGCCTTTTAACATGCTGTCTTGCAAAATTGGATGTTAAAGGTTAGGTTAGGCCCCTATGTATACCCAACTAAATGATATAATTTAGTTCTTTTTATTCCAGATATAGTTTTGAACAGTTTTACTAATATTTTTATTTATTTTGTAAATAAATAGATTTAACTACAATATTCTTTGTAACTGTAATTTTCTTATATGAAAGTTTATCTTTGGTTTTATCACGAGCCTATCCTTTACATTTATAAAAAAAAAAGAATCGAAATATAAGAATTCAGGTGTTTACCTTCACTCTACAAAAATATGAGTCAATCTTAATTTGGCATTAAATTCTACCACTCAACTCATTGCGTGCTGTGACTAGTGTATTAATGGGAATGGAGTCACTCAACACTGCCTTCCGAGATTCTGTCCTTCTTCCTTCTTTTGTCAAACAGAGAATTTTTTATATTTTTGACGATGACTTCAAATACATGATGATTTTGTTGACAAAATAATAATTGGGTGAATAATAAAACTTCCTCATTACAAAAATAATTTTATTACTAAAACTTATCACACTTATAATAAAGACAACGTTCAAATACATCTAAACATAAATTATACACTGTAAATACAAAAATTTATTAATTATTAGAGTATGTTTTTAGTTTATTATAATTATACTAATACAATTTAAAAGGAATAACAGCCATACTTGGTTTTAAAATTTAGAATAGTGGAATTACAAGAAGCAAGAAAGTTTTTAATTTCATTTCAAAAAGTATAAGTTTTTATATGGAGACAAAAAATAAACTTGATTTTGTTTTGACATCTAACAATTGTAATTATCACATATTTATTTGTATATACATTTTTTCTCCATTATTAAGTGACTCCACAGACAGACAACTACTGGACTTGGAAAACAGAAATTTGGCATGTATATTGCAAAAGAATTTAAAAGAACATAACAAAGCTGGTATAATAACCTAGAAAAAGACAAAACTCCTGAGATTTGGATTCTATGGACTATGTGGGTGCCTATTGCAGTATAGGGTAAGGAGATAGGAACAGTCTTGCAGACTTGCAGACTAGGTTAAGAAGCCCCTTTGAAATGAGCATCAATGCTCGCCTCCAATATTTAAAACTCCTTTTTTTCTAACTAAATTTAAAATGTTTCTAGATACAACGAAAAAGGCTGAGCGGGTTCAATTTTCAATTAAGAATATTTAACATTTAAGTAGGTTTGTTTTAGGTCTAATGAGATAAAGTTTCTTTTAAAATAATAATATTACACGTACGTTGTCACGTATTCCTATATAACAAATGACTAGAAATTCAATCATTAGAAAGATTTCTATCTTTCCATAATCTTTGAGAATTGGCATACATATAAAGCTAAATTAGGGAGTATAGGGGAGCACTGACTTCTCGGATTTCTCGAAATTTCTATAAGAACTGGAGCCAAACTAGACCAAAATAAGAGATACTCTTATTCACTTTTGGCACTTTTTCTTAAATTTATATCTAGTTTTTGTACGAAAAATTCAATTTACTCTCTATGCCCTCGAGGCGCATTCTTTACGGCTAAGGTACGGTGCATACATTCTTAGTGACAAAATATATATAAATAAAGGCTTACTTTTTTCAGATTAGCTTATTTAGACGTTAGTTTTTAGTTTCATTTATTTGAAAGTTATTTAATTTATTTTAAAAATAAAATTTATCATCCTATTTTATTGTTTTGATTTCATAATATGATAAATTATTTCATATTTTTTTTCTTTAGTTTCAATTTCTATAGATTTCTGATTTTGGCTCAATATTTTTTCAGAGAATGTTATCACGTCAAATGGAATATTTGAAATCGACTCCAATATTTTCTTATAATTTACATTTGGCACACGAATAAATTCTTTTATATAGAAATAAAAATAAACTATTATCCCATTTACTCGCTCTGGTAACAAGAAAAAGTGCGGTATTGTATTCTACCACTTTCGAAATTCAATGGAAAGTAAGGAACGTACTGTTTTAACCCTCCTGTCAACTCTGCTAAATATGGGATACAAGAAGAAGAGAGAAGAAGCTAAAAAAATGTACAAAAAGATTTTTGCTATAGATATCTTATCTTCATCCAGATCTTTCCCAGTGCGTACAAATCCTTAAACAACTTTACGCTTTAAGAATCTCTGGTTGATGGATTTTAATATTCATTTGATCATAACATCTTTTATGTAAATGGGTTAAAGGTACCCTTCATAATAAACGTAAAGAAAACCTTCGGTGGAAATTTATTTCAGTCAAAATGTTCTCTTAAAATATTTCAATGTTTTATTATTAAAGAATATATAGGTATTAAAGAATCATTTGATATCCAAATTTAATACCATAGCGCAGTGGGCAAGTGTGTGGCCGATAAGATGGCTACAGGTTCTATTTTTATTTAGTTATACAATGTATGGCGTTAGGTTACATAAACCGTTACTAATTAAGATAATCAATATAGAAAATAAGTATTCCAATCGCCCAAGTTCTCGAGAATTTGAAATAGTGATTGACGGCCTCGAGCCCATCATGGCCCTGGAGTACAGCGTCTGATTGTAAATGCGACAGTTGTGAGTTCGATTTGTAATGAGGGGTAATTTCTTTTTCGTCACTTAAGGAACAACTCAAAAAAATGTAAAATTATATTAATTTGGCAACTTTATTAATATACATTTAGTAAATTTGTGATTTATGTACAAGTAAAGTGGAAAATGTAGTGACGCATCACTATGGTTTTCCTTCCTGCTATATGCGGGAAATGTGATATTATTACAACAAGAAATACCTAGTTTAATTTTTAATAAGAATAGTATACATATAACAGTTATCGATTATTTTACATTTATTTCTATGAATTTGAAATGAGTTAATAAAAAATTTACTGTACATTTTGATCACTGTCGTCTTTCATTTTACAAAATATACAAAAATGATTATTTTCTAATGTCTACACTACTTTGGTCAAGATGAAAGATTGTTTGAAATTTCATATTATAATATAAATTTTGTAATCTCTTAATCGCAAGTGGTTGTACTGATGGACCATTCATAGTTAAAATACAAGTAGACGTCTTTAGTTTCAAATTCATAGCTTAATCTAAAAATCTGTTCATTTGCGAATTGCCTTATGTTTGATGTAGTCAATAAGAAAATAATTAGAACTAGGACCTTTTTTGTGAATAACAAGCCATACCATGTTATTTGATTTAAATAGAAATAAAAAATATAAAATCATCAGTTCAACCACTCTAGGAAGTGATTATCAACCACAATTTAATTTACAATTCAATTAAAAGAAACATTAACATTACGAATAAACACTAAAATTTATGATAGTTAAGATCCTTAGACTTTTGCACTGCCTGAAATCATTGATTCACTGCTTTTTTCTATTTGGAATAAAAATAGAAGGCGTCGGGCACACAGAATGCCTAGTATGACTCAAGCAATTTCTGTATTTTCTGATAGTAGCTTCCAAAAATTCTCAGACAGCGACAAAAGAGACCTCAAGTGTCGTTACAAATTTACATAAAACTTAATTACTAAAATTTCACTTTAATTTTAAGAAATATTAAGATTTTAAATATCTAATTTAAAAAACATCAACTTTGGGGTTTGAGTTAGGTTTAGTAAAATCTAAGACTATTTACAATTAATAAGAATTGTTATTGGGGCTGTCGTCGTGACAGTCCACACTCGTGTCTGCCGATACATCGATTACATTACAGTTGATTTCATCATTCACATCAATATTTTCGATTATATCGGTTTCTATATTATGATTATCATTTTCTTCACTATGTACATTATCCCTATCTACATCACTATCTGATATTACATTGTCTTTCACTGAATCAGTTATTGATTCTCGTTTTTCAATTATAATATCAAAATTTGGTTTATAATAGTCTTCTTTTTTCCCATTTTTAGGTAAATCTGGGGGTCTTACTGTTGATAGGGTATTGGAGAGATATGATGACTGTAAATTGTAACCTGGTAATAATTTTGGTTGTAAGGGTAGCATGAGGTCTAAAGAACCAGTGGTTGCAGGTCTCGGTTGTAGGGGTGGAGCAGTCATTAAGGGTGGTTGTAAAGACGCCAAAGAAATAGCGCCGCACTGCGTGTTGATTATTGGACTCTCGACTGAAATAAATTATAAAAATTTATTAACTTAACTATTTAATAACTTATTACGAGGACAATTTATATATTTTTTTTATTTTGTCCAATTTTGTTAAACTAAATTAGGTAAAAAAATGTGTTTAATATTCACACTTTTTTCCGTCTTTATTTTAAATTGATTAAAGGTGAACAAGTAGAATTATAAACTAGATTATATGTATTATTTTTTATTAAAATTGCAAATTGAAGCTCTATGCATTATAAAATAAGAGATAAGAGAAGAGATATTTTTAAGCTGCCATCTCTATCTAACAGTACTTAAATTAAAAGTTAATTTGTCTAGGACTTGCAGGTTTGTGGGAGGGTGATGCACAGATTATAACTAAAGGTTGCTTGGATTTACCTATAGGTGCTCTAGCTTGTAATGGTTGTGTGACTGGAGGTCGAAGCAAATTCGATGGTCCCTGAAGTGCTAAGCTTATCATATTCATTCCGTTTACACCTGAAAAAAACGGAGAAATTATAATAAGCAATCTAAATGCGTTTTTTTAAATTGAATTCAACCATATATTTAACCTATCTATAGATTATATAATTCTTTTTACCTATATCTTTCTCCAATTATGTCTTCGATGTAATAAAAAAATGGATTTTCTTTTATTCTATTAATTATATGTTTTACGACCAACGTTGTAATTTTCATAATTATAAAAAAAATATTTAAATTGATTAAAACTTTTCCAAGTTGCGCTGAAAGCTTATTAGCACTTGCCTACCCTACTTACTTTACGTACTTTTCTATTCATAACATAATTAAGACAATTTTTTTTTAATGAGAAACTGCCCTCTATATAAACTAAGACGAAATATCTCACCAAATTTGCTGTTAGCTGGTAATTCCTTTAGTACTACAGGATGTTTGACGGCATTCACTCGTCTGTTAGAGGCGCTGGCGTCGCGCTTCCTCCTAGGCTGCTCCACTGGGAGGACTCTACGCCTTTTCTTTGGCAGTTTTGATCGAGCCTGTCGATAGATGGCGTTAATTTCAGTAAAAAATATTTGCTAGAGTTTTATGTTTTTTATATGATGTACTTGACAAGTTAAAATGTTAAATATTTATAAATATACTGGCGGCCCCGCGCGACTTCATCAGCATATTTTCTTATTTAAGTTCTTTCATACCCTCTCTTTTTGGTCATGAAATCGATTTAGCTCTTCTAAATATAAGGACAGAGAGACAATAATTTTATATATTTTAAATATGTATTTCTAGTGTTTAAGTAAAATAAAAAAATGTATATAAAAATTGCATAGGTAAACTATTGAAAATATTGAAAATTCTATTTATAAGTGTTAACAAAATTGCAACCACTATATTACAATTATCGTAGCAGTGGCGTAGCACTGCCCCTAGTCACTGATGTGACCGTAGCATTTGGATGTTGTTCGAGAGATACTACTCTTCAAGTTTAGTAAGTTACTTCAAGTTTTGCTTACATTATATTTGTACTTTTACCTTTAACTGTTAACGTAATTTAAGCTTTTTATTACAACTGAATCGCGCTTGTAATATATTTTCTATTATATGGCGTCTCATTATATATTTAATAGATAAAGTGCTTAAGTATCATCTGATCTAATTTTGCTTAACAAAATTAAATTTATCTACATCAAGTTCATTGCATGAATTTCATAATATGAAATTTGAACGCGTACGATAGGAGTACAGCGGTAATGAGGCAAAGCCTGGTGTTGGATTTCACCACTCAATATGCAATGTTTCCAGAATTCGGCGGAAATGAGGAACGCAAGTGTTTAATGAGAACGGAGTGTCTCAACACTAGATTAGACCCTGCTAAGTTCGGGATGAGAAGTGAAACTGAAAAAAACTTTTTATTATATTAAACACAAATAAAAAAATTCACAAACGTACAAAAATATGATGTAAAGAGACTTCGTCAATACTAACAATATTCCAGCGACAGAACTTTATGATAATATCTTATTTACGCGTTCGTAACTTTATTTATGTGGAAGTTTGAAAGCTTTCATATAAAAGCTTCTTGTTTGTCATTAAACCATATACTTAAACTAATGCACTTAGACGATATTAAATTATCATAGCGGGTTTGAATTTGTGGGACGTAATTTTCATATCATATTTTTTAGTTTTACGCTAAATCCCACACACAATAGACAGTGGGAGCCTAGTGTTTAGACAGTGCGTTCCACACTTTCTTCGGAATTTCCCACTTTTTGCCACGACTCCAGAGCGAAAACATGGAAATTGTTTTTATGCGTATCATTGCGGTGAAATTTCGGAAAAATTCTAAATTAGAAATATTATTTATCGTTTTGTAGTCCACGACAAAGAAATGGCGGGATAAAATTCATTTATGTAACTATATAAAAAAAGTATATATAAAAATATTTTTTAAAATAATCATTCATACATTTTGACAACTCTGATACAGGTCCTATATAAACAAGAGATTGCCCTCAGGGCTTTACGGTGTGTTTGTCAAAGGTTGTTCTCGTGTAGAATAACCTGAAAATATTTAATTTCAGCAAAATCAATGCCATGGTTGCTTATTCGACTTTTGTCGATTATTTTTATGCAAAACAAAAATTATATTTTTATCATATATTCTTTATTCACAGGAACTACTAGTTCAAATTAAAAAAAAGATTATTTTGTTGGATAATCCACATCATGTAACTACTTACCTTATAATCTATATATATAAAAGGACTTGTCCTCACTGACTGAGGTAAGACGCACGCACAGCCGTAACCGCTGATGGTAGAAACGTTAAATTTGGACAAAAGTTTACTTTCATAATCTGGACGTCCACTTAGAAGGGATTTTGAAAAATTATAACTCTAAAGGGGTGAAATAGGGGTTCAAAGTTTGTATGGTAAAAAAATTAAATCGGCACCGATTTTTATAAAATTTGAAATTTAGATTTTTAAAAGTATTTAATTGAATACGTGTTTCATCGTTTTCTAGAATTCTCCCCCTAAGGGTGCAAATAAGGGGTTGAAAGTTTGTATAGGTTTTTTTTAAATCGTCACCAATTTTTATAAAATTTGAAATTCAGACTCTTAAACGTATATAATTAAACACATGTTTCATGGTTTTCTAGAATTCACCCCCTAAGGGTGCAAATTAGAGGTTGAAAGTTTGTATGGGAAAATTCTTAAATCGCCACCGATTTTTATAAAATTTGATATTTAGACTCTTAAAAATATTTCATTGAACACATGTTTCGTGGTTTATTAGAATTCACTCCTAATTACGCAAGCGAAGCTGCGCGCGTCCGCTAGTTATTTATAAAACATAATCACACAATTTAATATTTTTTGTCTGTGTGTCCATTTTTCTGTTTTTCCAGGCGAAGCTTCGGAACGTTTGAACTGATTTTATAGGACACTGAAGCAACATATGTATAAGCTACTTTCGTGGAATCGGAATTGAAGTCATTGACGAAATTAAATTAATTTCTTTCCCTAACTGGAAATCGAAGCCACAATCATAGAGTTTGCAGTCTGACATTACATTTAGTCATGATGGCCTCACATATTTTACTAATACTACGTCACGCCCTCGTATATTTTCCTAATACTAAAACAGAAATAAGGATCTCTAAATTTTTTTTACATTAGAATAACCAATTTCTCAAAGTCATATATAATAGATTTAAAAGTACACGAATCTTACAATTTTCTCGGTATTACGGTAACATCCTACAAAAGCCCGTAATGAAATAAAATGCCTGAATATACTGCTTATGTTATTTTCCACTTACATCTGAGATATGGAAACATACGGAATGATTTTTCTTTATTAGCCATTTATTGCTTACTTTATTTCTAATTTGGTAACTTAACGCCATATTTGAGGCCTTGAGGCTAGCCAGGTTGTGGGTTCGATTTCCACTCGATGAAATAAGAGGCAAAGCTCGGCGTTAAGTTAGAGTAAGTGTTATGTGCGGGATACAGCATGAGGCTAAAAAAGCTTTCTCAAGTTTTGTTCGCAATAAATAATCAACGTTTCGTTTTGCCATTTTTGCCAAAATTTATCAATTCGGATTTAGTCCAGTACAAAGATAAGCTTAGCAAAGACACATTCATTGCGTCAAGTGTGTGTCAGGTCGAGATAGGCCTGACACACACTTCACGTGCAAGTGCCTATATAACATGAGGCCTAAAAGGCCTCAAGTGCACCAGCTGAAAGTTGCTAAAAATGGCTAGTAAATCCCAGACACTGCTCTGAGCCCTTCTCTTAGCATTGGCTCGGCAAAATATAAATCCGTATATTTACAAAGCAGCGCGGGTGAAAAAAGGTGATAGGTGAATAATAAGGGATACATTCTTATTACGTAAGTGGAAACGGTAATGACGTACTCAATTTGAACAATTTTCATCATGGAAATCATTTATTGTGTGTTTGTAGTGAGAAAGATAATTTTTACCCACATTTGGTTCTTTATTAATCTTATATTTTTAAAGAGGCAAAGTTTATGAATGCGGCAGGTTGTGGATTTGATTTCCGCTCGAGGAAACGATGTAATATTTTCATTTCTTCGATCTGATTTCGAAACAAAGCGCGACGTTGAGTTCCGCCACTCAACACGTAATACCTTCAGAATTCGGTGGAAAGTGAGGAGCAGAATGTCTTCACTACTACGCTTCTTCTAAGCTCCCTCTACCTACCCTGCTGAGTACTATAATTTAATTTTACGTTCTATCTCATATACTACATATGATATAGAACGCAAAATTGAATAAAAAAATATAAAAAAGAAGCGAGCGAAGCCACACAAATGCCACTAGTATTGTAATACACAAATATCAATTTATACGTTCACAAATGACTAACACGCGCAGATTTAATCAAAGGTGGCGCAAATTGCCCGCTCCTAACTAATTTACGAGCGTCTCGTTCCCGCAAACTACCACGTGTTCAAGAACATGGACGACAAATTAGATTGGGAAAGAAAATGCTACAAGTTACAATAAATTGTATTGATGGGTGTGGGTTCTAGTCTCATATAAGAAAACTTGAAAATTGTAGTATTTAAAAAAATGTACTAAGTAATACTTTTTGTCAGCTTCACTCTGTATTTCGAGAGTACCAGGATAGGCAGAGAAAATTAAGTGTAAAGACTTTTCGTTCTCTATTTTCTGTCTAAGTTTGAGACTTGTGCTATAGCGTGACGTTGAAAGAATATCGGAACAAATTTTAGGAAATTTAATTTCCATTTCCAAGAGAACATCCGTAGTAAGGTATTTCTATAAAGGTATTAGGTGATCAAAGTCGTTGGTAATGTTTAAGTGGCGCTCGGAATAAGTCCCCTAATTTAGTACTCTTGCTTCTTGATTAATTTAATTGTACACTTTAATTATTAGAAATAATAAAGAAGAGATTCGCGGTTTTACCGCGTAGCATTTTTTTTTTATTTTCAGTCTAGTTTTAGAAACTTTAGGTGTTGAATAGCGGAGGTAATCGCCGCGAGTGTCCTTGTCAGAGGTACAAGTGGTTCAGTCTCACTCGGGGAAATAATATTTAATATTAATTATTTTCAGTTCTTCACTCTGGTGTCGAGACTAAGCGCGGCGTTGAGTTCTGCCACTCAACACGCAATGTCTTCAGAATTAGGCGGAAAATGGGGAACAGAAGTGAAGTGTTCTTTTTTCAATAGAATAAATATATAAATTGACATAATTCATAAAAGTTAGGAACGAGCAAAAATCTTTTCCTTTACTAAACATGAAGATCAAAGATCAAACAATTTTCGTACGATTTCGCAAATTATATGAAGATTTCATAGCGTTTTACATAAGTGGATGAACGCACGCTTTCTTATACGAGTAGATTTGCTTAAAAGTAGTATATTATGTAAATAAAAAGTGGTATATACATAAATGGATATGGGGTAGTGGTGCCACAACGGCTCAGGGTTTAGTTACAGGTACGATTCCCACTCATGAGAATGACTTCTCTTCTAATAACAAAGCAGAGGGCAGCGTTGAGCTCTGCACCTCAATATGCAATGTCTCTAAAATAAGGCGGAAGGTAAAGTTAATATATAGTTATATCATCTGACAGAAGTGCGGTGGTTATGGGTTCAATTCTCACCCGTAACGATGATCTATTTTCGTTTATCATTTCTGATAAGACAAAATAAGAGTTTTTCTGCTTCTCAAAACGCAACGTCTCGAATTCAGCTTGAAAATAGAATAACAAAGGAACGTGGAAGAGTCCATTTCTCCATCATCCGCCCAATTTTTAAGAAGTTGCAAGTCCAATCCTTATCATGTCATCAGATCAAGGAAATGGAAATTATTCATTCCCCCGAATGGGAATCGAACTCGTCAACCATCTCATTTAACGAACAGCCTTACATAAGATAAAATCTCGAACACCACCATAAATCCCACCACCCAGTAAACCACTTAAGAAGTAAATTATATTTAATTATATCTATAATGTATAATTAATCGCTTATACGCCGTGTAACATTTGGCGGCTATTAATTGAGAGTCGTGTGACGCGCGTGTTAATAATATAAGCTATCAGGGATTGTATATTATTAAAATATATTCATTTAATATGTATATTCTTGAGGTAGTGGCGCAGGAACACCAGACTATGACAGTTATGGCGACAGGTTCTGGGTTCAATTTCCACTCGAGAACACTAAATATTTATTAAATTACAAAATAATATTATTTTCATTTCTTTGCTTTGGTGTCCAGGCAAAAGGCGGCTTTAAGTTCCGCCGCTCAATACGCAATGCTCAGATAATACGGCAGAAAGTGGAGAACGGAGTGTCTTAACACTAAGTTCCTTCTGCCTACCCTGATATATGCGGGATACAGCGTGAAGCTAAAAAGAAAATATGTTAAATATTTTAAACTTTTATGAAGTAATGGTTCGTAATTCCCTATTGAAAATATAATATTAAGAAACCGACAAAGCATCACCCGACAAAGCTTGACGTTGAGTTACGCCACTCAACATGCAATGTCTCGAAAATAAATAGAATATAGAGAAAAAACAATATAGAGAAATATAAAGTGAGAAAAGAAGAGTCTTGCCACTAGGTTGTCTTTGTGTACCCTAAGAATATATATGGGATACAGCGTGAATGTATAAAACAAAATATATCCATGGCGCAGTAGGGAGTTTTAATTTCGACAACGATTAATCATTGAGGGGGAAATCCTAGATTTTAACAGCTTTTCTGAGCCTATTAAGGACATCGTAAATATGTATTCCAACAAAAACTTTTTCATGTAAAATATTGTCAAAACGATGGTTAGCAGTTACCAGACCTTATTTAGAGCTAAGTTTCTAATTTTACGTGCCCTAACATAAAACAAGCCCCAACTTCACAAACTCTACACCTTAGTTGAAATGTATGGCTTGTCTTTTTATAATATTTTAGGTGGTATTTCTATAGATTTTTTGCTTCAAGTCTTCTATGATCTTCGAATTAAATTATTAAAACACACAGCTATGATAAGACAAGCTCATAAAAAACTCAACGGTTCTTCTTTTTTGCGGGGGCACCACCAGGGTGCGATTGTTATCGATTCCCGCTAGGAATAATAAAATATTAAATATTTTCGTTTGTTCGATTTGTTGATGAGACAAAGCACGGCGGAGAGTTCGCGACATTCGCGCGGAAGTGGAAATATCTTAATAGAAATGGTGTCTGGTAACACTATGTTCTCAGGTTTCCTCTGCCTACCCTGCTATGTAAGCATATAGCGCGAAGCTGAAAAAAAGTGTACATTTCGTTTCAAATATAAAATACAATTTATTTTACGTGACTCAAGTTTGTACAAAAAATCTAGATAACTAATAATAATATAATAAAGCGGAAGAGTTTGTTTGTTTGTTTGTTTGTTTGTTTGTTTGTTTGTTTGTTTGAACGCTAAGATCTCTGGATCTACTGGTCCGATTTTCATTGTTTTTGTTTTGTATGAAAGCTGCATTCTTCAGAAGTGCTATAGGCTATATAATATTACATTACACATATAAACTAATATATTTTAAAGTACTTTCTAATTTGACATGCAATTTATTCTGCCATGTTAATAACAACCGTCGTTGCTACGCGACCGCTACCGCGACGTTTTGATATTCATCCTTATGAAAATAAATATAATAGCCACTTTTAGCATTTTATCTAGATTGAAATTATAGTTTACTGTATAACATACTAATAAATAATTAAGGAGATGTCACTGGTTCCAAATGACCTAGCCACCTAGCGGGCGGCACAGTATGACCGACGCGAACGGGCAGATGACGTTGACGGTTTTATAAATTTTCATACATTTTCGAACTTTATTTGTTGTTTATAATTAATTTAAAATATACTTTGATTCTCTTCTTATTTTATTTAATATTGCCCGCTAAAATTATCCTACTTAATAGAGAGAAATGTTTAGTTATTTCGTAGAGTCGATATCTATGTACGCACGCACGAAAAACTTTAGGTACTTTTTCTAATATTAAGAATACCTATCCTTTAGTAACTTTTAATCCTTTTGTTAGTTCATTTCAATAACTCAGATATTTTTTTCTAATAATATGTATCTACTTATTATTCTTTTTGATTATTTGAGCTTATATTTTCTTACTAATTCTATTGAGAATTGAAAATAATTTCATGAATATATTTAATAAATATTCTTAAAGTTGAAGCAGGCGTAGCCGCGTCCGGGTCCACTAGTAACTAATAAAGACAGAAAGAAGGCTCATTAGCTTTGCCAATTATACTTGTTAATGAGATTTTCATTTTTGTACTGGTATTTTGTTTTTAAATCATTTTATTGTCACCTGCAGCCTTGCCCGCTTGAAATACCCATTATTAGTATTTATTTAGTAACCTGGGTTATTTATGTTGAATACTCCCATTCGAGACATTCGTAGAATGAGGAATGAGGTGTGGTGGTGTGAACGCACTATATTCCTTCCGCCTATCCTACTAGTACAGTGAGGTAAAGTGAGTACAAAAAAAAATTAAAAAAAAACATTTTACAAAAAACATTTTAATTCCCACACCAAAGACGCTAAAATAAATAAATATATAATATTAATAAATATCGTCAAAATATTTACCATTTTTCTTCTTAAAATATTTCAAGTTCAATTCAGTCTCGGTGTTACTTAAGAGTCCGAGTACTTAATTAACAGTTTACGAGCTTGTCTGTGGCAAAGCAAATTATCTCTGAGTAAAGTGGCTAAAAAAGTTATTTACTTTATAATTGTATTCAATTTTTAAGTTCACACTAGTTATTTCATTAGTTATTTCAAGAAAAAACATTGTTTTTATTTAGCTTCACGGTGTATCACGCATATAGGAGGATAAACAGAAGGTCTAGAGTTAAGATACGCTCCATTCCTCACTTTTATCCGAATTCCGGAGGCAAATAATGATGAAATTAACTTATTTATTATAATTATTCTAATATGCTGGAATCGAACCGATAAACCGCGACTAAATAGTTAATTTATAAATTCTTAGAGCTTTTAAGCTTTCTTACTGATAGTTTCGAGCCATTTGTTAGTGAAAGCTTATTTATCTTAGCTAATTAGTGAGTTTAAATAGCTTAGGTAGTTTGGATTTAACGTTGCACTAATAGGAACTAGTTTAGAAAATGTCACCTATTAATTCTATTAAACGTCCAAAGTGTAGATTGCCTTAATTTACAAGGAATAGCGAAGAATATATTTAGAAAAAAATGGAAATCACGTAATTTATAATTCTGCTGCATGCAGCTGGTTAAGCAAATAAAACCTAGTGTTAAGACACTCTGTCAACTTGTCTTGTTTTGTTTGTTCGAGACAGTGTTTTGTATGGCGACTTAATATGTCTCTTTTTTCTCGTATTTTGTTTTATTTTATGAGTATTTACGATAACATTCTGTCTAACCAAGTCGTACAAACGCTTATTTTATTTTAGGAAAAATAGTTTTCGCAAGTTCTGGAGGCATTCTGTGTTGAATTTACCGGAACAACGAACTTTTAAAAAATAAAGCTTGTAATAGTGAAATGTAAGATCTTTAAAACAGTGCTATGTTCATTATTTTATTTATTCAATAGTAATATTGCTAGCCGGTTTTGAACTTGTTTATAATAATAATTTTAAAAAGTCATCCCTAAATCTATTTCTAACATTACTCTAAATCTAGCACAAGAGATTTCAAGCCAATTACTCCACGAAGACGTCATTCTCTTTAACGCCTCTATTATACATAAATAGTGCCCTCGAGGTCATATATGATTGTACTAATTTCACAGTGCAAACTCACAGAAGCAATCGAGAATATTCAAGCTGAATTTCTCACTATTAAACGCTTAAGGAACGGAGTGGTCTAATTTATAAGTGATAGCGAGTGTAATAAAATATATTTTTATTACTTTTTTTATGGAAAAAGACAAGGCAAACGAGCGTACGGGTCACCTGATGGTAAGTGATCACCGTCGCCCACAACCCCGTGTAACATCACATTCTTATATCAGAATACTTGAAGCATCTGTTTACATGTTTAAAGTATACTAAAGAAGACGTTTGTTAGTTTTTATAAATAAAAGGATTGTATCATTTTATCTTCTGTACGTACGAGTATGTATAAACTGAAGAAAAATAAATTAATCGCGTTTAACATATCTTGCACTTAGTATCTTGTTCATCTCTGAACCATTATAGTTTTCAATCACATATTCCATTTAAGTTGAATTTCTGCTTGTTTGTGTACCTAATTAAATATATTACATATTTAAATGATAAAAATAATTATAATTGTTGATGCAAAATTTTCGTTAAATATTTTTTTAATATAGTCACCACTTGCAATCCCCAATAAATAAATACTTTGGTGTGCACGTGTGTCAAACTGAGCGTTCAGTTTCGTCGCTGTCGCTTATGTCGATATACGAAATCGCTATCAAGTCAGCACTTGGACCAAAATCTAATTCGTCTTAATTTATTCTGTTCCAATTGCCATCCCGCGGTACATAACTTCCCGTCACAACGGAACTTAATCCTCTAATGCACTTATGAAACGTCGAGTGTATATTAAGTTAAATTTAAAACTATGTTAAACTATATTTAATAATATAGTCCTAAAATATTATTCTTGTAACTATTTGAATTAGCATTTTAGGCGTTTAAGTGTTAAGACACTTCTCTTTACTTTTATTGTTTTCGCTCTTGGGCGGATAATGTATCATAATATTATTATCTTTTTAACTACACGCTGTATCTCACACATATCAGAGTAGTCAGAGGGAACCTGGGAACCTAGTGTTAAGGCACTCTGTTCTCATAAAACCATTTTCGTTCCACATTTTGTGATAAATTCTGGGGGCTATGCGTGTTGAGTAGCGGAATTCAACGCTGCGCTGAACCGCGTTACCAGAGCGAGAGAATGAAAATATTAAATCTTTCGATTTCTCAGTCGCATCCTTGTGCCCCAGCGACACGGCTGGTTTTAAACTTATAGTAGTATATATGCATATATATACGTATGCAAATTAATGCTGTTATAGCGCAGTTTGGTCATGCGTGGTTGATATGATACCTAGTCTTGTGCGTTTAAATATCGGTATAATATTTGTGCAATTTAAAATAAAAAAATTCTATCATTTATTAATATAATCATCATATTGAATTTATTTTTTTTTAAACTTAAATCAAAGTAATACAGTAATCGATATTAAAAAGATTTTCATCACATTAGATTGCTTTACATTTTACTTAAAATTAAATTCAAAATCCAATTTCAACTACTCGCAATATATTCTAATATTTAAATTACGCTCCCCTTTTTCTTCTATGTTTTCTTTAAAAAATTGGCAATAGCACTTTAGTCCGAATAAGATTTATCACTAACTCTACACTTTACATATAAAATTGTAAGTGTCACTTTCAAGGAAATACGTTCACTTTGTAAGAAAGATACTGCAACGTGAAAACCTAAGCTGACGTTTCAACGGAATGATGGTATCGTTAGTATTTGAGCTTTTCTGGCGAGTAAAAGTTTATTTTACGGCTTTTCATTTATGTTTGTTGTCCGGTAGTTTCGTGAATTGTATGGTGTAGTGCAAGTCATTTGTTCATATGTAATTAAAAACTGAATCACAGTTAGATTTAGGCTATTTTTTAAGACAAACATAATCATTCTCTAATAAGAATTATACGTAAATTTATTTGACAAATTTCATTGTACCCATACTCACCTCGTATTCTTGATTACAGGAACATGGTGGGTAGGTTAGGTGAGTATCAATCATGGTATCTTTTCTCTCAAAAGGTTAAAGGGATACCGGCGTCGCCTTGGTATTTACGATATGGAGGGAGTGTACTATTCTTGTGAGGCATAAGCAACGTCCACTGGGCTTCTATGGGTACACATAACATAAGGTTTATATCAATAAATATGCATAAATTCAAGTTTTTTTTATGGCTATTTGGGAAAAATTGCGTTAAGCCAGACGTTATCTTACTATGGCTATGGTTTTTCTAAAACATCATAAAGTAAATGTTATTCATCATATTTACATTGAATACTCTCCGTCAAAGCCCCGGTGGAGTTTCAAACGAAGTTGCCTAATCATTGCCTTTTAATAATAGATGAGAAAATTTTCGACATCGTCTTTTACAAGTTTAAATATATATGAGATATGCTTCAAGTTTAATATCCTGAACGAGACATGTTTAATACATATTTTGTAATAACTTGGCTTGGTTGGAGAGATATTAGGCGTAAGCTTAAATCAATTCAGTGGTAAGGCGTTCGATTATCGTTTTAGGCGTTTTAGTTACACGCTTTCCACCTACTTGTCGATATATTGCGTATTTAGTGGCGGAACCTAACGCCGCATTTTATTGTACCAGAGCGTATAAAAGTAATCGATATATAACAAATAACTCCCAGTGTATAGAATTTAGGAAGCTCGCGTTCTGAATAAAGTATAGACGCGGTCCCACTGCGCCACAATGGATAGAATATTATATTTTGTAATATATAAATTGGTTAGTCTCCTTATGAGAAGATTATGAAAGTATAATTTTGTAATTTAGTTTCGTTATGCTCTCTCTGTAGCCTTTAAAAGAAAGTCTGAAAATATTTGACTATTCCTAAAACACTATTTGTAAGTGATTCAATTTTTTTTGCTTCACGGCGCATCTCGTACTCAGAGTAGAGGGAATAAGAGGGAACTTAAGATTAAAATATTCCGTTTCCCGCTTTCCACGCAATTTACAGGACAATGTATGTTAAGTGCTGGAACTGAACGCCGGGACTTGTCTTATTACCAGAGCGAAAAAAAGAAAAGAATCTTCATTCATCAAATGGAAAATTCGTTTACTATCATACGCTATACACACTTTGTGTATTTCAATAAATTTGCTAAATGTATATTCATGAAAAGATCCCACTTTTATTATAAAACCACAAAATTTTCACACAATGTCCACAATAATCAATACTATTTTAATAATTATTAAATATTCTCGTCCTTAAACGGTACAAAAGAAACTTTCCTCCAAAAGTCCCTTTGAAAAGAATTCAATTGTTCATAATTTTATACATAAAATGTAATTGTCGTCACAATATAAATTAACAGAAAGCTTTTGCTGAATTCGTTGCGAAATCTACAAACAATGGTGGTATAATATCCTTGATTAAGAACAAAAATATCGTTATACTTAGAAATGGGAGCTTAATTGCTTGTTTCTAGGCATAGAAGCGTTACAACCAAGTTATAGATTTTTTGAATACTATAAGTATGTAGTATTTAGTTACTTTAACAGGTGGTTATAATTTAACTTTTAAAATGTAATTATTGTTCGCAATTAAATAACTTTCACTATAATCATAATTATTACATAATACACTCTAATAATAGTAAATTATTATGAACGATGTATTTATTATTTATTTAACGATGTAATTATTATGAATGAATGTGCAATGTACATTAAGCCCAGTCTGTGCCATTTTGAAATACAATGTAATTTTAGCTCGCCTGCCCATAAATACTCAATTTTTACTTTATCCATTTTATAGATATCATACGTTATGTAAATTATTATTTTACGTATGTGTTTAGTGGCGAAACTCAACGCCGCGCTTTACCTTGTTACCAGAGCCAGGAAATGTAAGTATAAAACATTTAATTTCTCTGAGTGGAAATCGAATCCACAACCGTCGCATTTACAGTCGCAACTTTGTTGTTCTGCGCCGTGACGGTGTTGCCAAATTAATAGGTAATTGCCACTGCCTGAAGTGCCTTGAGAATTCAGCGGAAAGTGGTGAACGGAAGTGTTTTAATGGGAGCAGAATATCTGGAATATCCTTAATGGAAGGTTCGAAATATTCTTTTTAATAAAATAATGAAAAAAGAACTGAACGAAATATAAATAAAAGTGTAAATTACTTTCAAAGTTTTAAGTCCTATCGACGTGGGTCAGTTCAGGCAATTTTCATATGTAGTCCTTTCGGTCCTCGTAATCTCGGAGCTCATCCATCAAGTTAATCTCATGTAGAACCATTTAACTATATGAGCGGATATTTTTATATATTTTTCAATATTTAAACAAAATTTATATTATATCGAATTTGTATTTTCTGTAGACCGTTGGATATGTAATAATCATATATATCTCATTAGTTTCACGCTTTATCCTGCGTATAGCAGGATAGGCAGAAAGAACCTACTATTAAGATATTTAGTTTGGCGCTTTGTCTTGCGCGGAATTCAGTACCGCACCTTGTCTCATCTGAAGTGAGAAAGGATCCAATTCAACCCACAACCGTCGCGATTCTAGTTGGACGGATTTTAAATCGTCAAAATTGTTTCCCCGACATGTAAAATCATTTATTAATAAGAAAACGCAAAAAAATATTACAAAGAATATTGTTCAAGTCTAATAACATCAAAAGCTTAATGTATAAAAACGCTTAAAGGTTATCCCAAAATAATTAATAAGACTCAATTTTATTGTCTCGTGAAATTGAAAGTCTTCTGTTAGCCGAACCTCTATATCTACATAAAATTTATGTTCTGGAAGTCAATCGTGGCGCAGGAGTGAAACAGAAACTGTAAACACGATAGGTTGTGGCTTCGATTCCCACTCGAGGAAATGTGATATTGAATATTTTCATGTCGTCGCTCTGGTAATAAGACAAAAAACACAGCGTTGAGTTCTGCCACTCAACACACAATGCCTCCAGAGAGTGAAGAATGAATGAGATATTTAACTTAATTTTTTTTTGTATAATAAATTTTATATGAAATGTGTGATTTTTGTCTCCACCATAGCTCAGTTAGTTACTAGTAGTTTGCTTTAAAGAAGATATCCTCTTGTCTAGAATTATCGCAAAAAGCGGAGCGTAAAATGTCGTCTAATAACCTTATATTTAGTTCTAACCTAATTATAGAACAATACCAGCACAAAGACTAGTTATCTAAATTATAGTTCCAAAGTAAATATACGAAATTACAACAAAGTGAAATAACAGTAGGCACGTCTCTTCACAAGAGACTAGAAATTCTAAAACAATGTTTACTGTAATTAAGCTTTGGGCGAAAATAAAAACATACTGAAACGTTTACAAACGTTCATTCTATTTCATCGTTAAATTGGGCTCGGGAGTGCGAGGGCCAAGTCCTCTTTGTTTGGTGAAATAAATTATGAATGTGATATAAAGGTCTGACTGTATACACGATGGTTGTAGGTTCGATTTCTTCTTGATGGAATGGATTATTTTAATTACCTCTCTATGCTGAAAAGTTAAAGCGAGGTGTTGTGTTTAACCGAAAATTTGGCGTACAGTGGAAAATGGAGGGTTAGTGGATTGACTTAGTTCTTTCTTCGTAATCTGCTATATGCGGGTTCCAGCGTGTAGCTATAAAAAGTGATATAATTGATGCTTTAGCGAAGCGGTTGTGATTATACCTGATTATGATTATGATTTATGCTATATCCCGTATAATTAGGAAGCCCCTGCATAATAAAGAATATAGAATGTTGAAATTCTGTTATCCATTTTTTGAGAGAGTGGCGGAACTCAACATCGTTATGTGTCTTGTTCGAGAAAAAATACGATAATTTTAAATACCGTACCGTTCGTTTTTCCAAACGAGTGTAGAACCCGGAAACATCGCACACACAATGTGTGTACGTGATGGAATCAACCATCTTGGGCTCCAATCCAAATGATTAAAATATTTTTTTCTTTACTTTACATACATATAACCAGTTTTCTGTTTTGGTCGAAAGAGAATATAGAAATAAGTAAGTTTTCTATTATTTCTCTTCAAAAGTATACGAACTTATTCTGTCCAAGTATATCCAAATAACTCATGTGTAAATTTCAAAATAATTCTGTACAAGACAACAAAGTTGGAATGGAACTAAACTTTGATATAAACTTATGTTAACACGTTAGCTTTATGCTTTCAAAGGTCGAAAGCTCCTTTAAAAGCTCGAACACGAGGATGCATTTCATAATATACTTTTTCACAGATGCCATTTCTTTATGTATTTCTTGTTTATACAAAGATTATTATAATATTTTTCTATATGATGCAGAGTTTTTATTTTAGCTTGACGCTGTATCCTGTAGATAGCAGGGTAAGCAAAGGGAACCTGGGAACCTAGTGTTAGTCAGTGGTACGCCAGTTAGACATTTTCGTTACACACTTTTCGTCAAATTCTGGAGGTATTAACTATTGAGTGGTGGAACTCAACACCGCGTTTTGTCTGATTATCAGAGCGAGAAAATGGAAAAATCAAATATTTAATTTCCTTAGTTTACAGTAAAAATGAGAATTTAAAAGACCAAACCAGAATAAATTATATTTTAAAAATATTTTTAACTTGTTATACTGCTTTATACTCTCTACATACGATACGGTCATAACGAAACCTCATAATTCAAAGCCAATATATATTTTAAAAAATCTAGTTAATAAATTTGATTCATTATTCTTTTAACTCAGCAGTTCGGAAATTAGTGGTTAAATGTACATTTGGAATAATTGGACTGAATAGCACTGCGGCATTTGGCATTTTGCGTTTTCGGGAAACCCCATTAGAAAAAAAGCGTGGAACTAAATAGAAAAAAAAATTTTTTTAGTTAATTTTATGTAAAATATGGAATTTTGTAAAGGTACTTTTTTATTTCAACGAACTACTCGTATAGTAACAATTTTATGTGAGTATTTTAGAATATATACTACTCAAAGAAGCTGTCAAAACCATCCAGTGTGATCCAGTTGAGCTATCAAGCTAACATCAATATCAAATATTCAGTTCCACCTGCCCTTGGAGCACAAAAAAATAAAAGATCTAAATCCACTCAATCAAAGAAACGTACATTTATTTATACATATTTGCTGCTTTTTGTACCCAAAATCCTGAATTTAAAGGAATTTTCAATATATTACGTAAAAGGGGAAAACATTGAAAGATTTCATACAAAACATGGTCATTAGTGGCCGAGTGGTGGCAGGAAAGGGTTACTTGGCAATTATTTTTCGCTGACTCCATTTGGGCTTTTATAAGCTCAGGATTTCGAGCTTTTATTTTAAAGTGTATATGTACATGAGAAAGGTCGTTAGCACATGATTTAATTTAATTTGTTTATCACAGTATATGGGTGTTATAGCTTGCTTAACTTAATAAACTTAGTAGGTTGAATTTCTCGTGGATTCTAAAAAATATATAAAGCTAATAATTTAAATGCCAAAAAACCAGTTACCAGTTAAAAAAATGTTTAATTTTGCCAGAAAGTGGGGAACAGAATAAGATTATCTATGCCTATCCTATTAGCTGGAATAAGAAATGGAATAAGAGGTAGAGGAGCTACAAAAAATAAGGGAAACTAAATCGAAATAATTTACATAGACTACTAACTTATAGTAATTTACGTATGTATAAATAAACTAGCGGACCCGGACGCGGCTACGCCTGCTTGAAATATAAGAATATAATTTCTATAGAACTATAATTTCAATCTAGATGAAATGCTTAAAGGGACTATTATATTTATTTTCATAAGGATGAATATCAAAATGACGCGGTAACGAACGCGGTCGCGTAGCGACGACGGTTGTTATTAACATGGCAGAATAAATTGCATGTCAAATTAGAAAGTATTTTAATTTATTAGTTTATATGTGTAATGTAATGTTATATAGCCTATAGCACTTCTGAAGAATGCAGCTTTCATACAAAACAAAAACAAAGTAAATCGATCCAGTAGATCCAGAGATCTTAGCGTTCAAACAAACAAACAAACAAACAAACAAACAAACAAACAAACAAACTCTTCCGCTTTATTATATTAGTATAGATAAAACAACCACTGCATTGTGACTCAGTAAAAAATTCACATTAAGGAACAGCCTGTATAAGCAAAATATTAAAAAATCAATAAACCACACTCAATTTGCCTTTATTATATAGATACGTAATTTTATGTCCCATAAAACTAAACAAAATCGTGCTAAGATCACCAAAAAATGATTTTGTAGGGAAATGTAGCTTCTTCCCTTGTGATAAGGTTCAATTCTTGAAACTTATGGCGATATTATTACCTAAAGCTTACAGTGTTAAGAGTTTATTTTGCAACCTGCTATTAAATATACCTATACTAACAATACTTACTTCATTACGCATTTCTTCAATAAGCATTATTTTTTGTGATTTTTTTTCAGCTTCACGTCGTAACCCGCATGTAGCAGGATAGACAGAAGGAGCCTAGTATTGAGACACTTGGCTTTCACTTTCCAACGTATTCTTTTTGTTTTGCGTGTTGAGTGTTCGGACTCAACGCCCCGTTTTGCCTTATTACCAGAGCGAAAAACTGAAAATATTAAATATTCTATTATATTTAATATTTTCAGTTTATTGGGAATAGAACCTACAATCATCGTGTTTACTAGTCGCACATTTGTGCCTCAATTAAGTTAAATTAATTAAACACATTCAATAAGCTTTTGAAAATGCATACTTTACTACCTCCGAAATAAATAGCATCTCGTGTTCCCTTACAATTCTTGTTTAATATACTAAGTTTGGGCGGCAGCCATTATTCTAGTTTTCGGCTGACTCAATCCTACTTTGAGTTGAGTTGATGAAAACTTGAGAACTTGAGCTTATATTGTGTTTGTACAAAAACGTTAATAATAATAGTTGTTTTATCCAAAGCTTATGCGAGTTCTGTATGAAAATGGGACTAAGATGTATTTTTCTAGGTTTCATGTTATATCACGCATATAATATATAAGTTAGGCTGACATAACTTGATATTAAAACTACGTTTTCTACTTTCTTCCCGATTTCGAAACGCATGTTGAGTTGCAGATTTCAGCGCTACGCTTTGTTTTATTCTAATTGTCCCACAGCGTCATTATGATCTCTCTTTTTATATATTTTTTAACTTTTTCAGCTTCTTTTTCTTTTTTTCTTTCTTTCCTTGTGAATAGTCAGGAACAAATAACCTAAATTTCTTCTTATATCTTCCAGAATGATTTCTTTTGAATAACATAAATTTGTCCGTTTAATACAAGACAATTAATACAAGACAACCAAAAGGCGTTGTTTCAATTTCACAATTTTTTTAAGATAATGAAATAATATAATAAAAACAAATTAAATTTAAAAACTAGAACTATGTTTAAAACAATAAAAAAACAACTAATTATATAATCATTTAAAAATCATTATCCTCTCTTAAAAAAAGTCAGTTGAAAACACTTCAAGTAATACAAAGAAAATGAAAAATGAAATTCATCTTCTCATCCGCGGAACAAAATTTATATATAAATTCCTTATAATAAATTCCTTCTGCTCCGCCCGAGGACTATGATTTACATCACTTAAGATTGCTTTTATTCCCATAGCTAGGAGACGATTACTTTCTATCAATAAAACTAGTGTTCATTTGTTTTAGAGCGCAACGGGTTGTGGGTTGGATTCCCGTGTCGGAAGAACGAATTCGTTTCATTTTCCTTGTTCTGGCAAACAAGGCAAAACGTGGCGTTCAGTTACGATCACTTAACATGCAATATCTGGAAAATTGGACGGAAAGTGAGGAATAGAGTGTCTTAACACTAGGTAGCGCCTGTCAACACTAATATAATATAGTTATATTATACATATAAAATATCCCCTCGAATCAATATTAGTGAAAACCGCATCAAAATCAAATATCTAGTCTCAGATTCCATTAATGTTTTTTTAGAATCGTACTCTTCTCTTTAACTCTTTCGAGCAGTTAGGAAGTAGCTTGTTAGTTTAGCCGGTCAATTCAATTGCACTTCGATTTGAGATGCACTCTAGATTTTCAGAGCAGTTTTCTCAATACTTTGAATAGCTTTAAAAGTTCATTATTTAAGGTATTTTCACGCTTTTTTGAACGAAATTGTGTTTTAATGACATAATAGTAAAGGTATCTATTATCTTTACAGTAAAATGGGTGGATTTTTAGATAGATAAATATAAATATCTAGGGAAACGAGTGTAAGAGCTTCTGTTCCCAACTTTTCGTCCCATATTTAAGTCATTGTGTGCTAAGAAGAGTATGAGCTCATTCTAATAACAAAAAACACAGTATTGAGTTCTGCTACTTAGCACGCAAAGTCTCGAATATTGAGATCTGTGTGGAGAACGATGTTTTAACATTTTGTTCCCTGCCTATCCTGCTATATGCGGGATATACAGCGTGAAGCTATAAAAAGTGATATTTCATAATTCAATTATCCAATATCCAGCAGTTCTCATTCTAGTAAAACACAAAAGAAGTAATTTCCTTTTAAAAGTGCTTGAATGCGATAATTTTATTATTCTTGTGCCTTCAATAAGTGTTCTGAGGGCTTATAATAAAAAAAATGTATTGTTAGTTATTAGACGTGGTACAGTGGCATAGCATCTATTAGTAAACACGGTTGTAGGTTCGATTCCCACTCAGGCAAAAGAATATTTTTTATTGTTTGGCTCAAGTAACAAGACGAAGTCGTTGGATTTCGCAACATAATACGCAATGACCCGAAATATGCGTAAAAAAAGTATAGTCAAATTATTAACTACTTCCGGATTTTCTGTTAATTTTGTTTTTAGCGTTATTGTTTTACCCTTATAGCAGAACAGGTCATCCGCTCTACTAGATCTGAACCAAAGTTTGAAAATGAAATTTATTTTATTACATTTATTTTCAAGAATCGAACCCATCACCTTCGCATTGCATCACAATTGAAATTTGGCGTGTGGGTATGGAAGAGGTATAAGAGATAATTCCCGAAATAATTCAAGAGTGGGAACAACTAGATTTTCTATCTTAAAGTTCATACAACCAACGTTGAAGGCGATGAGTAATGACATATGTACTCGTACGTATGTATATAAATTTAACTTCCTCCCACTATTTTCTTAGTATTATCCTTAGAATTGAGTAAAAACTATATATATTTTCACATTAATCAGTAATATTTATCATAATATTGTAAATAATTAATGTAGTGAGCTACAGATAAAACGACTCGTATATTACTTTAAATTGTAAACTAGCTGTCAGTAATAAACAGCTAAGCATATATCTTTTTAAAATTAAAAATATTAGTCACAGTTTAAATAAGATGAGGAAACTAAATATTTTATATTTTCTAGCAACTATTGTAGGTCACAGTAAATCGGCCAAGTGCGAGTCGGGGTATGAGCTCACTAATGATATTGGTTTCTACGAAGTCCAATTTTCCAATTGCAGTATAAATAAGTATAGTTTATATCATCAACCTATCAATCTCAATAAATCTTTAATCTCAATAAAACGGTAAAGCTATATGAAGAACATATAGCAGACTAAGCAGAGGGAGCCTAGTGTTGAGACACTTCGTTTTCACTCTCCACAAAATTTTCCAAATGGTGTCTGGTAGAACTCAATGCTACGCTTTGCCTTATTACCAAAGCGATGAAATAAAAATATTATTAAATAATAAATAATTTCCACGATTGGGAATCGAACCCACAAACGTCGTGTTTACTTTCTGACACTGTACCGTTCATATAGAATTTCTACGTAGTTAATCATAAGGTCGTTTTCGATTTATTAGTTTACTGTCGAGCGTCCAGCCTCGGTCAGTGTAAATATGATTATTCCATATAACTTGGCCTATCTATATTAGGTGGCATATCGACATGCAATATTTGTATACATATTTTTTAATTTCACTATTTCTCCTATAGTGGCATCGGCAGGGAGAATCTCTCCACTCCGCTAGTGTACCTACACTAAAGAAGCACCAAAAATATTATATTATCCTTTATAATATGAATATATTATTATAAAGAATAATATAATATGCATAAAATTGTACAAAGAAACAGTAAAAGCAGCAAAATGAAAAATAAATTGCGTACGAATATTATTAAACGATGTTATTACGGAACAAGTGTTTTTGTATTCACATTCATTTCCTTGTTGATACAAATTGTAAATTACTATAACTATTATATTTTATATTATTTTGATTTTCCCGCTCTGGTAAACAGCGCGGCGTAAAGTTCCGCTACTTAACACGCAATATTTCAAAAATTGGAAAAAACCTAAAGATCGGAGCGTGTTAGAATTAAGTTCTCTCTGCCTATCCCGCTGTGACGGAAAAATAATGAGACTGACTCTGAATTCAATTCTTTGAGATATAAAAATTAAAATCGTATATATCTATTTATACAGTGTTTGTTTGTGATTTTAAGATAACCATATTATTTCAAGGGAGTATTAATAAATAATATTTCATTCTCCGGAACAAGAATTGAACCCAGAACCATCCCGTTTACACGCGAAACGACACACTGACACACTTGACAACTGACCTACCTAACGCTAAAAGTTCATATCGAACCATTAGTTCTGGAGATAAGCGCGATCACCCAAACCAACTCTAGAGTACAAGCGTCTATATTAGCAAATATCATTATAGGTAAAGTCAATATACCACATTTTGAATACAATTTTATTATAATTGAACCTCCATTAATTCTAAAAGCTAATATCTTTCAATTTGGCGTTCCGCAATCCCGCTATAAATCTTGTACAAAAGCTACTATACGTAATTAGTAGAGACAAATAGTGAATTATACATTCACTTTGCAACTTCAAATGCATACATATAATTGTTTTCGGGGCGAAGTAATGAAAATAGTTAGTAGTAGGGGAATAGTAGTCCCCGGAATGGGAATCGCGGTCGGGAGCGGAGTGTATTAGCACTAAGCTCCTTCTGCTTACTCTGTTACATACGAGAAATAATGAAATTTAGTTACATGTAGATTAGATAACAATAAAATATTATGGTACCATCGAGATGGTCTGTTGATGGAATTGGAAGACGTCTGATGGAACCTTGAACTGCCTACTAGTTACAGGTAGATACAGGTTTGAGGTGTGGAACTCCAAAAAAATCAATGGACCGCTAAAATAATCCCCAATTTTATCAGAACTCGCCCATAAATATGTCCGTTACATTCAGAGATCAAAGACCATAAATTTGCGAAATATTTCACTAGAACACTCACGTATAAATATATTTTTTATATTCTGATTTATTATCTAGATATTGCACAAAACGTCGTCATTTTCTAGAATAAAATTTAGAATCGTCGTGGTGCAGGGAGACACGGGTGCGATTGTAAATGGTTTGTAAATAATTAATATTAACATATCCTCGCTCTGGTGACGAGGCAAAGCGCGGTGTTGAGTTTCGCTACTCAAAAATTCGATGGAAAGTGGGGCACGAATGTGTATTAATGGAAATGAAGAAGTGACGATGTAATTTTGTTCATATTTAAAAGCTCAACTAAATTAAGTTTTGGCAAAAGGTCGACCTAAATACTGTAAATATATTTCAAAGGTCAAATCTTTAAAAGTATAAATGTTAGCTTTAGTTATCATTATTAGCTGAATGACCTAGATTAGAAAGCAAACTAATATAATAATTATCTACTAATATATAAAAAGGGTATAAACTACTAGGGTATAAACTAGTTGTGGGTTCGATCCCCATTTGAGGAAATTAAATATTACTTAAATTGTCTAAGCTCCCTCTGCCTAACTGATTTATTTTTTTTTAACTAAGGGATAAATATTTTTTAACTGTAGCACTTCAGAGGGAACCTCATATTGATACCCTCGGTTCCCCGTATTCGAATATAAATTTTACCTATCTAATATTAAACTAGTATTTCATTTGGAACCCGTACTTCAATAAGTGTAAATGAACTATAACAAATCAACCATATGTAAAATATTCAAATTGATGTGAGCTCCTTTTGTATAAGAGATATACTTAATGGTGTGTTCAGTAGTCTTTCAGAATCTTTTTAACAATTTACCGTTTAATCTTTTTACCACTTTAAGGAGTTCGTAAGTAAAAACGAAACCATTATATGATCATTTTTTTCGTAGTTGTGATTTAGTGGAGCGGAGAGAGAAAGGTCGTCAGAAAAATTACATTTCCGTTCTTCCTTCCACTTTTCATTTATTTTAGAGACATTGCATGTCAATAAGTGGAACTTAACGCTGCTTTTTATTGAACTATATCGGGAATAAAAACATACTATTAAAAAATAAGACAGAACCAGAACCCACTACCATCGCCATTTAATAACTGCACCATAACGGCTAATATTGTTACAATGGATTTTAAATCTTACACCATGAAAATAAAGTTAATATTAGTTTAAAGTTTTCCCTGAAAGGACTCCCTCATTGGTTGGTGCGCTTCATTAATCTCGTGGTTATCACGTCGTCTATTTTTACCTCGAGTGATACACTAGAATCAACATGATACAGTATTCAGGTTTTAGTAAATAGATTTGTTAGAACATTAGTGTGCTTTTTGAGGGTTTATTAGGAGTAAATATAACGAATTAAAAATATTGAGGCTAGTCAAAGCGCAGGAGGTACTGATTGTGGGTTCTATTACAATATGAGGAAATCTCTGGTATCGAGGCAAAGCGCGTTCAGTTTCATCATTTACGCATTTCTTCAACACGCAATGCTTCCATAATTCTCTGCCTCCGTGCTAAGTACGTGCACAATACAACATGGAGCTAACAAAATATGATTAGCTTCACTTTTTTTCCGTATAACAAGGTTAGCAGAGAGAATCTAGTGCTAAAACACTGCTTTCCCCATTTTCTGACACTGTGTATTGCTTGGCTTACCAGAGCAGGAAAATGAAAACGTGTAAAGCGTCATCCTGCCTCTCGACAGGTCAAATGTCTCGATAAAAAAAACACTTTGGGAACACATAATATCGCAGTATGTCCAACTAAATCGATAGGAATAGGACAGAGAACTTTAAACCTAAAACCGTCATAATAAGTTATTTAATATTTGCGTTAATTTTTTTTTTTTTATACCTATAAAAACTCAGCTCACACTCTTTCTTTTCTCGTAAAGCAAAGAAGGTAGAGAGAACCTAGTGGTACCCTGTTATCCACTTTCCTCCCAATTTTTTAGACATTATGTGAAACACAAAGACGACAGTGACAGTGGCAAAACTCAACACCGCACGCCAGCATAAAATTAATTTAAATATAACTGTTGCCTGCTGTGTAAAAGATAAAAAAGTGTTATTATCTTATACATATTCATATATATGCAAGCATAAAATGATAAAATATTTCACATAAATGTAGCTAGAAAGCTTAAGGCTTTAGCTTCAAGTTCCATAAATTACTCTATAAATTAGTAAACTGCATTTTCCCTGCATTTTATGATGAATAATAAAAAATATATTATACTATGTTCATTATAGAATATGATACCTATCCAAGGGAACAGCTATCATATCAGGGAACATAGTAATTAGACACTCCGTTCCTTACGGCTATATATACATCATATTTCAAATAGAATTCCATCCACAAGACTATCTCTAAACTTACGTAAGCACTACGCAACAAGTGCCCAGAATCTGCAAGAAATATCTTTGACATAATTATCCCTCGGTTTATCTCGAGATGGATCTCAATCTTGTAATGTTTGTTCAATAGAGTGTTTATTTATATAATACTATTATAAACATTTCAGTGTAGGCAATTTTCATTTTAATGTTGTTTGATGAAAGCGGTTCGCCTTGAAAATATACATTACTTTAAACTAATAGTAGTTGTTATATAAAATATATTTCTAATATTTTTTCCATCGCTTCTCGCTGTATCCTGCACATAGCAGAGTAAACAAAGGGAACCTGGTAACAGGAGTGTGTTAACACTATTTCTGTTCCTTACTTACTGACGAAGTTTGGAGGCATTACGTGGTCAGTGGCGGATCTTAACGCTGTGCTTCGCCTCGGTACCAGAGCGTGGAGATGAAAATATTAAAAAACATATTTTCGTAAATTTTATTATATTACATTATTTTTCAGTTTCTCGTAGGATGATCGGAAAATATATTAAAAATTGTGCGGAAAGTGGGTAACAGAATGTCTAAATGCTAGGTTCCTTTAGCCTACCTTGCAAGAAAAATTGTCAACGAAATATCAAGTCAACACACAAAAATTTAAAAAAATATATATATTTTTAAGAATTTAAGTATTTATTCTCAATATCATATGCACTTACCTGTGTGTGAGAGTAGAACATGGAGAAGTTAGACACTATGACGGGAACCGGTAGAGCTATCGTCAGGACACCAGCCAACGCGCACAGAGCACCTACAAACATTCCTAGGTACGTCTTCGGTGCCATATCTCCATAACCCACCGTCGTCATCGTGACTATGGCCCACCATAGCCCCAGTGGGATGGATTTGAACTGATTCTCTGGATTATCCTGGGAAAGAAAGTTTTTTATTAGTCTATCTGTTATTATTGTTAACTTGCTATATTTACATAAATAAAAATTAATCAATTTATATAAAGAAAAAGTGAGATTAGGGTCTACAATAAACTGAACGAGATAGATAGAAAAGATAATTAATAATTTAATTTAAATGCGTAATTTTATGGTATTTTAGTTTTTTTTAATCTTTACTTAAAGTAGTACTATAAAAAGTTAGAAATTTTTCTCATCACATGATAACTGACTGACCGGATTTCAATTCTTCAAGTTTTTTGCCATTTCCTTAGTACTACGTATAAATAGCGTGCTCACAACATAAATAAAATATAACAAGTGTATATGAATTTTCACGTAGCTTAATAAGAACATACAAGTATGGCTCAGTGGTCAGCGATTGGACGGCTTCCAAGAAGCACAAGTTCACAAGTTCAAATTCAAATTCTGCTACGTTCTAATATTTATGATATAGTTTAAGATTAAATATAGGAAGTTTAGAGAGTGTAGGGGAGCACTAAGATTGAATTTCTTAAAATTTATAATTATCGAAAAAAGCAAGATTTTAAGTCATAAGTACACGCAAGCAAAGGCACGGTTTGCAACTTGTATTGGTATAAAACTTATTAACTTTAGTAAGCAACAAAAAGCAAAAAGATTAGTAGAAAATAAAGTTTTGAAGTAAAATATTTTTAATAATAATTTCCAAAAGTAGTTTAACAACTCTGTTTCAACCACTTACTATAAACAACACATTTATATAATATTTACTTGGCGAAACCACAATTGTGCTTAAGAACGAAAACTCAAGGAACTCCGAAATAACTTAAAATTTAATGTAAGTACTTGTAAAGTTAGATTGTGTTTATATAAGCCGCTGGAATGTTCCAGATTTTATAATATTCAGAATTTTGGCTGAACTTCTGTACTGGAGAGAAAAATGCTAAATATTTGGCTTTTTACCGACTTCTAAATGGAGGAGGTTATTAATTAAAATTTGTTTTTTTATTATTCTTATCTTCATGTATTATTGAAAGAAAATCTCAGTTTTTTGTAACTATAATTCTTTGTGAGTAGCAGGTCATCGTAGTGTAACGGCATAGCATTTGAATGTTAATATGGCGCTTATGGTTTAGATTCTCATTTATAGAAGTGAGTTATTTTCATTTTCTAACTTTAGTCCCAAGAAAAAGCGCGGCGTTGAGATCCGCCGCATAATATCCAATGTCTGGAAAATTTCGTGGAGTATCTTAAGTTAAGGATATCTTGGCCTTTACTCTACTAAGTGAAAAGAGAGATTAAGCCGAACGATTTATCTTATAATATATACTGAAACAAGAACATATAAAAGAATTTCTTAAAGAAATCGGAAACCTAATTTTAAAATAAAGTTTGTCTTCACTGGCAAGTGACAATATTGTCAACCGCATATGTTTTGTTGTGAACTAAACTATAGCAATAATAAAGTTTCAGATTGAAGTTAGAAAGTTGAAGTTTTCAACTTCAAAAAAGATACGGAAGAAGAAATTGCCAATTTCAAATATAATAATCGAATACTTTGCCATAATGACAATGTAAGGCTTTACTCGATATTTATTCCATTGATATATAAGAAAAATTTTTTTTTTGTTTGACAAATTTGAACCTGTGCATCCTCGGACGTTTACGAAGAGGCGGGAGTTCAAATCCCACTTCGCTAAAACGTTTATACCCTATCAAAAACAACATATTTGCAAGAGACTGTTTAGGATTGCATTTTAAACGATTCATACAATTTATAGTAGCGCTTTTCATTTGTATTTCTGTCTTAGTAACCTTTGTGTTTGTACTTAATGTAATCATATTTTCTTTGTTACTGCATAGCTTGCGGTCATTTCAAAGTTAAATAACATAATATAAACGAAGCTGTCGTAGCCGAGCGGTACAGCATCTGATTGTAGATATGGCGGTTCTGGGTTCGATTCCTACTTGGGAATTGAATTACTTTAATTTCCCGCTCTGGTGAAACAAGAAAGTGCCGCAGAGTTTTACCAATTAATATACCTAGAAACTAGGCAGAGCGTGGTGAGCAGAGTGTCTTATCACATATCTGCCCATTTGATAACCATATTGCAAAATATGCATAGGGTTGGGCAAAAATATGTAATCCGCCATATTGTTGTGGTGCCACTTTGAATTAACAATATTGATTTCATCATTTAATTACATCATCATTGTCATCAGAACTGAAGTCATAATCCAAATTCCAACTCAATCAGCCAAGAGCTTTCCACATTTTACACGCAAAGTAACACGACGAGTTTAATAAAAGATTTTAATTAAAAAATTTGTACCTAAAATTTAACGGTTAATGGATGTCCACAAAAAAACCATATGATATTCTTTAGATTATGCGGTTAACGCTGCTAGCCATGGTGACTTTTAAAACAACACATGGTGGATAGGGAAGAAAATAATGTGTCCCTGAGAAATTGCAAGTACTACGTGGCTGGTTGGGAGGGTGACGAATCTAGGGGAACTGACGAAGCAAGGCGGACTTATAAACTTACAGAGGTATTCTAGAATTTTAGACTGTCTATTAAAAAATAAAGTAAGTATCGAAATATTCTTTATTATATACAAAACAAACAGTATTGACCTCAGAGTACTTTCAGAAAATAATATTAATTTCATCCGAACAAAGGTAACCCCCCAAATTTCCCCTTAATACGCAACGTCACAATACAAAAGTGGCCGCGAGCTATGCCCCTTTGTAAATAATTAAATGTTGAATTTTTATATAGAAGAAGCCAGTAATATTATGACGTTTTATTTACACAGGCGGTCTTATGACGACTATGACGTTTATGACGTTTAGCACTGGACTTGATGGTTGTGGGTTTGATTAACATTTGAGGGACTAAAATATACCACTATTACTCAATAGGAAATATATTTTAAATTCGGCGGAAAGTGGGAAACAGAAGTGTTTTAATAGAAACAAAATATCTTAATACTAGGTTCCCAGGTTTCCTTTGCCTACTCTACATAGAAAAAAAAACATATTATTACCAATTTTGTAACACAAGGCTCGGCGTTAACTTCCGCAACTTAACAATGTATATAATTCAGACTGAAACCGAATAACGATATTGATACTAAATTATTTTCGCCTCGCCTACTTCAAAATAAAACGTGAACCTGAATAGTTAGTAAAATATTGCTAAACCGTAACGCGGAAAATTTAATTTAAATTTTAAACCCACGCCCACGGCTTTGCTATTCAAATTTAATTTATATCGTGAATATTAAAAAGAGTTATTACAATTTGGCCAAATTTATTGATGCATGGTAGAGGATAGATATTGACTTTTTGATTAAATAATATCCTTGATTTTGGTTACATTTACCATTTGGTTAACCTGGTAACAGGCGCTTGTAGTAGTAGGAGTACATGAGTTTTGTTTTTGACGTGACAACGTCTTATAAATCGACAATAGCGTGACTCATTGTCACGTTACGCCTGAGCCAAGTGTGCAAACGAGAGCGAGGGACAAACGAAAGAGACACCCTTCCCATTAAAGCACTTTCATTTCCTACTTTCCGCTGAATTCTGAAGGCAATGCGTTAGTGGTGGTAATTTCCTCAAGTGGGTTTTGAACCCAAAACCTGTCAAGCTTACAGATACACCCTTGTACTCCTACGCCATGAGTCGCCTCAAAATATCTAAATATCACAACTAATAATACAAACAAAGCTATAACATATCTCTCAAAACACGTAATGTAAGCTATATAGGTACTCGTATGTAGTACGGAAGCATCAATTATAATCTCCTATGATTGATGACTGTACTCACAGACTGACTGACACTGAAGTGCCTACTCAATTCGTTTCGCTGTAAACTAATAATTTTGACATTTAGCATTTCTGTTTTATATTTGCGTGATGATATTTTATCTATATTTTGTATATATTTATAGTATTTTTATAGATAACTAGTGGATCCGTACGCGGCTACGCCCGCTTGAACTATACGAATATTTATTAAATTATTTTCAGTTTTCGATAGACAGATGCGTTCAGCAAGCTCATTTTGGGTGACGTTTTCTAACAACAAACTTTGCAAATCGTTGCTTAGCACCGACGGTTAATATTAACATGGCGGAATAAATTGCATGTCAAATTAATAAGTATTTTAATATATTGGTATATATCGAAAATAATACAAATATGAGAAAAAAAAGTATCCTATGTTCATCCCGAGACCCTCAAGTATCTCTATATGAGCATTTTATCACAATTAAATTAGCGGTTTGGCCCTGATTGCGTAAAAGACAGACATACAGACAGACAGACAGAGTTACTTTCGAATTTACAATATAGGTATGGATGGCAGGATATTATCGGATCCCGTTTAAAATGCATGCATGCATTCTCTTGTTGTCTAACTTTATCTATTTTTTTACCGCACAAATTCCGCCGTGTGTTCTCCATACAACATGATATTGGCGAAGTGATAAGTGCTCAACTGGCACCTTCAAAACACCATAAGTTAATAACTGATTTGAATTTTTTACCTAATGTATCATATTCCAATAAATGTTTGGATAAAAACGCGATATCTTCAGAATTCGAAAATTGATGAGCAGAAGTGTCTTAATGACTACTTTCCGAAGCTCTGCCTGCCCTGCTATGTGTAGGATACATCGTGAAGCTATCACCATAATCATCACAATCAAAATATTCTAATTCATTTGTTTCCTTGCTAAGAAAAATGGCTCAAGATCGTGCACGACCGGACTCCAAGACCGGAGTGTCTCAACACTCTATTCTCTTTAGAGTGACACAAAAATAATTTGGCAACACAGTATACCATAACGATATTCAAATAACAAACTTCGTTGAAACACCACGTTAAAGGATACAAGTAGGTAATTGGATCTCGAAATTTAAATTACGTTACGAAACCTAATTTTCGTTTCATAAACATTCGTACAGTTTGTGTGCAATTGCTCTTTACAAATGAAGCTATTTGATGTTGCTTTTGCTGAAAATCAACGTAGAATAAGTTTGAGTGCAAAATTTGGTGGTAAATATTGCAGAAGTGATCTTACCTTTTTACATGCATATGTATATGAATTTATTTATGCTGTTTTTTAAGTTACTTTCTTACACGCGATGGTAGTGGATTCCCACTCAGGAGAATGAAATATTTAATATTTTCATCTCTTCGTTCTGGTGACGAGGCAAGGCGCGGCGTTGAGATCCATCGCTCAATAAACAATGCCCCCTGAATTCGGTGAAATGCTAGGAATGAAGTATTTTAATACTAGGTTACCAGGTCCCCTTTGCCGACCCTGCTAGTGCAGGATACTGTATGAAACTAGTTCCTCTCAGTTTCAAAGATATGATCTATGGTGAGAAAAGTGAAGTATTTTAAGAATTACTGAGTGATGCATAACTCCTTTTTTTTAAAAGTCTTATCATAAATGGCGTTTACAGGCAGAGGCTGTACTGCTGCATTATTTATCGCCAGAACATCTAAATGTCACATAAAAATTAACAATATTCGACTTACCTGTGATTTTTCAGCATAATATACAAGACTAGCAAATATCACTATGCCAAGAACCAGAAAAAACACCAACAATGTTAATTCTTTTGCTGACGCTTTGAAAGTGTGGACCAGTATCTTCAATCCTGGACTGTGCCTCGTTAGCTTGAACAGCCTGAGGATCTTAATGATGGAGATGAACTCCAGGATATCTGCTTTATCCAGATTTCTCTTGACCACCGCCAATTCCACCACTACGTCCATATAAAAACTTAATGTGGCTATAAAATCTATTATGTTGACTGGTGATTTGACGAATTCTATAATATTTGGGGCTACCTGAAACAAATGAAATTATCGCATTATTACTTAATACTTTATTATTATTATTTTGAATATCCTGTAAGATATTCAAAATAATAATCCCTTATATAATATATAAAATATAATAATCCCTTATATAATACAGTAAGTAGAGGAAACAGACAGACATACAGACCAATAACAATGATACTGTAGGTAGATGGAAATTAATATTAAACCATTTCCGTTTTCCGCTTTCGCCCAATATCCGAAATCTGCAAAAGCAGATAAATTTTAAATATAATCATTTCCCTATATTGAAATCGATCCAGCAACCGTCGTGTTTACAGTAAGACTAGACGAGGTTCCAAAAAATTGTAGTTAGCTCGCAAAATTAAAAACAAGATGCATATAATAAGATTAGGGATAAGCAAACAGAAGTGGTAAAGTTACAATAGCCAACACTAACTAAGTGAACAAACTTGGGTCCAGCAATATCTTAGCATTTAATAGTTACTCGTGCTAAACTTACGTAGCTATGTTTTAGTATTGGAAATCATGGATTGGTTAATATTTTGTGACCGAATTCTCCATTCTCCTTTATAACAGCGATATATATTTAGAGAACCAAGAATTAAGGCAATATAAGTTATGATGTGCACAATTTTTACTGGATTTGTTGCCTGTATTATAAATATAATTTGATTTAATCAAATCCAAAAATATTTTATTTAATACCAATTTGAGTAATTATAGATCGCAATTCTGTTTACCTGAACTAAAATTTCTATAAAAAGGAAGTGTCATAACATTATGTTCTCAAATTTCCTCTGCCTACTCTGCTATGTAGATACAGTGTGAAGCTAAAAAAACAACTTTAAATATTATGTTAGTAAAGATGTCAAAAGCAAAGAAAGCATTTTAATTCCTTTCCTATTCATTAGGCCTTTTCCTGCCAGGGCTAACAAAAAGAACTTAGTGTTAAAAACTTTCGTTCTCTACTTTTAACTCAATTTTGGTGACATAGTATATTGAGTGGCGGACTTTAACGCCACATTTTTGTCCACCAGAACCGAAAAATGTAAATAAATTAAATATTTACTTTAATATATGAAATTGCTAACCCTAATACCCTAGCTATTTACATGCAGAGGTCAACTTAAGTAATATAATTTGTATCCGCATTCAAAATCTTATTATGCTAACCGAGAGTTACCCACTTAGCTGTGCGGCCGTGGTCACAATTAATACTATTAGAGTAATTAGCTAAAATAATGAAATTGAGGCACAGTATCTTTAGATGCCATGTACAAATTTACTATTAGACAGAGAGATCCTGGCAACCTAGTGTTAAGACACTTCGTTCTCCATTTTCCGCCGAATTGCGAAGACATTGCATGTTGAGTGAGAGAACTCAAAGCCGTGCTTTGCTTCTAGAGCAGAGCGAAGAAATGAAAATATTAAATGTTGCATTTCCTCGAGTGGGAATCAAATCCACAACCTGTTGTATTTACAACTGGCCTCAAGACAATCACTTCCAAAAATATGCATAAAACAATAAATATATTATGTTTCGGACTGACATACCATTTCATTAAATACGGCCTAAATCTTATTATGCAATTCAACTGTTTTAGAGCCCTGTTATGAATATGCACAACAACGTTGAATAGATCATTAAAGTAGAGACAGCTAGATTTCGTAGATCTCTATGTGCATAACCTAGATTTATATTTAGACTTCTAAGTTTACTTAGATTGAAATGTAGACTTGAAGTTTACTTTGAATTGGTTTTTTATCTATTCGAGTGTCGAGTTAATGTTTCCAAAATTGGGCGGAATATAGGGAAGGGAGTGTCTAAACACTAGGTTTCGTTTGTCTACAGATTAAGAGATGTGATGTTAAGATATTAGGGAGAGGAAAAATATGTGGCGTGACTTGTGTTATTTAAATATTCCGAAAAACGATGCCAAAAGACGATGGTTGTGGGTACGATTCCAAATCGGGGGAATGGTAATATTTAAGTTATTTTCATTTTTCCGGCTTGTTTGAAAAAATTAAATGTTTAGTAGAAGAAGACGCCTCAACCAACGCGTAGCTGTACCACTGTACAAACTTAATGCTTAGAGATTTACTTTTTAGCTTTACACCTTATCCTGCACACATCAGAATAGGCAGAGGGCACCTGGGAACCTAGTGTTTAGACGTTCCGATTCCATTATGGTAGTTCTGTTTCACATTTTCCGCCAAATTCTAGAGTAGAACCTCATCGCTAACGTGAAATCGAACCCACAATCGTTGCTTTACAATTACACCCTTATGCTGCGCAACGATGAATTTATTTCAGTTTCTATTTCACTTATAATGTAGATCTCCATAGTTTTAGTTTCAGTTTTACTTTCGCAATCACAATCGAGGCCCTACCGACCGTTATAAATCGTTCTGATAAAACATAGGTGTCCAAACTGAGGGTCCCATAAAATATGGAAAAGGTCGACTGCTTTTACAAACAAAAGTATTTTAATTAAAAATATGTATTAGGATTTTTTTTTTGTTAGGAATACGGCGGAAATTGAGGAACGGAACCTCAAGTGTGTTATGTCTTTTATCCGCCTATTCTACTCTATGCAGCGTGAATCTTAACAAACAAACTAACAATCTTAAAATCAAGAATATTCACATCCAAATGTATAATTTTAAATCTAAAATAATATAAAACAATTGAATTTGAAGTAAATTATACAGAACGATAACAGCTGTTGTTAAACGCCAACCCGAGTTAGATACAGTTGAAGTGACGTTTGGCACTAACAGTCGAACTTTCTAAATGGATATCGATGGAGGACCAAAATTTACTTAAGTCTTTCAATATAAATTGTATTGCATTTCAATATAAATTGTATATTATTTGAGGTCAGCCGTAGCGCAGGGGCACAAGAGTGTAACTAAACGTAATAGGATATAGGTTCGATTCTCACTCGAGGAAATGTAGTATTTTCGGTTCTTTTTCTTTTATATAGGTATGTATATATATATTTTTTAGCTTTATGCTGTACCCTGCAAATATCAGGGTAGGCAGCAGGAACTTGTATTAAAACGTTCCGTTCCTTATTTGCCGCCGAAAAAATTAAAATATTAAACGACCGTTCTTTCAAGATAGTATACGTTAGATATAAACAAACAAATTATAAACCAAAATCAGTACTTAACGAGCAATCGATTCAAATTTCCTTTCCACCTGAGTGGGACTTGAACCAAACAAGTAATAGGACCCTTCTGCATTAATTTACCACCTTTCTAACGAGGGGGTGATGTTGTTAAGGTATCTTGTCTTAACATTAGAATAATGGTAATGTATGTAGGTAATAATTAGGAATATTTTTTTTCCTATTTGATTTTGCTTCACTCTGCAGGTAATGCTAAGACACTCTGTTATCACTTACTGTAAAATTTTTAAAACGTTGTGTATTGTCTATAGTTTGTTATTACTAAAACTGGTAAATTAAAATAGTTTATTTCCCTCAATTATATACATGTCTTCTGTAGTCTTTTGCCTTGTAAAAAAAGTTTAATTCTAATAAATCCTACCACCAATCTGTGAGTCGATCATTTTTTCCCCGATTTTCCCGAAACACGATCGAATCCACAGATAGTTTAGCTTTATCCTAATATCCTTTGTCAAACGTACCGGAAAACTCCTTATTAGATAGCGGAAATTGATGACACTTAGAGATCGTTACATTTATTTCTGTATGATTGCCTTCTATATCCGGGATACAGCAACGAATGAAATGTATATAATACGGTAAAGAAATAGGAAAGAAACTTCGTGGCGCAGTTGTGAGTGCTTGTGTAGAGACAATGGCTGTAAGTTCGAATCTGTTTTATTGCAACATTAAATTTCAACTATAATTTTTAAGAAGTTTTCGACGACTTCCGCCCACTTTTTAGACATTGCGTATGGAATGGCGGAACTATGAGGTTTAGTTCCGCGTTCATTTTGTCTTATTAGAGAGTGAAATTAAGTATATCACTCTAAATGCGAATCGGACCCATAACCGTTTACGGTTATACGGCATCAAATATTGAAATTATTTTGCAATAAATAACTAAAGCGAAATGAGAATTTTAAATAGATTGCGCTCGCTTCACGAGAATTCTATATAAAAGGTGTAAAGAGCTTGCAAGAGTTATTGCATTTATTTGTTATTTAAACCTCTGGTAAACCGAAAGTTAACTATTTCAATATTATTTTATTTTAATTTATCATTGAAAATATAATACTACATTAATTAGAACAATATTTTTTTGGTTCGCGTTGCATTCCGCATAGCAGGGTAGGCGGAGGAAACCAGGGATCCTAGTATAAAGTGTGAAGAAATTCCGTTCCTCATTAAGAAACTTCCTGTCCTCATTTTCTCCTTCCCTCCAAATTCATGAAGCATTGTGTGTTGAGTGACATAACTCAACGCGTTTTTGACTCCGACCCTGGGAGAATCGGAACCACACGAACACACAGTAGGGTAGGCAGAGAGAACCACAATCTCTAATCTAACCTATTTTCAGGATACTTAACTCAATGCATATAAATTAAATGCTATTCATTTATTCAAGAGTCATCTAGACTACCTTTGTGCGGAGCAGGCGTACTGGATAATTGTGATATTGGTATCATTAAACGCATAGTTCAAATTTACATTACAAAGGGTTAACTCGATTTGTAAAGTGGTTATACTAACGTGATGGTTGTTGAGTTGAGACAAAAAGACAATTCTAAATTAGGGGGGAATGGTAATATTTAAGTTATTTTCATTTCTCCATCTTGTTTGACAAAACTAAATGTTTAGTAGAGGAAGGCGCCTCAACCAACGCATTTATAGTCACAGGCTATACTTCTGTGCAGGCTTGATACATAGAGAGTTACTTTTTAGTTTTACACTGTATCCTGTACACATCAGGGTAGGCAGAGGGCACCAGGGAACCTAGTGTTTAGGCCCTCTGATCCCATTATGGTACTTCCGTTTCACATTTTCCGCCAAATTCTAGAGCAGAACTCAACGCTGAAAATGAAATAAAAATATTAAATATTTAATTCCTTCTGTGAACTGACACGTGAAATCAAACCCACAATCGTTGGTTTACAATTGCACCCTTGTGCCGTGCAACGATGGATTTATTTCAGTTTCTATTTCACTTATAATGTAGATCTCCATAGTTTTAGTTTCAGTTTTACTTTCGCAATCACAATCGAGGCCCTACCGACCGTTATAAATCGTTCTGATAAAACATAGGTGTCCAAACTGAGGGTCCCATAAAATATGGAAAAGGTCTACCGTTTTTACAAACAAAAGTATTTTTAATTAAAAATATGTATTAGGATTTTTTTTTGTTAGGTTAGGAATACGGCGGAAATTGAGGGACGGAAGTATCTCAAGTGTGTTATGTCTTTTGTTCGTTAAAAAAACAAATTTACAATCTTAACCTTTAACTATGGACGTGACTTTTTTATAACATACATATGGACGTCGGGTCTGTCAGACCAGTGTATTTATTGGTCATATTCCGACTGTTTTTTAAAGGAAGAAAACAATTTTATGTTTTAGTTTACATGAATAGCCTCAAATCAAACAAAATCAATATAAATAAAATCGCTTTTTATTAAAGTTTACGCATCACAACGATTTAAGTAACTTAAAGTCACAATTTCAATCTTTGGCCACATGGGATGACTCTTAAGAAAATAATACTATAAAAAAAAGACAGATAATAAAATAAATATTTTTTTAACAAAATATAAAGTCTAACAAATAAAAAAAATAAAGAAATTACATCTTATGTTATAAAATAAAAATTTTGACAACACCTCAAGATAGGGTATTATTGAACATCGATACACAATGGCTTTCAACATTGTAGGCAAACAGGACGATTGCAGTCAACATAAGTATGTGTTGTGTTTCTATATATCTTTTGGGGGCAAAGTGTACGTGTTTTTCAAGATCCCAAAATTATTTTTTTAGCTTCATGTTCAAAAAAAGATAGATCAGATCGCGAAACTCGAGTCAAAGTCATTCTCAATTCTTAGAGTAGTTTAGTATACGAAACGCGTCTTTTTAACCGACTTCTGTAAGAAAAGGAGGTTATCAATTCGACTGTATGTTTTTTTTTTTTTTTAATTTTTTTTTTTATTTTTTTTTATGTTTGTTACCTCATAACTTTTGACTGGATGAACCGATTTTGAAAATTTTTTTTTTATTTGAAAGGTGAAGCTTCCCGAATGGTCCCATTTTTTTTTGGTCCATGTGTGACAATGGTATCTATGAGAAAATCACATATGTATGTGCGCGACAAATAGCCGAATAACTCAATGTCGCGCTGACCGATTTTGATGATTCTTTTTTTATTTGAAAGGATACACTTCAAGGATAATTTGGTGTAAGTTTGGTTAGGTTCCGATTATGGAATCCGGTGAAAATTGAGAAAGTTTGTTTTTTTTTGGTAAAAAAATGATTATACTATAATAGTTACAAGCAAAAACTTTTTAAATTGATGTCAGAGGTGAAATTCCTGATCGTTGCATTTCTTTATAACCAATCTCAAAAAAGAGAATGTTCTCATTTTCAACCAACTTCAAAAAAGGGAGGTTCCGAATTCACCCGAATACTTTTTATGTATGTTCTTGTCAATATACCAAAATGTAACTTTGCACAAAAATAATAGCTAATTAAATGAAGTTTTACATAGAATAATCACAACCACTCGTTGACAATCACTACCACCACCATCACCACTCGTTCAAGAAGCATCATTTTAAGATCTACCCATCACTAAAAATCGTAAAATAAATTAATTTTTAACAAAAAGAAAAACCGACTTCTAACAACGAACTAAAAAGTGAAAAATAATTATATAAAGATTTTGTAATTTTGAAGTCGGTGTCAAACTAATGCTACAACACCTTTACTACAATATCTAATTACTAAGCCTGTTTGTTTTACTTGGCACCGACTTGAAAATTACAAAATCTTTATATAATTATTTTTCACTTTTTAGTTCGTTGTTAGAAGTCGGTTTTTCTTTTTGTTAAAAATTAATTTATTATTTGATAAAGTGGTATTTTCTTTATAAAATGTCGTCGTCCAATTCTTTTGTTTGATGTTGATTATAAAGTACCGATATTTTTGTCCCTGACGTGCTAGGTCGATCATTTTTTTCCATTTTATCATAAAAACTAAAAAAATTGAATCTTTTTTAGGTAAATAATATTTATATTACAAAAATATATAACAAACAATGCCAAATAATATATGATATAAAACAATAAAAACATTTGAATACAAATAATACAATTAAAATATTAAAGTATATTTTGTAATATTATAAAAATATATGGCGTTTTGAAATCATTCATGTATGGGAAACATGGACGTCGGGTCTGACAGACCCAGACCCCGTTTAGAAAGTTAAATACTCACGTGTTTTGAACCCAGAGACACAACCACTGCTATCTACATTCATTTTGTCATTAATACGAAAGGTACTGAGAGACTCAGTGGCGGAGGTCACCGAGAAGTGGCCGATTTGTAGAATTCGTAGAACTGTCTGGTCTGTCAGACCCGACGTCCATACTTAAAGGTTAAAATCAAGAACATTCACATCCAAAAGTATAATTTAAATCTAAAATAATATAAAACAATTGAATTTGAAGTAAATTATACAGAACGATAACAGCTGTTGTTAAACGCCAACCCGAGTTAGATACAGTTGAAGTGACGTTTGGCACTAACAGTCGAACTTTCTAAATGGATATCGATGGAGGACCAAAATTTACTTAAGCCTTTCAATATAAATTGTATTGCATTTCAATATAAATTGTATAATATTGGAGACCACTCGCAGTGCAGGGGCTCAAGCGTGTGACTGTAAATGCAATAGGATATGGGTTCAATACTCAGTCGAGGAAATGTAATATTTTCGTTTCTTTTTCTTTTATATAGTTATGTATATACATATGTTCAGCTTCATGTTATATCCTACAAAGAGCAGGGTAGGCAGCAGGAACCTTGTGTTAGGACCCTCCGTTCCTTATTTGCAGCCGAATTCTAAAGGCATTGCGTGTTGAGTGGCGTAACTAAGCCCCGCGCTAATAAATCGACACCAGAGCGAAGAAACGAAAATACTAAACGACCGTCCTTTCAAGTTAGTATACGTTAGATATAAACAAACAAATTATAAACCAAAATCAGTACTTAACGAGCAATCGATTCAAATTCCAACCGAGTGGGACTTGAACCAAACAAGTAATAGGACCCTTCTGCATTAATTTACCACCTTTCTAACGAGGGGGTGATGTTGTTAAGGTATCTTGTCTTAACATTAGAATAATGGTAATGTATGTAGGTAATAATTAGGAATATTTTTTTTCCTATTTGATTTTGCTTCACTCTGCAGGTAATGCTAAGACACTCTGTTATCACTTACTGTAAAATTTTTAAAACGTTGTGTATTGTCTATAGTTTGTTATTACTAAAACTGGTAAATTAAAATAGTTTATTTCCCTCAATTATATACATGTCTTCTGTAGTCTTTTGCCTTGTAAAAAAAGTTTAATTCTAATAAATCCTACCACCAATCTGTGAGTCGATCATTTTTTCCCCGATTTTCCCGAAACACGATCGAATCCACAGATAGTTTAGCTTTATCCTAATATCCTTTGTCAAACGTACCGGAAAACTCCTTATTAGATAGCGGAAATTGATGACACTTAGAGATCGTTACATTTATTTCTGTATGATTGCCTTCTATATCCGGGATACAGCAACGAATGAAATGTATATAATACGGTAAAGAAATAGGAAAGAAACTTCGTGGCGCAGTTGTGAGTGCTTGTGTAGAGACAATGGCTGTAAGTTCGAATCTGTTTTATTGCAACATTAAATTTCAACTATAATTTTTAAGAAGTTTTCGACGACTTCCGCCCACTTTTTAGACATTGCGTATGGAATGGCGGAACTATGAGGTTTAGTTCCGCGTTCATTTTGTCTTATTAGAGAGTGAAATTAAGTATATCACTCTAAATGCGAATCGGACCCATAACCGTTTACGGTTATACGGCATCAAATATTGAAATTATTTTGCAATAAATAACTAAAGCGAAATGAGAATTTTAAATAGATTGCGCTCGCTTCACGAGAATTCTATATAAAAGGTGTAAAAGCTTGCAGGAGTTATTGCATTTATTTGTTATTTAAACCTCTGGTAAACCGAAAGTTAACTATTTCAATATTATTTTATTTTAATTTATCATTGAAAACATAATACAACATAGATTAGAACAATTTTTTTGTAGTTTGCGCTGCATTCCGCATAGCAGGGTAGGCGAAGGAAACCAGGGATCCTAGTATAAAATGTGAAGAAATTCCGTTCCTCATTAAGAAATTTCCTGGCCTCATTTTCTGCTGAAGTTTCCTCCGAATTCCTGAGGTTTTTGACTACGACCCTGGGAGAATCGAACCCACACGAGCAGGCATTGGGGTAGGCAGGGAGAACCACAACCTCTAATCTAACCTATTTTCAGGATACTTAACTCAATGCATATAAATTAAATGCTATTCATTTATTCAAGAGTCATCTAGACTACCTTTGTGCGGAGCAGGCGTAGTGGATAATTGTGATATTGGTATCATTAAACGCATAGTTCTAATTTACATTACAAAGGTTTAGCTCGATTTGTAAAGTGGTTATACTAACGTGATGGTTGTTTATTTGGTATTAGGTAAGGTTAGGTTCAATTCCTGCTTGGGATAGTTTCCTTAAAAATATTAAAAGAGAAAAGTGGTAATTTCCTGATTTACAGACCTCAACAGCCCGTTGCCTTTCTGCAGACGAAACTATGCGGATATTTGACATAACTTCCCCGGATTTGTGAGAGGTTTTTTCTTGGAAACAAAAGGAAACGAAAAAAAACCATATATAAAACGTAAAAAGTGTAAAATTATGATTATTATTACCTCAATATATAAACAGATAGAACGTCACCGAAATATAAATGTTAATCTTTCGACTATTCCTCCTAAACATCCCTACAACGAGTTTACCATAATTGACTTAAGAATCTAATGAAGAGTTTAATATGTAAATGTTGGTATTAACATAACTAACTTTACTTATAATCAAATTTAGTGAAGCAGCGGAACATCGCTTGACCGAAACGCGATTATTTCTGTTGCGGAACTCAACGCTGCGCCTTGCCTTTTTACCAGAGTGACAAATAGGAATAAAACAAAAAATATTCGAACCCACAATCGTCGCATGTAGCCACTTACGGCGCCACGATGGTCTTAGCGCAAAAAATAAAACAGAAAAAGCTGAAATATCACATTTTATAAGGCTAAAGATAAAATAACTTGAATTTCTGAAATTAGATCACAGTTTTATTATCATTCTCACTTAAGATCAAAGTAAACGAACTGACTATTCAACTTTGTTGATATTTATGACTTTTATGTGACTATAATAAAAAAATTAGGTCACCATTTATATTAGACAAATAGTCCTCAAAATTTCAGCTTTGCTAAAATGAGGTACCTAAGTCTGGCAGCTCTGGGATCTTCGTCTATAATAATCGATATGAATCACATAAGTTAGCTGCCAAACTACTGAAAGCTACTGAAAAAGCTGTGATATATTAATAAAATCTGCACATTATTATACCGTTGTCGGTTCACCGCAAAAAGCTAATTCGTTTTTGTGGTATTGTTACTTCCGCTAGCTGATGGAATCAAAATTCAATAACATGATTCAAACAAACGTAAAGCTGTATGTGTTTATTTTTTATGCGTATATATATTCCTTTAGGGCTGTCATGGTGCAGTGGGATAGGCTCTGGCTGTAAACTCGATCGATGGTTGTTGATTCAATCCTCACTTATGTTTTTTTTTTTTTAATTTGTATTCAACGCATAGCTGGGTAGGCAGAGGGAACATGGTGTTAAGATACTTCGTGGGAAAATTATATTTAAATTATTTTCATTTCCTTGCAATAGTAGACTAACAAAACAGCGTTGAGTTGTACCACTCAACATGAAATGTCTCAAAAATTGAGCAGTAATTGGAAAACGGAGAGTTTTAATTCTATTACGCTTAATTAAAAACCAAATATAGAAATCATTCATTTACATTAGAATAAATGTATTCTATGTTAAAATGCACCCATCGAATAGACTTTTCAAAATACAAGCTATTTTGTTTTCAAAATAGCTCCAGCTACGAAACCTAGCGTAAAACAACTTTCTGTTAACGTTAACGCGAAACAACAATTTTAAAATAGTATTTTTCACAATTTACAGGCAAACGGATGAAGACTAATGATTTGATAATTCATTTCCTATGCCTTTAATTACACACCTATAAACAGCTTCACAGTTTATCCCGCATAGCAGGATAGGGAAAGAAAACTAGAAGGTAAAACTCTTCATTCTTTTTCTTTTCACAATTAAAAGACTTTCTTTGTCCTGTTTCTAGAGCAAGGGAATTAAAACAATTCATTTACCCCAGTGGGGATCGAACCCACAACCAAAGAACGGTTACAGCGAGCCACTCTGCCTGTACTTCTATAAAATGAAAAATAGATATATCCATAATACTATCACTCAACGTTAACTAAAAAAATCAATAGTCATCAAGTAATTTAAACAAAAAAAAGCAGAACTTTTTGAAAAGTCATTTAAAACGCCGCGGGGACTCAGAATTTTACGGCCAATTTATCTGGTGATTAATGTTCGTCCGTTGATTCCGTAATTTCACTATTTTTCCTCTTAACTACTTGTCGCTACGTTTCTATAGAAAAAGATAGATTTTTCGTTGGATTTTCTTTGATGGGGAGATAAAATGTAATGATAATCATCTAAGGAGAATACGAGGCTTTTCGAACTTTTCTTGTAGAGTATATATATATTTTTGGGTTTTCTTATACCGTCCTATAGTGCAGAGGTAAATTTGGCAAGACACAATGCGTGTTGAGTGACGGAACTTAAATTTTTTTAAAGAAAAAGAATACCTACTTAATCGCTTCAGTAGGAATAAGGTAGGTAATAGGTATTGAATCCACAATCATCGTCCATATCTATAGGTATTTTTTTATTAGCTTTAGTCTGTTTCTCACATATAACTTTTTAGATAGAGGGAACCTGGGAACCTAATGCTAATACTCCGATGCCTATACTCCGTTAGTAGAGTAGATACTAAGTTCCCTATTAAGCTACTGTCCCATTTTCCGAGGCAGAACGCCGCTTAACACGCCTTGCCTCGTTACCAGAGCGAGGAAATGAAAATATTAAATACTAGCGATCCTATTGCGGCTTCGCCCGCTTTTACTACTGGATTATTCATATAATGTATGTTTGCAAAGCACTTAAGATAATGTGAAAATTAATTAAACCCTAATGCAACCCGCATTTTCGTAGTTTCAATAAGGATTTTCCAATTGTTTTACACAGCAAGGATTTTTTAGTAGGTACCGTAATTTTAAATCTGTGCTACTAATCTTTTCAAGTACTTATTAAAATATATTTAAACTAGCGGACGCGCGCAGCTTCGCTTGCTTATTGCTTAGGGGTGAATTCTAATAAACTTTGAAACACGTGTTCAATAAAATATTTTTAAGAGTCTCAATTTCAAATTTTATAAAAATCAGTGGCGATTTAAAGATTTTTCTATATAAGCTTTCAACCCCTTATTTACACCCCTAGGGGATGAATTCTAGAAAACCATGAAACACATGTTCAATTAAATATTGTTAAGAGTCGAAATTAAAAATTTTATAATAATCGGTGGCGTTTTAAAGATTTTTCCATACAAACTTTCAACCCCTTATTTGCACCCTTAGGGGAAGAATTCTAGAAAACCATGAAAGATGTGTTCAATTAAATACTTTTAAGAGTCTGAATTTCAAATTTTATGAAAATTGGTGACGATTTAAAAAAAACCTATACAAACTTTCAACCCCTTATTTGCCTACCTTTAGGGGAAGAATTTTGGAAAACGATGAAACACGTATTCAATTAAATACTTTTAAAAATCTAAATTTCAAATTTTATAATAATCGGTGCCGATTTCAATTTTTTTCCATACAAACTTACAACCCTTATTTAACCCCTTTAGGGTTAACATTTTTCAAAATCCCTTCTTAGTGGATGTCCAGATTACGATAGTAAACATCTGTCCAAACTGCACGTTTCTACCATCAGCGGTTACGGCTGTGCGGGCGTCTTACCTCAGTCAGTGAGGACAAGTCCTTTTATATATATAGATTACTATTTTTAGATAGTTAAATGACATTAAATAATACATTCAACTCGAATTATCCAATACGTGCAAACGCATCTAAATCTTCGTTGCTATAAAGGCAGGCGGGTTTTTTTTTTTCGAGCTTGTGGTTAATGCTGAAGAGGGTATTCTGTCCCTGATGAAAAGCAAGCACTACGTGGCTGCCTGTGACGAAAATTAAATAGAATGCATCGACCGGGAATTGAACCCGGGCTGCCCGCGTGGCAGGCGAGCATTCTACCACTGAACCACCGATGCGTGTAAGGCAGGCGGGCGCGGCGGACTCGCTTGTATAAGCATAACGTTGCGAGGCGCGTTTCGCAGCAAGGATTTTTTGATATTGTAACAACTTCTAAAGTACTTATTAAAATGAAAAACAGAACAGACAGTTTTGGTCTACATTAAATGGCCAACGTAACTAATATACTTATTTATATGCTGAGAGTAAGGGATAAGTGAAACTTGACTTGATACAGTTGATGTGTGAACGGCGTGATGTGTCAATAATTAAATGCGTTTTTCTCTAAAACTATTCGCAATATCGAAATAGTTTAAAAAGCAAATTTTATCTTCGTTTAACGTAGAAATTTAATAAAGTATTTTAAAGGATAAGGATTAATACCATTATGGAAAAATATCCCTCGCAATAAAAAATATATTGAAATTACAATTTTTAGACAGAAATATGATCACTACACGTTATTCTTAAAAGATATGAATATACTGTCGCGGACTTTTTTGTAGATCTTATTGAGAGGAACAATACTCCAGTACATTATTTTCATGTAGTACTTACCATTAAAGCAGCGCATGCGCGAAAGTGTCTCAACGGGTAGGACTTTATACACATTTATCTTATTTATGTTAACTTACATAAGAATGTACAAATAATAAACTATATATAAACCTTCCCTGAGAAATACTCGACCTAATGGTGAAAACCGCATCCAAATCCGTTGGGTGGTTTAGAAGAAGAAGAGTTAGAAAGTTCAGACAGACACAAAAAGCGACTTTGTTTTATAAGATATAGGATAGGATCTCATTCCCCCGAGTGCGAATTGAACCGGAAACCTTCGCGCTTACAGTTACGTCACGACAGCCTCTTTAATTTAATAATAATAAGATATATTTGCTTTCGCAGTAAATATTTGATAAAAATGTTTATTGTAATAAAATTGTATGTTTTTCCAGTGAATAAGAAATAAAAAGAAATGAAAGTTCGCCCGCCTTCAGTTGAAGTAATTACATTTGACGGCAGGTTATATTGTAACAATATCGTGCTGTGTTTATTTTAGTGGAGTTTCTTTTTTTATATACGTTTTAATTTAGAAATAGGTGAGACTAGCCCCCACCCGATGCTTCGCCGATAGTCTATTTTATAGTCAAAATATTCAATATCTTTACAGAATTTGTAGCTTTTATATTATTCTCGTAGCTATGTTATTGTAAAAATATGTATCTAAGTTTAACGGGTTAAATCGAAACGATTAACATAATGTTCTATAGCCTACCTCAATGTTTCAATTCAAACAGTAGTTCCTGAGATTATTTTGCTCAAACAAACTAACTTTTCATTTTATATAGTTAAAACAATATATTCATGTTGTTTCTAACATCAAAATCTTTATTTCCATACCAAAACTATAAAACTCCCTTTTGCTTCGCCGTAGTCGGGTAAAACACATCCATACTCCATAGTTTTCATTTAGCAAAAGGTTATATCGTAGTACAGTATTAACAGATTAACAGCGACCGTCGGCTCTATACCCGTACGTCAGTGCGGTGCCAAAAACTGGAAAATTTGAAACCCACCGGCTAACGTGATTGGATTATATTAGGTTTTTTAAATTATTTTAGCGCTAAAAGTCAATCACTTTTCAGTTTTGTTTGTGGTGGTATTTCTATGAAAAACTTTGCGTGGATTTTAAGATGTAAAATATAAAACGTCGGCTTTTTCTGTTTCCGTACGGATTTCGAAATACTTTCTTAGAAGGGAGGCGTAGATAGTAAGAAGGTAGAGAGTTATGGAGTATGGTGGAGCACCCCTACACTCTTTTACGTACCTTACTACTGCTACATGCAAAATTTCATCTTTGTAAGTTCATTAGCTTCGTCTTTGCCTTGACGTGCCTTGTCAGTGACTAACTCACTGAGAAACGGAGTTAAAAAAAACTTAATAAATTAATGAAAATAATAAATTTCCACGAGTGACCATGGAACTCAAAATACTGCATTTATAGTCACTGCCCCACTGCACTACGATGACTTCCAGTAATAAATTAGATGAAATAAACGAAAAATTAAAAAAAAAACTCAAATACAAAATATACATATAATAAAAGAAAATAAAAGACAAACGACCGACAGACGGACAAAAGCGTGAATTGTATAACGCATCCGCGCTAACTCAATAAGGAATGGAAAACGGGTCAACACTTATCTTGAGTGGACTACGAGCGAAGTGAGCAGAGTGCTTGTGTTGCGTCCACACTGTACAATTCTTTATATTTTTTTTATATTTGGATATTCTTTGAATATAGCAGTGTCTGAGGGAGGAACACGGTGATCCTTCTGCAAGTCGGGGTCCTGTCTCCGGGAACCCGTCCAAGGTTTTATCCAAAGCCAAGGAGACAAGAAGGAACACTGGGACGCTCTGAAGGTGATGGCAGCCCGTAATAGATAGGGCTTCCACCGAGGCGATGGGGTCTACAGCTTTTCATATAAGTGGTGATGACAGTGTTTTCACTGGGTTTAAGTGGATAGTTTTTGGCTATGTCGATGAGTCCTATAATATATTTAATTATAAAGTCTGTATCGTGCCAGCTCTGGTAGCAGCTGGCGTAGTCGTTGCTACGAGGCCGGTATAGACGATTTTATGAACAGAATTGTATGAAATTACTTGTTATTTTGAATTTGCTAGGAAATTTGAAGGTTTTTGGTGGTCTAATTTGTTTGTTTATTATGATGGTGGTGGCGAGTGTATTTTATATGTTGGAGAGATAATAAGAAATTGTTTCGTTTTGGCATAACTCCCACATATATCAGCGTAACTTAGCGTTAAGACACACCATTCCCCCTTTCCCCATTCTTGAGTGGGAATTGAACTAACAATCATTGTGTTTACAGTCAGATGCAGCCGCTGCGCAATGACGGATAGATATCGATTATATCATTATATCTACATATCTTTTCTGAATACCAAATTTATATTTTTTATTTGGGAATTATTATATATTTTTTTCATTGTTCTTCTCATTATTTTCACTTTATGGGGGAATGATTATATTTTATTTTATTTTTTTCTGCTATGATAGACGTCTTTAAAATTCGGTCGAAAGTGGAGAATGGAGTCTCTTAACACTGGTTCCCTGTGTGCATATAGATGCGTAATACGTACAGCTGAAAAAAGAAAAAAAAGTAAGTTCCTAACACAAATATGCTATAAAGGAGTACTATTTGACCGTGCTCGTTCGAGTCATTCGCACCCCGATCACGTTGTATCGTACATTAGGAGCCGACAAATTGAACTTAGAGCTTTGACACTCGAGCTTTTGACGTACAAACACAATGGGTGTTCATATGTATATGTTGTTTATTTTCTTGTTGGGTGTTCGATTTTTGGATATAGAGATGTCTTTTTGTCATCTCGTTAGGTTAGGTTAATTAAGTTTCCCGCAAAGTATAGTGGTTATTACCAGTAGGAGGAAAAGAAAAATTTTTTTTTCTTCTAATTGGGGCTCGAACCCACAACCTTACATTTACAAAAGGGGGGACCCCTTTTTCGGATCAGCGCCACAACAGCCACAACTTACATAAAGTTAATAATTACTTATCAATTTTACATAAAAATGGATAAACAAAAACCCTCTTATGTTAGAGCCAAACAAATTGGTGTCGGATTTCTTTAAGATGCTACTTGTCTGGTGGAAAATATTTAAAATTTACGTCCAAACAAAAACGTACTCTAATTCTTATAAATAGAGTTCAAAATTAAGTATACATTCCACAATTTTAAACTAAAAATTCTGCAGATTTTAAAACCTTCGCACTCTACAACGTTAAACGATTGTATCAATTTCAATATTTGACTTCGTTAAGTGTAATTCACCGATTCTCTCTTTCGACTTCTTTGTACTTCTAGACTAATTTGAGAGGAGTTTTGGCTTCCAATATGTGTTTGTAATTTCCGACAAAAGCCATGGTCTGTAATGTAATGTATTAAAGTTTTTCGTGTCTGTTTACGTATGTAGGTACGTATGTCTGTATGTGACATCGTAGCTCCCAAGCGGATAAACCAATTATGATTTATTTTTTTTTATTTGGAAGATAATCGAGAATCAAATAAAATACATGCAAATATTTGAACATTATCATCTCTCTTTTCTGTTGTTTGTTGAAGTTTGACACTCAACACACAATGGCTTAAAAATTTGGCAGAAAGTAAGGAAGGTGAAGCTAAAAAAATATATATGTACGCTACCACTGTGTAATGTAAATTATTTTAATTTTCTCACTCTCGTAACACATAAAGTGCGGCATTGAATTCCGCCACTCAACAATGTCTCAAAAATTAGGAACAGAGTGTCCTAACACTACGTTTTCTCTGCCTACCACACACATATATATACAATACTCTCCTGTGATGTACTACTTACTAATTTATAAACTACTAATTAAATGAAACACTCACCACAGATCTCACCAGCAACTCTATCGTGAACCATACATTGCATAGCAGTTCTATATAGAAGAAGGCCACGTGAGGCTGGCCGTTGTCGTGCCACGGCTTGGCTTCAATGAACGTCGTGGCGTTCTCCACGTAACTTTCTAAGGGTAGGGGGTAGAACACTCGAAGGTCAGGATGAGTTTTCAGGCAGAAGCAGAGTACTGATATGCAGATGAAGAAGACCGATATCGCTGATATCACCTGGAAAGACAAAAAACAAATATTTTAAGGAAATTAATGTGTGAATGTATACGCAACGTGCTGTGAGTTCGTTTTTCACTCGAGGTAGTGAAATATTTAATATTTTCAATTTCTCGTCTAGTACCGAGGATAAGCGCGGTGTTGGGTTTCGCCATTCAATACGCAATGCCTCAAAAAATCGACAGAAAGTGGGGAACGGAAGTGGCTTAATGGTAACAAAATGTCTTAACACTAGGTTCCTAGGTTCCCTCCGCCTACACTGCTATGTGCGGAATACAGCGCGAAATAGAATATATCCCTGTTACGCTCTCATATTTCAGGAATAAATGAACAATTTGTCTACATATTTTTAAAAGAAAATATTTAGGCTTAAGAATCATAAAAGTATGAAAAATATATTTGACTAAGAAATTTTTAACGTTCCATGGGTTTGTTCGAATTTACAACGAAAATAACAAAAGTATTCGGGTCTACGTCAACCGAGGAGCTCCTTTGTTACATTACTGTGACGACGTTCAAGATCTGCGTGACAATGTGATGAATTTTCTCAAAAGTGCTTCAGAAACCTGGATACCTAAAGTTGGATATTATTTTTAATGGTATAATATGATATGGAGTATCTCACGTATTCGATTCTTGGAGGATATAATTTAAGTAGGGTTTGTATGTTTTCATAATCTGTATAACCTTTCGCATGGGTGATCTACCTCGTAGATCTAGGTAGATCACCCATGCGATGGACTGACCAAGTAAAATCAGCTGTGGGCGGTAAATTGCATGAGTGCACTAGAATGGCGACCAACAGAAGGAAATGGCGTGAAACTGTGGCAAGAATAACAAAAGCCAAAATCGTGACTACTTGATGGCCACGACCGCTCTGTCAAGAGCGTAACGACTGAGAAGAATAACCTTTAGTTTTCTTTAAGTATACCATAAAATATGTATTACAGCTTAAATATTATATTTGCTCGAGTGGAAATCGAACACAATGCCACAAACCTTCGCGTTTACAGTCGCACCCTTCTACCCCTGCACTATGAATTACTTGATTATATAGGGTCTATAATACATAGCTATGAATAAAGATTTTCAACACATTTTCCTTTCGAGTGTTCCTAATTGGTAAGCCAATTAGTCCATGTATCAACCTCACCTGCGTATAATTTCTAACATTTTTCATTTTTGCACGAAACGTTCGCCCCACAAAAATCAGCTTTAGCGGACAGGAAGCCGAATCATCAATCATAGTTATTCTGCTGCGGCCCACATTTCTCAGCCTATAGTACAAGCTATGGGGAATAGGCAGTTGAGAAGAAAAATACTATTGTGTTCTTTTATTATTTTCTTATCACGCTGTACCTCCTCCATCCATCCTGTAAATAGCATGGTAGGAAGAGGGAACCTGATCACCAAGTTTTAAGTTTTTGGTAGAACTCAATAGGACGCTTTGCCTTATGGTCAAAGCAAGAAATTGAAAACATTAATTATTTCATTCCCTCAGGTGAGAATTGAACCAACCACCTCAGTAATTGCAGTAAATAGAAAATAATTAATATATTTGTGCCTACAACTTAAAATTCTATAATATTCTTTCAGATACGCTCATATCTTACATCTTCTACCAATCAGAATTAACATCATAACAATTTGTCAAATAATTCTGACGGGAATGTTCACTAGAAGCGGGCCCCAGTTGTTTTTGTTTAGTAATCAACAACTTGACAATTACGTTTAAAAGTTATAAAAACTGATATACTTATTATTTGTATAATAATAACACTAGTGAAACAATTTATTATTCGTTTCTTTCTATTATCTTTTATCTTTATCCACTCTGCTTTGGTTTATAACATTTTTTTTTTTTTGCAAATTGCAAAAAAATATAATAACTTTTTTGTATAAAACGGATATCATGAAAATTCTTAGCTTTTATTACAACAAAATACAAAATCTGACTTACGGTACAAACTAAGGATGGATTAAAATTTAAAAAGCAGGAAGGAAACAGATTAAATAAATAAGAAATAAGTAAGAAATATCTAAGCCTATTAACTATTAGGATATCTTTTCTTTTCTTTTATCAAACAGTGTAAGGGCACTTTCGTTTTATTCTAAGTGGGGTAGCGGAAAGATACGCGATAGGTTGTGGGTTTGATTCCCATTCAATGCAATCAAATATTTAATAATTTTATTTCTTCCCTCTTGTAATCAGGCAAAGAGCGGCGTTGAGTTGAGCCACTGAACACACCTTGCCTACGGAGTTAAATGGAAAGTTGGGGGGCGGATGTATTTTAGACTCCCAGGTTCCCTCTGCTGTGCTATGAGCGGGATACAGCGTGTAGCTAAAAAAAGTTAAATAAAGATATAAGCAAAAAAAAAACCATTTAAGGACGACTCAGCTATTATAAACAAAAATAATTGGAAGTTTGATCGCGTCTGATCTATTTTTTGCTCTCTTTGTTCGCTAAAGGTCAATCCGCTTATCGATTTAAACGAAGTTATTATACGGATTTACCATCTTGATAGTCTTAAAATTATTTACTTAGAAAATACTAGTGTTTTAGCATCACGCTGTATCACGCACATAGAACGGTAAGTAGAGGAAAACCGGGACTCTAGGGTCAGGCTACACCGATGAGGGAAAATTAAAAAAAAACAATATTAAAAATTGTATTTAATTTTTAATTGTATTTAAAAATTTTATTATCGTGCAGAAACATAAAGATATATTTTTTATTTTGTTTTCTGTTGGATCGCATTAATATCCCCCCAATAATACATTTATTTATAAACTTCTTTCTTTATGGATGATGATGTATAATATTATGATACATTCAAAAGACGTATTAGTTAACTTGTATTCTATAACAGGGGATGTGGGTTCGAGTCCCAGTCACAAAGTTTAAATATATCGATATTCATTTCATTCCGAAAAAATTAAATAAATATTTTATTTCTTTTGAAATAGAACATCCTTGATGAATCTTGCTTAATGTTTCAATTAAATAACAGTTGGAAGTTTATTTAATTTAAGGAATCCTAAGTAAGAAATTATTAGCTTAACCCAATTTGAGCGTACATTTTCATCTTCATGTGATTTTTGTAGCGTTTAGTGAGTTTCAAGTTTACTTTACTAACATTATTTATAGCATAAACGTGCGACTTTAAGAGCGACGGTTATGAGTTCAATTTCTAATCCAGAGGATGTCCTTAATCCAGAGGATGTCCTAATCCAGAGGATGTCCTGACTAATATCTGTCCGATATTTGTTTGTGGGCATACGGGTACGCGACCCCGGATCCTCGAGCTGCCACTCTTACATCCTCATCCAGTCCGTAAGAATGGTGTCCTAACTCCCCCCCTCCTTCCCTTAGCTCCCTCCTTCTACCTATCCTACCCCTCTATTTTCCTCTCAGGCAGGCAGTCGCTCCATTTAAAAACCGCCAACCGCCACTTATATGGACCGACAAAACAACAGACTGGGTACGGCTAGGGCGTCGCCGCAAAACGACGCGCAGGCACATCGCCCTACACCTGCGACAAGTGGGCAAGGGCTACCGTGTCATGTACGGGCACGGCTAAAGACGCTAGTACCCAGAAGGAAACTCCGCTTTGCAACGTGGAATATTGGCTCTCTGACCGGACGATGCAGGGAACTCGCAGATGTACTGATGAGACGTCGGGTCCAGTGTGCCTTCCTCCAGGAAACACGCTGGAAGGGCAATAAGTCCCGTAACATCGGACAGGGTTACCGGCTTATATACACTGGGTCACCTTCGGGTAGAAACGGTGTAGCGGTAGTGCTTTCTGAAGAGCTTCAGAATGGGCTCCTTGAAGTTGACCGTCGCTCCGACCGCTTGATGCGAGTGAGGGTACTGATTGAGGGCGTCATCACAAACTTAATCAGTGCCTATGCTCCCCAGGCGGGATGTAGCGCGGCCGAAAAGGAGACATTCTGGGAGCAGTATGAAGGGGTGCTACTTGCTGTGCCGTGTACCGAAGTGGTCTTAGTTGGGGGGGACTTGAACGGGCACGTCGGTAGGGCTGCTGAACCGTATGAGCGTGTTCACGGGGGTTTTGGGCATGGTCTTCGCAATGCAGAGGGAGAAAACATTCTAAGAACCTGTATTGCGTCTGATCTGGCCGTCGTGAATACGTTCTTCTAAAAGAATTCTCAACACCTTATCACGTATAAGTGCGGGTCCCACTCAACTCAAATAGACTACTTATTGACCAGACGGTGTCATATGGGCAGGGTAACTAACTGTAAGGTCATTCCAGGCGAAAGCCTAACAGCCCAACATCGTCTTCTTGTCATGGACTTTAACGTCACTCCGAAGAAGAAAGTAGCCGAGAAACGTAGGCCTCGGATCAAGTGGTGGTTGCTGAATGGACCGATGCAGACCGACTTCCTGGCAGAGGTGAAAAGTCATAATCTTTCGACTAACACCGAGACTGCTCAGGACGCTTGGGATCGGGCTCAGTCGGCAATCATTGCGGCAGGCAGGCGAGTTCTTGGTGTTTCTAGGGGAGGACGTGTCATCGACAAGGAGACATGGTGGTGGAATGACGAGGTCCAGGAGGCGACTCGTGAAAAAAAGGCTGCCTTTAAGAAGTGGCAGGAATCCAACTCTCCTGAAGACAGACTGGAGTACACAGTAGCTAAACGTGCCAGTAAAAGAGCTGTAGCCAGAGCCCGCAGTGAGAGTTTGTCACCATTGTATGATAAACTTGAAACTGTGGAGGGGCAGAAGCTCATTTACAAACTGGCACGTTCCCGGGATAAAGTGACGCAAGATATTGCAAAATGTCTTTGCGTCAGAGATTCCCAGGGCACGCTGCTCTGTAATCATGACTCTGTGAAGGAGAGATGGAGAAGCTACTTCCAGGAGTTGCTGAATACTCAGCACCCATGCAGTCTTCATCACGACCCACCGCCCAACCTCGGACTTATTGCCCCAATAACCCTTGACGAAACACGTAATTGCCTTCGACGCATGAGGAACGGAAAAGCGGTGGGACCTGACGACATCCCGATCGAAGCGTGGAAATCGTTGGGCTCTCTTGGTGTGCTCATGCTTACTGACCTTTTTAACCATATCTTGAACACTGGTAAGATGCCGCATCAGTGGCGGCTTAGCTTTATTACCCCTATTTACAAGGGAAGGGGCAGTGTTCAAGATTGTGGTAGTTATAGGGGCATTAAGCTTATGAGTCATACCATGAAGCTCTTCGAGCGCATGATCGACCTCAGGCTCCGCCGAGAGTGTACTGTCTCTGAGTCTCAATATGGATTTCAGCCAGGATCGGGCACCATGGACGCCATTTTCGCCCTCAGAACTTTGATGGAGGCATACAGGGAAAAAAGGAGAGCTCTGCACGTGGCTTTTTTAGATCTGCAGAAGGCCTTTGACTGTGTGCCTCGTCAGTGTATCTGGTGGGCATTGCGATCCAAAGGGATCCCTGAGGCCTATATTGAGATTATCAGAGGCATGTACCACGATTCCGCTTCTATGGTTAGGACTGCTGTTGGCGACACTAGACCCTTCCCGATTACAGTGGGGGTTCACCAGGGCTCGGCTCTTAGTCCGTTCTTGTTCAATGTAGTGCTTGATACTGTCTCGGCTCACATCCAGGACCAGCCTCCATGGCTGATGATGTATGCCGACGACATAGCACTCATTGCCGAGAACCGACTGACGCTGGAGCGTAAAGTGAACCTCTGGAAGGGTACGCTTGAGAACGGCGGTCTTAAACTAAATGTGTCGAAGACAGAGTACATGGCCTGCGGGAGCCGGGACTCGAGCACCATCCTTATAGGTCCTGAGCCAGCCGTTAAGTCGGAGAAGTTCAGGTACCTTGGATCCGTTATGCACGAGTCTGGAGGCATCGACCACGATGTCCATGGCCGGATAAGCGCTGCCTGGGCCAAATGGCGGGAGGTCACTGGTGTGGTCTGCGACCGCAGAATACCGCCCAAGCTCAAGGGGCTGATATACAAGAGCATCGTCCGACCGGTTCTTTTATACGGCAGCGAATGTTGGCCAGCACTATCTCGGCACACTCTGGAGCTTCACGTCACGGAAATGAAGATGCTGAGGTGGATGTGTGGCGTAACGCGGTCTGACCGCATACGCAACACATTCATTCGAGGTAGTCTTGGGGTCCGTGACGTAGCGGATAAGCTCCAAGAGCGTCGCTTGAGATGGTTTGGCCACGTTACGCGCCGGCCTAAGAACTATGTCGGACGCAAGTGCCTTGCTATACTAGTTCCTGGGGCGCGACCTCCCGGACGCCCAAGGAAGCGCTGGTTGGATGTCGTGATGCAGGACATGAGAGCCAATGGTCTAACCACCGAGGATGCAAAAGATCGTGCAAAGTGGAGTAGGGTAAGTAGGAAGGCAGACCCTGGTAATAGCCGGGATTAATGCCAGGAAGAAGAAGAGGTTATGAGTTCAATTTCTACTTGTGGGAATACTACTTTTAATGTAATGTAACGTTGATTTTCGCTATTCAACATGCAATGCCTTAATAATTCGGCAGAAAGTGGAGAACGGAAGAATTTTAATAAAAAAACGGAAACATTAAATACATCAAGTAAAAAAGTAATAAAAACTACTTAGGACTTTCCCTTAGTCAATATCTAATGGAAAATTGATAATTTAGACAAAACAATGTTCAAAAAGAGGTATTTTTCAAGTTTTACAAAGTTACTGTCGCCACCGCCGGTGAGCTGGAAATGATTAATTGCCGAACATTTCACTTAAGTGAACAAAAACAAACGAAATTTACATAAAGAAGATTCCTTGAAAACCTCTGTTTTAAGAAATCTATTGGGAATTTTAAATATTTCTTATTTAGATTAACTTTTCAGAGGCATCCTAGTGTTATAACACTTCATTTCTCTCTTTTCGTCAAATTTTCTAAACTTTGTATGCCGAGTGGCAGAACTCAAAGGCATACGTTATCTACCAGAGAAAAATTAAAATAATTTTATATATAATCATTTCCCCCGAGGCAAGTCTGTGTACTGCGCGACAGGTTGTCAGTTTAATTCCCAAACAATGAAACAAAATAATATTTTCATCCCTTCCCTCTGGTAACAGCAGAAATGACAGCAACGCGCGGCGTTGAACCTCCAAGATTCAGCGGAAAGTGAAAAACAGGAGAGTATTAATGGGAACGGAGTATCTCAACACAGGTTCCCAAGTTCCCTCTGCCTATCCTTCCATATGCAATTTTATAAAAGAATATAAAATGTGACTATCTATCTATATATATAAAATCGAAAGGTCACTCACTCATCACGAAATCTCAGAAACTACAAGTGCTAGGAATCTGAAATTTTGCATAGGAGTTATTTATAGGACGTAGGTGCTCGCTAAGACGGGAATTTGCAATATTCGACTTTTTAGGGGTTGTTTTTGGGGTTGAATTTGTATTTTGTATGAAATTTGTATGAAACTTCGTTACTACTAATGCTAGGAGTCTCAAATTTTGTATGGACGTTACTTATAGGACGTAGGTACTCATGGAGAAATTAAAGAATTAAAGAGAAATTAATAATAACGTAGTTCACGCGGGCGAAGTCGCGAGTGAACCGCTAGTTTAGTATATAAGTAACATTCTAAATAATGCGTCCATAGTGCTTACACAGTACTAAAATTTGAAATAGCGGAATAGTCGCTACAAAAAAAAGAACCAAGCCACTCCGCGCTTTGTGACAAACAAAACGTAGGTTTTGGAATGCAACGAAAATTAGAAGCTACCGACACTTGTTCTGGATTTACCTTGGAAATGGACATATATGAGATTTTTGGAAAATAAATGAACGTGAAATATTTGTTTTTACAGGGATATATGAAACGAGAGGGTATTTTCAGGCTTGTTTATATTTATTCTTTTTTTATAAGTTTTTTTAACTTTATGATGTATCAATATAGCAGAACTTAGTGTTCAGGCGGTTTTTTCTCCACTTTCCGTCCAAGTTTGAGAAATTACACTACATTACGGGATACAGCGTGAAATTAAAACGAAAACTAAAAAAATATATTATAAACGAAGCGTTTCATAATAGTTATCTGCATATAAAAAAACACTTATTTAAAGTTGTTAAAAATATTTAACAAAAATTAAACTACACAAAAATACTTGTAAATTTTAAGTAATAAGCAGTAAGTTTACAAAGATACTAATTACTTCCCATTGTTTCTTTTCTCATGCGAGCAACTCAAGGTAGTAGAAGATAGCGCTTTTAAATTTTACGTATTGTAAAACAACAAAGGAATGTTCGCTAAAATATACTGCTAGTACTACGAGTGCGAGTACCTGCATTGAATTTACTGTTTCTATGTTTTTACGTGAGGCCTTACGTAGACTGCAAACACAACGGTTGTAAGTTCGATTCCCTCGGAATGAAATATTTAATATTTTCATTTCCTCGTTCTGATAACGAGCCAAAGCACGGTGTTAATTTCCGTCACTTCACACGCAATACCTCAAGAATTTAACGGGAAATGGGAAATGTAAGTGTATTAATGCAAACAGAACGTCTTACCACTAGGTTCCCTTTGACTTGAATGAATTTAGAGGAAACTACAGCTATAATCTTTTTTTTTTTGAGCTTCACGCTGCATCCCGTACACAGCAGGCAAAGGAAAGCTAGTGTTAAGTCACTCCGTTCCCTACTTTCCGTCGAATTGTGGAGGCATTGCGTGAGTGGCAGAACTCAACGCCGCGCTTTGCCTCGACACCAGAGCGAAGATACGGAAATATAAATTTAAATAAATATTTCATCTTCTCGAGTGGGGATGGACCAAACAAGCAGTTAATTTTACAGTCATACCTTGTGCCCCCACGCCAGGACTGGTCTCATATTATTTCAATTTCCCTACATCCATCACAAACTATTACCACATTAGTTACCTCGTTTAAATAATTTAACTGAAATGTGCAAACAAATGTTACTTGAACATTTAGCGTTTCAACCGAAATGAAATTCCATGTCTTTCTTAATAGTATAAATCTCTTGGAACGAGCTGAGTCTAGGTCTTTAGGTCAAGGTGTTTAAGGCCTTTTGCGCACTGCTGGTTGGAAGTAGATTGACAGTAAATTGACTATTTAATTGAAGTTTTATCTATATATACAATAAAAATGCAAGTTAGTATATGTACAGACTTATATGGAGCATAATATATGTATGTGAAAAATTAAATATTTTTTATTTTTTTGTCTTTTTGTTTGTGTGTTTGCGAACATTAATCTCAGTGTTTTATTCTAGTCTCAATTTTGTGTTTTCTTTTATTTCAATAGTGTAATAAATAAAAAGTTTATAGCAATTTACAACATTTTGTTCGTGAAAATTGCTATTTTAAATAAATATTTTATTTAATTGGCCGAAAGCTTAGTTGCAAATGTATATACGACTTTGTCATTAAAATTATAAAGTGGGGAACGGAATATCGTAACACTACGTTCCCTCTGCCTACCCTACAGCGTGTAGCCGATTTTATTTTCATCAGTGCGAAGAAACCCTCACCGCGCACCGATATACACTAAATTACATACATATTAGGGAACTAAATTATACAGCGAGTTAGCGAACGTTGGAACTGCTCGTGTTTCGTATTTCCCATGCAAATTCCACCATTTGTAATATCCATTTACTAAGTTATTAAAGTAAAGAGACAATTGAAAAAATTAAAGCTTAATGTTTTATGGTTAGCGTAAATTATTAAGCTGGAATTCATTTTTTACATTAATTTCCAGATAGAATATAAGAGTTTTAAGCGATTTTTCCAGACAGAAAAAGCAAATTATTTTTTATTATATATTTTTTTAATTTCACGCTCTATCCCATGCGTAGCAGGGTAGGGAGATGGAACCCAGGGATCCAGTAAGACACTTCTGTTTCCCACTTCAGGAACATTAGTAAAAAACTGTCTTAACCCTACGTTGTCCATCTACGCCGAAAAGCGGGATGAAGCATGATGACCGAAAAAAACAATCGTTTATTTTAAATTTGGACACTAGCATATATGCAAATAGTAAAACAAACTAAAAACTAACGAAATGAATAATTCACTATTGCCAATACAGAATGAATGGTTGCAAATGAATTCATTGGGTGTGACTCGTGGTGGAACGAATATGCATATCCGATATAGAAATTACTGTAATCTTTTTATTCAATATTGGTACCAGAGCGAAGATATAAAAATATTTATAAATTTCTTCGAGTGGGGATCGAACCTACAACCGTAGCGTTACAGTCACTATATATAAAGAACTATTCCTTTATATTTACATTTAGATTCAATTAGTCTACCGAAAATACAAAAGGTATTTTGACGTTAATACGATAATTGGGTCGCTGAAAACAAATAATAAGGACTTAACGAGGTTTCGGTTTTCACTTAAGTATTTTGCTTTATGTTTAAATTGTTTATATAGTTTCTAAAATATTTATTAGTAACGAAAATTTTATTAATTAATTTATTTATTTACTTTATGTCTGTTCGCATTAAGCAAACATTAAGATGTTTATTGCGATATAGTGAATCTAAAAAATGCGATTAATAAATAAAAGGTGAGGCTTAAATATAAATTGCAATTATAAAAAATAATCCTCCTAACATTAAGCGCGGAGTTAAGTTCCGGCAATCAACACTCAATATTTCGAAATTTAGGCGGTGATGTGAGGAGTGAAATATTGAAATAATAGAACAATACGTTCCCATTGCGTCAGTGAAGAGTGAAACTAAAAAAAATATAATATTCCCCACACAAAAATAAAACAAGTTTATTTAAACCATTGCAAAAATACTTTAAAATTATTTAAAAAAATACCTTTAAAATATACTACACTTGTTCCATGTTCATACAAAAAAAAGAAATACTATAAACGCTTGCTGGATTTCAAAGATTTCGATTCAAGCTGAGAGCAGTCAAGAATCCGAATTGGTTTTTTGTGAATTATTTATGCGATGCTTTTCAAGTCACGCTCTGGTGAATGAGGACTAAAGGTGATTTTTTCAATATTTATTTTACAATATACTATTTTTTTTGTATATGTATGATTATTCTTATTATATTATGGCTTGTAGCTGGCTGTAAAGTCCTTGTTTTTTCCCGCATATCAGAGAAAGAACATGAACACTCAGCCCGCCCGTGTCTATCACGCTCAAAGAAGGGTAGGCAGAAGAAACCAATGAAACAAATTACATGGTTCCTATTATATTACATTTTAAATATTATGAAAATAATTGAAATATGATATTAAACCATTCCTCCAAGTGGAGATCGAACCTACAAATTATGATACATTAATATGCGCGAATTGTCTAGAATTTCTTTTCCGCCTCTCAACACGCAATATCTCATAAAACGAACAGTGCTGAGAGAACAGAGAGTCCTAACACTTGCTTTCTTCTGCCTCTGCTATATGCGGGATAAAGGGTTAAGATAAGAAAAGTTCGATTATATATCCCATACGTCACATCCGAAGTACAAAAGCTTCCTCATGTATCGTGTTCACAGTTATCTGAAGCCAAAGTAAATATTTAACGCGTTGCTGGAGCGCTCCAGTGAGATTACGATGATTGAATTATGATGAAATATAAACAGGAATAATAATTGTTGTTATATCATATCTGGGAAGTATGCAGAGGCCAGTCGTGGCGCAGCACAAAGTGTGACTGTAAGAGTGGTTGTGGGATCGATTCCCACTGGAGGAAATGGAATATTTAATATTTCCATTTTTATTGGCTATGATACAAACGCGGTGTTACGTTCTGCCACCAGAATTGTGGAAAACTGCGGAAAATGGAGAACGGAGTGTCTTAACACTAGGTTTCGTCTTCCTACCCTGCTGTGTGTGGGATACAGCATGATGCTCAAAAAAACAAATGTCCTTAGTGGAGACAGTATATAAAAAATGGATCTGGTAAGGCGGTAAAATTTCCACAATCGAGAATGCATTACTTAATCCAAGTTCGAAGTTCTCCATTTGCACTATACGAGTACTGCAGTTGAACGGATGTAGGAGTTGGGAGTACAACCGGTTTCTCAATATTGACTCAATTTGTATGGTCCGTAATACAATTCATATCCTATATCTTATAAAACAAAGTCGCTTTTCGTGTCTGTCTGAACTTTCTAACTCTTCTTCTTCTAAACCACCCAACGGATTTTTATGCGGTTTTCACCATTAGGCCGAGTATTTCTCAGGGAAGGTTTATATATAGTTTATTATTTGTACATTCTTATATAAATTAACATAAATACGATAAATGTGTCTAAAGTCCTACCCGTTGAGACACTTTCGCGCATGCGCTGCTTTAATGGTAAGTACTACATGAAAATAATGTACTGGAGTATTGTTCCTCTTAATAAGATCTACAAAAAAGTCAGCGAGAGCATATTTTTATCTTTTAAGGATAACGTGTAGTGATCATATTTCTGTCTAAAAATAGTAATTTCAATATATTTTTTATTGTGAGGGATATTTTTCCATAATGGTATTAATCCTTATCCTTTAAAATACTTTATTAAATTTCTACGTTAAACGAAGATAAAATTTGCTTTTTACACTATTTCGAAATTGCGAATAGTTTTAGAGAAAAACGCATTTAATTGTTGACACATCACGCCGTTGACTCATCAGCTGTGCCGACTAAAGTTTTACTTATCCCTTACTCTCAGCATATAAATAAGTATATTAGTTACGTTGGCCATTTAATGTAGATCAAAACTGTCTTTTACTGTTTTTTCATTTTAATAAGTACTTTAGAAGTTGTTACAATATCAAAACATCCTTGCCGCCCCGCGACGTTTTGCTTATACAAGCGCGTCATGAGCAGTCATCGGTGGTTCAGTGGTAGAATGCTCGCCTGCCACGCGGGCGGCCCGGGTTCGATTCCCGGCTAATGCATTCTATTTAATTTTCCTCACAGGCAGCCACGTAGTGCTTGCTTTTCATCAGGGACAGAAAACCCTCTTCAGCATTAACCACAAGCTCGAAAAAAAAACCCGCCCGCTATAGAGGCATAGCAACAAAGATTTAGATGCGTTTGCACGTATTGGATAATTGGAGTTGAATATATTATTTCAGCGCGATATATTTGGTTTCATATTTTTTGTAGTAGTTATTAGTAGGTAGGCTTTTGTTTATAATTTCTTCCGTTTAAAAATAGTCATTTAAATATATTTTAATAAGTACTTGAAAAGATTAGTAGCACAGATTTAAAATTACGGTACCTACTAAAAAATTGGAAAATCCTTATTGAAACTACGAAAATACGGGTTGCATTAGGGTTTAATTAATTTTCACATTATCTTAAGTGCTTTGCAAACATACATTATATGAATAATCCAGTAGTAAAAGCGGGCGAAGCCGCAAGGGGGTCGCTAGTATGTTATAGTTCCTAATTGCTTTTGCGAGTGATATTGCACTTTTAGTTTATTGGATAGTTGTTATGTTAAGAGTATTTTGTCCTGGGTTCAAATTTTGGTTAGCATAATACTGTTATAATAACCTCCTTTTCTTACAGAAGTCGGTTAAAAATGGTCAAGAATATAGTAATTGCGGTAGCTTTAGGCTTTTTTTATCATTTTCGAGATATTGCGTGATAGAGACCTTGACTGGAAATCAAACTTACAGCCGTCGCGTGTACAGTCTGACACTGTGCCGTTGCGGAGTGTCTTAACACTAAGTGTTATGGTACTCTAGTGAGATTACCTACCATGCTATATGCGGGATAGAGCGTGTAACTACAAATATATATTTTTTAACAAAAGTCGTTTAATATTTTATGAGAAAGAAACAGAATTTGTGTAAAACTTCAACTATCATTTAACTTAAGTAGCTGTTAGAAAACATCTGCAAAATTGGCAGAATGCCTCATCATGTATTATAAACGAGTTGGCTGTGGATTTCAGTCATTTTGGCAACGTTACTTACGATTTTGTAAGCACTTGTTATAGAAAATACACGAACTATATTAACCTGGATGTCTTTAAACATTAAATAAATAAATAAAATGTATATACATATACGAGTATATATAAAAAATCAGTGACTGAAAGTCAACGAACAGACGTAAATACGAGATTTTGAAATTTGAAATTTCGCTGACAGTATATAATTTTGGATTCAAATCCCACTTAGTAAAAAGGCATAATGTGTTTATTAGTTGAACAATTTTCTTAATTAATATCTTATATTTGGAAATAAATATGTCTCGAGACAAAGTTATTTTGAAACCTACATAGTTTGTAAGAAAAGTCAAAAAGCTACCTACGTCTAAATAAATAAACATTTAGCTAACCTTTGCAGTAGGTGAACTTGAGGGTTCATCAAACAGAGCCCAAATTTTGGGCTTGAAGCGTTGCCACACGCCCAGCTCCCCAGCGAGGTAAGCTTCTTCATAGCCGAAGAGCCTCGCGATTTCTTCCTCCGACGGTTTCTCACTATCGATGTCCAATTTGTCCAAAATTGCCAGGGTGTTCTGTGGAGACGTGTTTTTTTTAATTAATCGGTTTTTCGGACATTACTAAATACCTACATCTTTTATTACTGTAAAAATGATAAGGAGCCTCAATTAAAGAAATGTATTTTTCAATTGTTCACTTTGGTATGCAGATAAAACGTAGAGGTGAGTTCCACCACTTACCACAAAATGTTTCGAAAATTAGGTGCAAAAGTAGTAATTGTGGGTTTTGCCTATCCTGCTAAATACAAGACACAGATCTTCAAGAAATAATTTAGTACCTATGATACTCCATTTTCCACTTTCAACAATTGTATTATATATTTTAAAATACTGTTAATATGTCTATCTTATCCTTTTCGGTGGAAAGAGGCGAACGGAAATCTTAATGAGAACAACCCGTCTTAGCACTGTGATCCCAGGTTCCCTCTGACATCTTTATTATGTACAGGATTCAGCGGGAAGCTATAAAAAAGTTCATCTTACATCGAGGTGGATCAGTACAAAAACCAGTCGAGCAAAAACATAAAATATAACTAGTATTACCCGATTCAGTTAACGTCAAGCAAAACTAACTTCATTACCGTCACACGATTGCCTATTGAGGGAAACATTTTAAATTCTAATATTCAAATGGAAATAGGGAATATGCATTTTGATGCTGGTTGCTGGGAAAAATGAGCGGTAGTGCATTAACATAATATTTATGTATATGTAAATGTTTTATTTAGCTATACATACCTCTTTCGCCTCGTCCTCTATCATCAACCTCTCCATACATGCCCTCCAGGGCTCCTCATCCTTCCTCGTGGCCTTCCTCATTTGCCATCATAAATCTTTTTTGCCATTCTTTCATCACTCATTCGTTCGACGTGCCCAAACCAACTGAGCATAGGAGTAAAGATACAAATATTAAAAAAGTCCTATTTACCCTTTTGGTACGGAACCCTAAAAATAATTTTAGACCCTAATTCTCATACTATATAAGAATATTTTTTTTTACTTAGAAAAGAAATTTCTAAACTTTAGTAATCACCTCATCAAAAATCGCTTACCTTAAACTTCGAGAGAAATACTTCAAATTTATGTACTTAAAAATGTTTATCGTAAAAATCTGCTTCAGTAATTGAAAACGAGCGTTTTTATTTTTTAAAAATAAATGACAATAAAAAGACTATTTTTTTGCTACACTATGTATCCTGCATATCTTAGGATAGGTAACCTTAACACTAGTTATGGCACCCCATTCTCCATTTTTGGCCCAATTTAGAGACACTACGAGTTAAGTGATAGAACTCACCGCCACGATTTGTGTGACCATGCATGCGAAAAAGTGAAAATAATCCATTCCTATGTATTCATTCCAGGAATTGAACCTACAACCGTTACGTTTATAGCAAGACGCTGCCTTAACAAAACCTCTATTTTAGTTTTCATAAGCAAATCCACACAACACAGTTAAATCTTATTTGTTATTTAACAGAATAGCTGTCTGTTTGTCTGTCACTTAAGCGTCTCTTAAAATTCTATTAGGTTTTCATATCTATCATAATGTAGTGAATTTATTACGGAATTTCCAGTCTACGTCTTGAAGGGTTGTTTAAAATTTTCATACAATATGAATTTAGTTTAGAACTTAAAATACATATAACTGACAACGTACAGACGTACGTCAGAAAGTTGACATTTAGCGTGTAAGAGAGGTAGAGACTAGAATCCAATTTCCATAGAAAGGAACGAGATGTTACACTTTAGCTCTTAAAATTGATATAAAAAAAATATTTTTTAGTGGCACGGCAGAAGAATGTCAAAAAACTCCAGTGCCTATTTTTCGCCGAATTCTGGAAGCATTGTGTGTTGAGTGGCAGAACTCAACGCCGCGCTTTGCCTCGACACCAGACCGAAAAAAAAAAATTAAATATTTCATTTTTTCGAGTAGAAATAGAACACACAAACAGTCCCGTTTACAGTCACTATTTGAGCCCTTTGTCCAAGACTACCCTCAAATATAACTTATAATAAATATTAATAAAAATATATATTTAAAAACACAAAAAACTACCCAGCCGTGACATCTCCAACCAATATTGGTATTCCCCTTTCGGTTTGACGACAGCTTAGACTATAAATAAAGTTACGATTTTGCGCAATAAGCCTCCATATATAAAGATGTCGGCTAATATAATTTTATCTGCAGTATTGGACTTACTTTAGAGAACAAATGTGACTTGTAAAATATATTGCCATTTTCCTCTTCTTTACGTTCTCTCTGCATTGCCCACTGTACGCGGGATAGAGCGTGAAGGTTTTTTTATACCGAAAACAGCTCATCTAGAAAATCGATTATGCGGCACTTTAGTTACGAGTCCAGTCTAAACAGGGCTTTGAGAGATTGGAATATCATTAGCAATTTTATTGAATTTGGCTTTAAATAAATTGAATTGGTTTACACTGGATAAGCATTTCGGTTCAGTCGGTTATGCGGTGTTTTAACATACTACTGCTAGTCCGCGGTTTGTTTACGAATTAAATGAGACGGTCGTGGATTCGATTCCCGCTCAAAGAAACGAATTGTTCATTTATTTGCTCTGATAACAAGGCGAAACGTGGTTCGAAATTCGACGGAAAGTGGGGAATTTAACATTAGGTTCCTTCTCTGCCCTACTATGGGCATGAATGCAGCGTGAAGCTACAAAAATATATGAGTACTAGCGGACGCGCGCAGCTTCGCTTGCCTATTTAAGGGTGAATTCTAATAACCCATGAAATGTTTCATACTTAAAAATATTTCAGACTTAAAAATATTTCATTGAACACATGTGTGTTCAATGAAATATTTTTAAGTCTGAATTTCAAATTTTATGAAAATTGGTGACGATTTAAAAAAAACCTATACAAACTTTCAACCCCTTATTTGCACCCTTAGGGGGTGAATTCTAGAAAACGATGAAACACGTGTTCAATTAAATACTTTTAAAAATCTAAATTTCAAATTTTATAAAAATCGGTGCCGATTAAAATTTTTTTCCATACAAACTTTGAACCCCTATTTCACCCCTTTAGGGTTAAAATTTTTCAAAATCTCTTCTTAGTGGATGTCCAGATTACAAAAGTAAACTTTTGTCCAAATTTAACGTTTCTACCATCAGCGGTTAAGGCTGTGCGTGCGTCTTACCTCAGTCAGTGAGGACAAGTCCTTTTATATATATAGATAATAGAATTTTAGAAACGATTCACAATCGTATAATGCGTTTAATATTTTTCTGAGAACCCTACATTTTATGACCAGCACGTGATGTGCCATTTTTAACAGATGAAAAAAATATTTTTTTAGCTTCAGGCTGTAACTCGCATGTAGCAAGATAGGCAAAGGATGCCTAGTGTTAAGACACTCTGTTTTCCACTTTCCGCCGAAGAAATGAAAATATTAAATAATTGATTTCCTCAAGCAAGAATCGTACCCACAACTTATCGCGTGTCCCGCGTGTGACCCTGAGCCACAACTGGTTGACGCGTATATAATATTTTAAGTAATTAATTTTACTAAATAATTTCGATTTAATTGGAAAGGAAATGTCCTTATAAAATAAATTCCAACCATAGAAAAAATAAATATATTTGTTCACTCAATGATTTAAATGTTAAAGGCCGTAAGGCTGGATTATAATCCAGGATATAGCCCAATTAGACAAACTACGGCCACGGACTATACTCCTGGAAAAAGAATTAGACATACATATATAAAACATACCTTCGAAGAATATTACCCTAATGTATAGGTTTTAGCATAACTATATGTATATGTAAATTTTCTCAACAAACGCACACAATATGAATGATAAAACGTTCTCTTAGACCACGACAGTGCTATTAAAACTTGGGACCTGGACTTCCAAATTGTATATCCATCTTATTCAAGATACTTTATCGTGTCAACTTGATACATTTTATACGATTTAAATATAAAAATATTTTACTGTGCTTTTACTTTGTAACTTTAAAATAATAAATATTTAGCATAGCAGGCTAGGCAGAGAGAACCCAGGGTTAAGAGTTAAGACACTTCATTCTCTCAAGCAAAAAATAACCTTGATATACAAATATACTCGCTATGTTTATACTACAAATATTTGTCCTCGATGAGTATCGAACTCACGACCCCTAATTCGATATCACTAACTAACGGACTAACTATTTTTAACTACATGTTTTCCTTAGTAACCATAACTCATAAGAACGGACAAGAAAATGCTTTTATTCAATTAGACTTCCCCTCTATGTTTGATTGTGGTAAGCCCAACAAAAGTTTATTTACAAAAACTGACCCATATTTTTCGGATTCTATAACTTTTTTGTTTCCTTTTATATTTCTCTAATGTGTCTATATTGCTGAAATTGTTTTCAATGATAATATAATGTATATTTTGATAATTTGTTTTTCACAATAGAAATGGAATTCAGAAGTAAATAATATTTTTATAGTAAATAATATTAATATATCATAAAAGAAGAAACGAAATATTTTTTTTTAATAGCTTGCATAAACAAAATTGTGATGTCATCCCTTAAATACATCCCCAAAATAATTTTAAATTAAAACGAACTTAGCTAATTTATTGAAGAGCGTCAACAAACTCCACCCCTTTGATTGTTGAAGCATAAAATCATTTTATGGACTCGTAAAGCTCCGCTGGCCAGATCAGTTTCGTGGTGTGGTCAAGTTACAAGAGGCTGTCATGGTAAGGGACGCTTAACTGTAGAAGTGACGGTCCTGGCTTCGATATCCACGCAAGGTCTTTCGATAGATACTCTGATTTATAGAGTACGACGTTGAATTTCACCATTTAACGTGAAATATATCATATAATTAATTTGTTTGTATCACAACTATAAAAAAATTAGAAAATATTGGGTGTTATTTAATTATTATTTAAATAGTTAATAAGTTAAAGAAGAGAGTGTAATAACTAAAGACTAATCTCTAGACAACTAAACATGAAAGATGTAAAAAAGGCCATAAAACTCCTTGTAACTTACACCATACTACAGCCTAAAGCAACAGATGGTATGACAAGTTTGGCTAATATGGTAATAAACTATGTGGGGCTTGCGACAGCTAATTTATACTATTTTTCTTTCTTATCATAAGATAAATCTAGAAAAGATAACTTTTCTAGAAGAATATGGGAACAAATATTACGAATTATTTCTTTTTTAAAAGCTTTTATTTAACTTGCAATGTATGTATGTGGGTTCGGGTGAAATCTTAGAGCTCAATTTTGAAGTAGATATCGTCAACCGATTGAGCTGAAATTTTGTATACACGTTTACTTTGGATGACAATGCACGATAAAATATGTGACGTCACTCTAAATGTAATATGGCGGACCATGCAAGATGGCGGAATTGTTATTTTTAATGTACTTCTACAATATGGGTATCAAATGAAAGGACTCGTTGAGAGCAACTCGAAAAATAATGTGATGTCACTCTAAATCCCATAAGGAGGATATCGAAGATAGCCGAGTATCTATTTGGTCTACTTCTACAATATAGATATTAAATGAAATGGGTCGTTGACCGTAACTCTAAAAATAATGTGACGTTATACCAAATCCAATATGGCGGAACATCTAAGATGGCGGAATAGTTATTATTTATGCACTTCTGCAATATGGGTATCAAATGAAAGATCTTGCCGAGAACAATTAGAAAAATAATGTGACATCACTTGAAATCCAATAGAATTGACACGATTCAAGTTTTTTGTGCTTTCATATAATGAAAGGTATGTTCGTACGATTGAGCTGAAATTTTGTATACACGATTGGTTTGGATGACAATGCACGATAAGGTTTGTGACTTCATTCTAAATACAATATGGCGGACCATCCAGGATGGCGGAATAGTTATATTTCATGAACTTCTATAATATGGGTATCAAATGAAAGGGCTTGTTGAGAGTAACTGGAAAAATAGTGTAACGTCATTCTAAATCCAATATGGCGAACCATCCAAAGTAACAGAATAGTTATTTTTGATGCACTTGTATATTACGGGTATCAAATGAAAGGGCTTCTTGAGAGCAACTTGAAAAATGATGTGACGTCATTCTAAATCTAATAAAGCGGACCATCCAAGATGGCGGAATAGTTATATTTAATGCACTTCTATAATATGGGTATCAAATGAAAGGGCTTCTTGAGAGCAACTTGGGAAATAATGTGACGTCATTCTAAATCCAATATGGGGGACCATCCAAGATGTACGAATAGTTATTATTTTTGCAATTCTGCAATATGGATATCAAATGAAAGCGCTCATTGAGAGCAACTCGAAAAATAATCTAACGTCATTCTAAATCCAATATGGCGGACCATCCAAGATAGCCAAATAGGAAATTTTAGTGTACTTGTACAATATGAATATCTATTGAAAGGGCTCGTTGAGAGTAACTCGAAAAATGTGACATTTTTCTAAATCCAATATAGCGGAACATCTAAGATGGCGGAATAGTTATTATTTATGCACATCTGCAATATGGGTATCAAATGAAAGAGCTTGCCGAGAATAATTAGAAAAATAATATGACATCTAGTGTGAGAAACCAGAAGGTTGAAGGTTGAAATGCCAGGAGGAAGAATCCTCTTGGCATTAATCCCGGCTATTGCCAGGGTCTGCCTTCCTACTCAACCTACTCCACTTTGCGCGGTCTTTAGCGTCCTCAGTGGTTAGACCATTGGCTCTCATATCCGGCATCACGACATCCAACCAGCGCTTCCTTGGGCGTCCAGGAGGTCTCACTCCAGGAACTGATATAGCAAGGCACTTGCATCCGACTTAGTTCTTAGACCGGCGCGTAACGTGGCCATATCATCTCAGGCGGCGCTCTTGAAGCTTATCTGCTACGTCACGGACCCCAAGACTACCTCGAACGAATGTGTTGCGTATGCGGTCAGACCGCGTTACGCCGCACATCCACCTCAGCATCTTCATTTCCGTGACGTGAAGCTCCTGAGTGTGCCGAGATAGTGCTGGCCAACATTCGCTGCCGTATAAAAGAACCGGTCGTATGATGCTCTTGTATATCAGTCCCTTGAGCTTGGCGGTTTTCTTCGGTCACAGACCACACCAGTGACCTCCCGCCATTTGGCCCAGGCAGCATTATCCGGCCATGGACATCGTGATCGATGCCTCCAGACTCGTGCATAACGGATCCAAGGTACCTGAACTTTTCTGACTTAACGGCTGGCTCAGGACCTATAAGGATCGTGCTCGAGTCCGGGCTCCCGCAGGCCATGTACTCGGTCTTCGACACATTTAGTTTAAGACCGCGGTTCTCAAGCGTACCCTTCCAGAGGTTCACTTTACGCTCCAGCGTCAGTCGGTTCTCGTCAATGAGTGCTATGTCGTCAGCATACATCATCAGCCATGGAGGCTGCACTACATTGAATAAGAACGGACTAAGAGTCGAGCCCTGGTGAACCCCCACTGTAATCGGGAAGGGTCTAGTGTCGCCAAGAGCATTCCTAACCATAGAAGAGGAATCGTGGTATATGTCTCTAGTGTGAGAAACCTAGCCAGTGGTAACTAAAAAGTAAAAAATAAATTATAAGCAAAAAATCATTTTTAGAAAAAGCTTTTATTTAAACGCTTTAAAAAGGAGAAAATAAAATTTGTCTTTTAAATTTTAACTATCAACTCATAACCTCACTGTACACAATTTATATGATCATAAAAGCTTGTCGCGTGATTTACTTGTGTAACTAAACTAGTGCTAATTTAATTATGTAAAATCTGCTAAGTTTCAATTTAATGAAATATTGATTAACGCGACAAGCTTTTATGATCATATAAATTGTGTACAATGAGGTTATGAGTTGATAGTTAAAATTTAAAAGACAAATTTTATTTTCTCCTTTTTAAAGCGTTTAAATAAAAGCTTTTTCTAAAAATGATTTTTTGCTTATAATTTATTAGATTACCTTTTTAGTCCTTTTTGTGTTTGCTTTCCTAAACTACCCATAAATTGAACAATTGTGACTCAATGAGTCATTTTTCTTTCCTAAATTTGGTAAGAAGAAAAAACGGTGTTGAATTTTCGAAGTATAGTAAAGGACAGAATGTCTTTGACATCAATTCCTTCTGCCTTTACTTTTAAATGTGGAGAGATGAGAGAAAATAATGACCTCTGAGAAGTTGCCTCTGCGCCACCAAGCCTCTGTTCATTCCAGAGAAACATATACCTACATAATGAATAATATATAACAAACGAAATATGTACCGACAAACAATGTATAAACATCACGTAGCGTAGGCTCGACGTGACCCAGCTGCGTCACGGTGATGTCACGGTTATTGAATTAGTAAAGATATTTTTGTTCATTAATATTTTTATCATAAATACGGAGAATATTAGGTATATTCTTCGTCATTATTGATGCAAGCTTCACCCTGATATTGGGATTGTGTTGAGTGGCGGAATTTAACGCCAGGAATTGTATAACTATATTATAAAGCGTAGAAATTTAAACGAACGATATTAAACGAATAAGAAAGGATTATTTTCATTTCCTTGCTTCGGTAACAGCAAAAACGCGACGTAGAGTTCCGCTACTCAACACGCTATATCTCAAAAAATGGGGGGAAAATGGAGACCAAAACGTTTTATACTAGGTTCCTTCTGACTACCCAGCAATGCAGGAAAAAGGGAAAAGCTATAATTTAGAATATCAAGTTGTTTGAAGTACAATTAATGTCCTTTGAATATACACTACAGCGGTAGAACAATGAAATGTTGAGTCGATTATGAATTTCCCTAATAGGTTTAAACGTAAAGGCTTTCATAGAAATTTGTATAACCGTATAAGCTTTTAGAGTATATTTAAATATTAATATTTTACGTGTAGGTAGAATAAACTCTATTGAGTTAGCTAAAGTGATGTTAGAGTCCAAATACATTTTATTTTAATTCTGATAAGTGTTGTATGTTAAATATTTTTTTAGGTTTTATCTTTTTAAGGAAAAAAGGAATCCTTAAAAGATCATTTTATAGTCAGTCCATCTGTCTGTCTTGAATGGGGATCGGATTAGCGTTATCTTAAAGCAAGGAGTAGTTCTTCGGAAAGCTCAGACACTAGTAATTCCAAAATGTTTTAAATATCAAATCGCGAAAATATGAGAATTGAAGTTTAAAGTGTGAATTTGAGATATAGAATTTTTAATTTAATGCGTAAAAGTACTTATTTGGAGTTCATATCTTACATTTATTTTCATTATTGTTTCCATTGCCCCATTTGTTTAGGAGATACGATGCCATAGATACACTAAAATATTATATTTAAAGTATACTTACAAATTTAATAACATGACATGATTTGAATGATCTCTATCAAATCTAATTAGATAGCCGATCTAGGCATGAATAATAATTGAGTTTAGAAATGATGTTAGACCTTTAATATGAGATTGGAATCAGTTCAATTTCATATGCAAGAGAGGGATAATTACACTCTTGGTACATTGGGCATGCATTTTAATACCTAAATTAGGAGGAAGTAAGTTCAAAGTGGAAGAAGAAACCATTGCCAAATTAAAATCGCTTTACGAGAACGACTGGGGTCGAATCCACAGCATTCTTAACTGAAGGTATCTATTTTTTTAAGAATTTTTATTTTATAACTTTTAAAAATACAAAAAGTGCAGTAAAGTAACTTGGCATATAAAAATTAGTCTATTTATCTCATACATTTCTCTAATGGCCGCTATATATAATCAGTGTAATAACATTCGTTACTTGTCACCTCTTTCTATGATAAAATAAAACTGTCCTTATATAAATATACTTTCCTAGTTTATTTTTTTAACTTCACCCTGTACCCCGCACTTATCAGGTTAGGCAGAGGGAATCTTCAGAACGTAGTGCTGAGATACTCCGTTTCTCAAAAGAACGTTTCTATTTAAACAATTTCCGCTGAATTTTTAAGGCATTGCAAGTTGTGTAGCGAAACTCAACGCCGCCCTTCGTTTACTACAGCGCCAAAAGAAAAATATACTAAAAAATAATCAAATTTCAGTATTTTTAAAGCTGGCACTACTGATATAGCAATAATGTTTACAACTTTGGACTCCTATCATTATTGTAGGCTATAAAACATCCAGTTTCCATTGTGATGGTCCGTTTCAGAATAATACGGTGCTCGTAAACAACGTATTGTGTAGATATCATTCTTACTACAGAGATAGAGATAGGAATTTCGTTTTCGTATCTGGAATATTTTTGTTAAATTAAATTGGTTTTTGATTAATGTTTAAAACTTTTTTTTCAGTGCCCAATTCTCTATGCCCCAACTATAATATGTATTCCAAATGTACAGAAACTTAGTTTCACGCCGTATCCCGCACATAGCAGGCAGAATTGTGTCCCTGTTATTAATTTTCTGTCCAATTTTCGAGAGTTTGTTTAGCGGCAGAGTAAAAATATTAAAAATAATTCTTCACCCCGAGTGGAAATCGAATCTACAACCGTCGCGTATACATATTTCATTTTCTCTTTATACACTGATATAGTGTTTTTATTGTAAAAGCAAGTTTTGGTATCTTTTGCAACTTTCGTGCAAGAATACTCCGGGCGCTCGTATAAGATGTACTGACAATTGCACTGGAAATGTTTATGTGGAATATACGATGAGCTCCTTTGATCGTTTCTATATATCGTCTCTGCCTATAAGTAGAAAAATGTAGGTTTATAAAATAAACAAGGACTGTAGGCTCAAAACCTAGTTAGTTACTTAGAGATAGATAGGTATTGCATCTAGGTAGACTTCTCTGGTTTATGATAAAGTGCAGCGTTAGATTACGTTTCTAAACACTGTTTCTAAAGTAAGTCAATTTTGAAGAATAAACCAATTTATCTTATATAGCAGTGTATTGTGAAAATTGAAAAATGATAGAGACTGTCGTGCCGAAATGCGTGCTATGTTGAGGGTTCGATTTCCACTCCATGAAATATTTAATATTTTCATTTTCTTTTTTCTATCATGCTATGTGCTGTATACAGCGTGATGCTAAACAAAAGAAATTAAGTACCAGATTACAAACTATATGATAGTACGTATATAATTTTACCCTCAATAGTATTCGAACCCCTAAACTACGATATTCACGAGCACGAAAACGTAAAAGTAATAGAAAACTGCTACTAACAAGAAATAACTATAAAATAAATATTTCGTAATCTTTCAAAGTCATAAAAATTGTATGGAAAAAAATAGATACACATACTGACGTACCGTAAGTTGCGTTATACATTATTTACACATAAAATATTTATGACTCAACTGTCTGTGTGTGGATTATTTTTATTTCAATCTATCCGTACGTCTCGCCTTTTTTATTTCTTATAGTTATTTATTCCTTTATCGATTTTGAAATAAAGTTTAATCGGTGATAGTAAATTTTTGAGGAGCGGAGTGTCTTACCACTAAGCTCTCTTTGCCTGCAGCGTGAAGTAAATTTTTTGAGGTCGTCTTGATGCAGTAACACAAGAATGTGACTGTAAGCGTGACGATTGTAGTTTCGACTCCTACTCGGGGAAATAAATTATGTAATGTTTTCATTTTATTGCTCTTGTCACAAGGCAAAGCGGAAATTAGATAATAAGTGGGGAACGGAGTATCTAACTGTTCTGTATCTTAAATCTGTAGTGAGTAATAAACCAGTCTGCGTTGAGCTGTCGTGTCTCATTGACGTGTCCCTAAACACAACACTAACCTACTACCAGCTTGCCTTTTTCCTGCACTATACTTTTATCCTGCACTAACAGGGTAAGCAGAAGGAACATGGGAACCTAGTGCTATGTCGCTCCGTTCCAATGAAGAATATTTCTCAACTTTCCGCCGAATTCTGGAGGCATTGGAGCTAATATTCCTATATAGGTACCAAAAAATAAGTGATTTCTAAACAAAAAAAAAGTGTAATACAAACAAAACTAAACCGTAATAACAATATTTCCGTAACAAATCGAAATCGACTCGCTTTCAAGTTTTTGATGGATCATCGTGATTGTCTATAGATTATTTTTTATATAAAACGTTTTTATTACAGTTCTATTTGTGATACGGATTGCGTTTTGGGATTTGTAATGCATACATCTATACTACTATATAAATACTAGGGGACGCGCGCCGCTTCGCCTGCTTATTTGCACTCTTAGTGGTAAATTCTAATAAACCATGAAACACATGGTCAATGAAATATTTTTAAGAGTCTCAATTTCAAATCTTATAAAAATCAGTGGCGATTTAGAGATTTTTCCATTCGAACTTTCAACCCCTTATTTGCACCCCTAGGGGACGAATTAAATTAAACCACGAAACATGTGTTCAATGAAATATTTTTGATTTTTAAGAGTGTGAATTTCAAATTTTATAAAAATCGGTGCCGATTTAAATTTTTTTCCATACAAAATTTCCACCCGTATTTCATCCCTTTAGGGTTAACATTTTTCAAAATCCCTTCTTAGTGGATGTCCTAATTACGAAAGTAAACATCTGTCCAAATTCCACGTTTCTACCATCAGCGGTTACGGCTGTGCGTGCGTCTTACCTCAGTCAGTGAGGACAAGTCCTTTTATACATATATGTATATATAGATTATAGAGCTGAACAGTATGTTTGGTAGAATGCACATATCTCAGGAACCACTGATTTGAATTGAAAAAATATGTTTATGTTTGATTATAACTAAACATAAATGTTAAATAAGATAGTAGGACAGTAGCACTGACTGTAAACGCGAAGTTGTTTTATTTCAATAATTCCCAAATCAATATTTTTCATCCTAGTGTTAAGACATTTTGTTCTCCATTTTCTGCAAAATTTTGGTGGCATTGTTGACCGGCGGAACTTTACGTCGCGATTTGACTCTACAGCAGAGCGAAGAAAGAAAAATATAACATATTTAATTTTCGAGTGGGAATCGAACCCATGTCCTGTCGCGTTTATGCCACAACTGCCCTCAATACATATCATATTGTATATTAATGACATTATCATAGCTCTCTAAGAGCAAACGTAAATGTACTTTTAATAACGATTAATGGCGGTCCTTTAATCATTACATAAGTGCATTAGGATAATGAAATATTTTATTTATGATAATTTTCTAGAAACGTTGATATTTCTATACTATCTTTTTCATTGGTATACCGTTTCTTTTTCTAATAGCGTGATACTTATCTTTTCGTTTCACGCTTTATCCCGCAAATAGTAATGCTTCTTTAATTATTTTCTGCGTGAATTCATGATACTATGATTGAAGCCACTCAACACTCATTGTCTCCAAAATTCGGCGAAAAGTGGGGGGCGAAATGTCTTAATCTATCCTGTCACATGGATACAGCGTGAATATGGAAAAAGGTAACCTAACACTAGGTTCCCTCTGCCTCCACAGCTATAAAACGTGAATCGAAAGATGTTATTAACCAATAATAGTAATACACAGTCCACCTCTCCTTGTATTGATTACTTTATCATCTAACAGGTGTTCGAAGAGATCGACATCGTCCCCTCTTATACATTATGCATCACCCTTAATGAAAGGCCAGATTCTTTGGAGTGGACACGCTTGTGTGGAAGTTCAATATATATGGTTAAAAAAATTGTATCTGATCGCTGTCTCTATATCGGGGATATATAAGAAAATCTGTTATTTAATGTAATAGAACTCAAAATTAAATTTTTAAACGTTTTGTTTGTTTGTCGGTGGACTGATTCATATGCAGTTTTCAGTTTATTGTAGAGACATAATTCGATAATATTACACATTCCCGTAACCTAACACCGCAACACATTTATTATATAAAATATTCCCCTAACGAGAACTGAACTCACAACCGTCATAAAAACAAAGCTCTCTTCTCAACAAGCAATATAGCAAATAGCATACTGAAAGGTACTAAAATCCAACATCATTATATAAGGGCCGTTATAGAGTCGTTTTCAGTTTTATCCAATGCTTTATTGAGTAATAACTGCTGTAACAGCGTTTAAACGTGCACTTTTCATTTATTATTATAACCATGCCGTACTGTTATGGACGTATTGCGGCCATTGTGGTAGGTAAACGTGATGATTGAGGGTTCAGAGTTCAGATCCAAGTTAGGGCAATAATTATAAAATAAAAACCGGTCAAGCGCGAGTCGGACTCGATATAAAGGGTTCCATAAAGTAAAAGAAACAAATAAAAAACAATTAATTAAAGAACTGTCTTAGAAATCTCCATAGCATTTAGAAACGTCTAATGGGATGTCCACATGGCAAGCTCTCTTAATTTTTTATCCCTCAGTTACATATAATATTACATAATTTTATAGTGGTTCATAAAATACCTTCCAAGTTTTAACCATATAATACCCATAGCCTCCCAGTAAAATAACTGTGAGACAGTTACACGAAGAATAGCTATGACGAAATAATAATGGTTACCCTTAGACTATAAAAGCCCTAAAAAAATCCAAAATCAAAAGTTTTTTCACGTTTTTCTCGCATAGCTAGATGGGCAGAGGTAACCCATCTAGGTCTTGGGACACCCTGTTACCTACTTTCCAACGAAACTTATTTTTTTGGAACATTGCGTGGTGCTTGTTACGAAACGGAACTAAACTCTTAACTTCTATATGCGTACATACATGAGGAAGCTATAAAAAGCAAACAAAAAATGTAAAGAACATATGTCTAAAAATAAACCTATCACAATGATTTAGACATTGAAATATAATAAAAAGCTTTCGATCGTAAACTTTTAAACGCTTGCGTGAACCGCCTCTGAAATATGTCAGTTTCCGCCTTCACGTTAGTATGGGATCGGACGCGATGGCCGTAATAAAACTTAGGTTTTATTAAATACAATTTATTTTTAAACATTAATATACTAATAGATGAGTTTTCTTTCTCATAGCAGGAACCTGGGAACCTAGAGTTAAGATAACCCGTTCCCATTAAAACACTTTTGTCTCTCTACTTTTGGCGGAATTCAACACGTCCTTTGCCTCGTTTACACAATTACTACTCTCTCTCAATCTCTCACTTGTTAAAATATTAAATATGAAGAAGTCTAAAACAAACAACTGACATGTAAACATCGCCATCGGTCCGCGAAAATAATTAATATTTTTTTTCCAAAATAAATAAATAAAAATATTAAATAAACACATTAAATTAAAAAAATATTAAATATTTAATTTCATCGAGTGGGAATCGAACCCACGCTTGAGGCTACGATAGTCCTCAAAAGTATAGTTGATCTTTCAATACTGATACACGGAATGTCCATTCACTCATGCCACATGTTTGATTCGCTCACGCAAAGTTCTCTTATATAACATTGTGCAGTAAAAACAAAATGGTTCCCTCGAGAGTAAACAGGAATCAAAGTTCAACAAAGTTTCAATTGACCATAATAATATGATTAAAGATCAATTTCCCATAAGGATGTTATATAAAAAGTTTGGTGGTTTTACCTATAAAGCCTCACGGTTTATTTCTCAAGTCGAGGAAGGTTTAGAGATCTAGTGTCAGGATTCTCCGTTCGCCGCTTTATTCTCGAATTTAAGACATTTCTTGTTGAGTAGAAAATTTCAATACTGCACTTGTCTTACCTAAGCGAAAAACAAATTGCTCCTCTACATATAAAACCTAACATACTAAAAGTCAGAGAAGCCAAATCTAGTTATATTATGTTACGTGGTGGAGCTTAACGCAGCACTCTACCTAACTGGACCTTGGAAACGAAAACATGTTTTATATTCACAGAAAAACCATATAACAATCGTATCCACTGAATTGAGTTACAATGACTTTATTTTTTTTTGTTCTCCATTATTGCTTACTGAATGAAAATAAAACTATGTTAAAACAAAGGCCTGTCATCTACCACTTTAACGAAACTGATTCGAGTATTCAAGCAAATAATAGTAAATTATTCAAGTTTATTTTATTTTTACATTTAAAATGGTGTTTCTGGTGAAGTTACAAAAACAGCTGTGTTGGGTTCCGCAATCAAATTTATATATTTTTTAAAAATATTTTATCACGCTGTAAAATTGGTATGTAGGTAGAGTAGGTAGGAACCAGAAAATGTTAATACTGAAAATGTTAAAATTCTCCCACTAAAACGGCTCTATTTAACACTTTCCGCCGAATTTTAGAGACAATGCGTGTTAAGTGTCAGAATTCAACGCCGCTCTTCACCTGTTTTATGTAGGAAACAGCGTGAAACCAAAAAAAAAGGATATAACTTAGTGACACAGCTCTCCATACTCTCCATACTAAATCACACAAGAAATAAAAGAACACGTAACTATAATCATTTGACAATGATCACGTATGTATGTAAACGTAACACGCACGCGCCCGACGTGCGTGTTATTGCGTTAGTTTGCTTGGAGTTGCTAAAGTAATGTAATCAAGAAAATTTATTTGTACAACCTGATGTTTGTGGTTTTGTCTGTTGTTGTTGTTGTTACTTTTTGTTTTATTAAATTAAATCAGTAATCAGCTTCACATTGTATCCTGCACACAGCAGGGTTGGCAGAAGGAACCTAGAATTAAGACACTCCGTTCTCCACTTTCTGCCGAATTCTGTGTGCGTGTTGAGTAGCAGAACTCAACGCCGCGCTTTGCCTCAACACCAGTGCTTAGAAATGGAAATACAAATTTTAAATAAATATTTCATCTTCGCGAGTGGGGATTGAACCCACCACCAGTCGCTTTTACAGTCCCACTTTACGCCCCTGCGCCACAACTGGCCTCATTGAATTTCCTTTCTTCTAGTGACAATAGTTTTTAATTACATTCAAGTACCGTAGATTTATAAATGTTTAAACTTTTAGTAATCCACTCTTCCCTACATCGTGAATGGTGAAATTTTAACAAAATATATAGCTAGTTTAGAAAATATACGGCGTACGAAGTTCCTAGCGCTAACTTTGTTTATGTCAGTGCTGGTGCCAACTTGGAGAATAATATTCATAGGAATTTCCTGAGAGAATGTATGAAGAACATAAAGGCTTAATGGCTTAGAGTAGTCTAGTAATATTCTAGAAGTAAAAAATTATTGTCTTTTCGTCTGTTTAATTTTCTTATATTATATTAATTACATAGTAACGGTAGCAATATTTTTTTGTTAATTCCACACCTTAAAAAATTTGTCAAGTTTATGTGTGTTTATATGTTTTAGAATAATTATTTAAAATTAAAAATTATAAAACAAATTCAAATCATTACATCCCACTTGTTTCAGTAACTTTTTTTCCCTTGTATCCCAAATATAGGGAGAGAATCTCTAGTTTCAAGACAATCCTTTCTAATGTTTCCTCTTGAATTTAATACATTACGTATAGAGTAGCGAAACTCAACACCGCCCTTTGCCTCATCACCCACGGGAATATGAAAATAATCTATCCTTTCGAGTGGAGAAGAATTATTTATATTTTTCCCGGTGTGGCTCTTCACTTCCACTTTTTTGTTCTTTCATATTCCTTTTATGCTGTAAGTTATTTAAAACAATTTTTTTGAAAGATCATCCAAGCAAAATAAGCATAAAGTAATATAAAATTAAACTTCAGTCAGTTTTTCATAAAAAACGATATATAAATAAAATTTCTTTGATCTTTTTAAGTGGTGTTAATGCATATATAAAAATCTGTATCTAGATTCTTTTATGTAAATATTTATTTTATTAAAAGTATTAATACCGTACATATAGTTATTTATAAAATCACCAGTAGAATGGAAAAAGTAAGCAAAGTTTATTTCCATATATTCAATATGTGTTTCTATATTTAATTCAATAATTTATTTAAAAAGAACCTTTTACTCTCTCTACTTTTACTCACACTTACAGTTGCTAGTTATAGGTTCGATTCCTGCCCGAGAAATTAATTATTTTTATCTTGCTCTGTCCAAGAAAGAAAATTAGGCGGTTCATGAGGAACCGAGTGTCTCAAAATAAGGTTCCATCTACCTATTCTACCATAAGGATACGCTGTACCCCTCACATAGCACATACATAAAACAGTTCCCATTATAGAACTATGATTGTACTATAACTGACCTGAAATTCACTGCCGTTAATACTTCCACTGAACTCCAACCGCTACATCTATATTATTATATATTCAAAATTTAATTTTATACAGATAATTTATATCTGTAGCAATTAAATTAAGACTAATTGAATAATTTATAAGGCCTTAATGAGACTGTGTTTGAGCTTTAACTTCAAATTAAGATATTTTATATACAAGCAAATTGAAATAGCTGCTCAATTTATGTTTTTTTGTTTTTTTTACTCAATTTCGATATATTTGAAAGTTATTAAATTGAGTAGTGTTTTTAGTTTTTATTTAATTTTTTCATAACAGAGTCAACCCAGAGGGAATCTAAGACATCTCGTTCTCATTAAGGCACTTTCGTTACTCACTTTCTGGATGAATTGCATGTTTAGTGGCGGAATTCAACGCCGCATTAAAATTCTTCGTCAAAAATAGGGCAAGGATTCCCAAAGTTATAACCATGTGAAATTTAACCACTACTTTCAAGATACGTAGTACTGAAATGACGTCATAGGTGAAGCTAAGATATTAAGTTCATATTCCATAAGTTTAAAAAAAAGTTACCCGTACCAACAAGCCATGGTCACACATCTATATATATAAAATCGAAAGGTCACTCACTCACCACGAAATCTCAGAAACTACATGTGCTAGGAATCTCAAATTTTGCATAGGAGTTACTTATAGGACGTAGGTGCTCGCTAAGACGGGAATTTGCAATATTCGACTTCTAAGGGGTTGTTTTTGGGGTCGAAAGTTTGTATGAAACTTCGTTACTACAAATGCTAGGAGTCTCAAATTTTGCAAAGACGTCACTAGGACGTAGTCATGGAGACAGAAATTAATAATAACATAGTTCACGCAAGTGAAACCGCGAGCGGGCCACTAGTAATAAATAAAACGAAAAACTTCCCAGACTCGAAAACAATGCTTAACTCATCTGCTATTAATTATAAATGATTTTTTCATAATAGTAATCGAATATTATAAAAAAATGTTATATAATATTTAATTTATTTTGATATACAAAAATAAATAAAAATTTATAAAAATACTAGAATCTAGATTCTCTAATATCAAAGTTTAATCTCGTTCCGTCCGAATCTCATTTTCACGGCTGGACGCAAGCAATATTTCTCTATAACCCCGAAGGAGAACCTATTCAATGAACGAAACTTATAAAATACGTTAAATATATATTTAACCCGCTCAGCTTTTCTATTTTGATAAGAATTTTTCAAGGAAATTATTATTGTATAATATTTTAAATATTATTTTACAATAATAAGGCCAGTCGTGGCGTAGTCGCACGTAGTGTAATGCGACAGGGTTCGATTCCCATTCGAGGTAATGAATTATTTTCATTTTCTCGACTTGGTTAGAGGACAAAGAAAGAGGACGACGACGACGAACGGAGTGTCCTAATATACATGTGCGGGATACATAGTGATCCTACAAAAAAGAAAAATAGTATGAAAAAGGAAGAGATTAAAGTAAGTAGCATGTCTACAACAAGAGATAATATACCGGAAGTCGTTATAAGAAATACGTTTACATCCGCTGCGGGAAGGAAAACAAAACAAAATAATTTGCTTAACAAACTTTCATTATTACTTTTGCCTTCACAGCTTTCAGGTTCCATCCATCTGGCTTTACTTTGGGTACCAGACACTTTTATTTGTTTTTTTGTATTATAGACAAACTAGCGACCCCCTTGCGGCTTCGCCCGCTTTTACTACTGGATTATTCATATAATGTATGTTTGCAAAGCACTTAAGATAATGTGAAAATTAATTAAACCCTAATGCAACCCGCATTTTCGTAGTTTCAATAAGATTTTCCAATTGTTTTACACAGCAAGTAGGTACCGTAATTTTAAATCTGTGCTACTAATCTTTTCAAGTACTTATTAAAATATATTTAAATGACTATTTTTCGATAGTTAAATTACTATTTTTAAACGGAAGAAATTATAAACAAAAACCTACCTACTAATAACTACTACAAAAAAAATGAAACCAAATATATCGCGCTGAAATAATACATTCAACTCCAATTATCCAATACGTGCAAACGCATCTAAATCTTCGTTGCTATAAAGGCAGGCGGGTTTTTTTTTTCGAGCTTGTGGTTAATGCTGAAGAGGGTATTCTGTCCCTGATGAAAAGCAAGCACTACGTGGCTGCCTGTGAGGAAAATTAAATAGAATGCATCGGCTGGGAATAGAACCCGGGCCGCCCGCGTGGCAGGCGAGCATTCTACCACTGAACCACCGATGCGTGTAAGGCAGGCGGGCGCGGCGGACGCATGGCGAGTGGCGAGCCGTTTCGCAGCAAGGATTTTTTGATATTGTAACAACATCTAAAGTACTTATTAAAATGAAAAACAGCAAAACACAGTTTTGATCTACATTAAATGACCAACTAATATACTTATTTATATGCTGAGAGTAAGGGATAAGTGAAACTTGAGTAACATACAGCTGATGTGTCAACGGCGGGATGTGTCAACAATTAAATGCGTTTTTCTGTAAAACTATTCGCAATTTCGAAATATTGTAAAAAGCAAATTTTATCTTCGTTTAACGTAGAAAATTAATAAAGTATTTTAAAGGATAAGGATTAATACCATTATGGAAAAATATCCCTCACAATAAAAAATATATTGAAATTACTATTTTTAGACAGAAATATGATCACTACACGTTATCCTTAAAAGATAAAAATATGCCATCGCGGACTTTTTTGTAGATCTTATTAAGAGGAACAATACTCCAGTGCATTATTTTCATGTAGTACTTACCATTAAAGCAGCGCATGCGCGAAAGTGTCTCAACGGGTAGGACTTTATACACATTTATCGTATTTATGTTAATTTACATAAGAATGTACAAATAATAAACTATATATAAACCTTCTACGAAAAACACTCGACCTAATGGTGAAAACCGCATCTAAATCCTTTGGGTGGTTTAGAAGAAGAAGAGTTAGAAACAACAGACAGACACGAAAAGCGACTTTGTTTTATAAGATATAGGATATAACGGGTTCGATTCTCACTTAAAGTAAATCCTACTAATGTTATAAATGTCCAAGGTTGTAAGGATGTATATTTGTAGAACTTTGAAGTGCATGTAGCAGGTTAAGCAGAGAAACCCTAGTGTTAAGACACTCCGTTCCTCACTTTCTCGAGTAGTAATTGAATCCACAACTTGTCGCGCTTAAAGTCGCACCTGCACCACGACTGGCCTCAGTATAGTTTCTTTAAAAAATCTATTTTCATTCTATAATTACGTATTAGTAGGTACGAAATGTATACAAATCAAATCCCTAATCTTCAAAGCGAGTTAATAAAAGCATGAAATTAATTAAGACCGGCGGAAACCTTTGGGAAATGTCGATAGCTCGGGCTCGTTTTAGTTACTATATTCTAATCTAAAGTATAGAATAGTCATTTAGGGTAAAATCTCAAAAGTCATAAGTGACAGTTGTAGGTTCAAAGTAATTTTTTTAACTTTACACTGTATCTCTCATGTAACAAAGAAGGCATAAGGACCGAGTATAGAAACAATTCATTCCTCATTTTCCGAATAATTTTGGAGACATGCATGGTGGCGGGATTAAACGCTGTGTTCTGCCTTGTTTATTCCACCGAATCGGAGATTCTGAAGTGTTTGATTTTTTTATTACATTTAGTATGTAATAACAATTTAAATAAATTAATTTTTAACAAAAAGAAAAACCGACTTCTAACAACAAACTAATAAATTAATTTTTAACAAAAACAAAAACCGACTTCTAACAACGAAAAGTGAAAAATAATTTTACAAAGATTTTATAATTTTGAAGTCGGTGTCAAGTAAAACAAACAGCCTTAGTAATTAGATATTGTAGTAAAGGTGTTGTAGCATTAGCTTGACACCGACTTCAAAATTATAAAATCTTTGTAAAATTATTTTTCACTTTTTAGTTCATCTCTTCGTCGATCCTCTTTTTTGAGGTTGGTTGAAAAGAAATGCAACGATCAGGAATCTCACTTCTGACATCAATTTAAAAAGTTTTTGCTTGTAACTATTACAGTACAATCAATTTTTTATCAAAAAAAACAAACTTTCTCAATTTTATCCGGATTCCATAATTGAAACCTAACCAAACTTTCACCAAATTATCCTTGAAGTGTATCCTTTCAAATAAAAAAATCATCAAAATCGGTTGGCGCGACATTGAGTTATTCGGCTATAAGTCGCGCACATGCCTAATGCAAATTTAAGAGTTATGTGATTTTCTCATGGATACCATTGATACCAAAAAAAAATGGGACCCTTCGGGAAGCTATACCTTTCAAATAAAAAAAAATATCAAAATCGGTTCACCCAGTTAAAAGTTATGAGGTAACAAACATAAAAAAAAAAAAAAAAAACAAAAAAAAAAAAAAGTACAGTAGAATTGATAACCTCCTTTTCTTACAGAAGTCGGTTAAAAATGCAAAAAAACATAATTAAATTGCACATATTTAACATAGAGACTGCATAAAACTTCAAAAATAAAACGCTAAAAGGTTTCCTTTCCTTAAAAGAACAATTCAGGAGTGAAATCGCTCAGAAAATGGGCGGTCAGTTGGAAACCGCCGAGTTACGATCTTACTTGCTATGGATTGCTTTCAAATGGTAAAATAAATAAAATATATCTTGTATATTATATTCTATGTCTATTTAAAAATTCTATAGAAAAAAATACACAGTATACGTGGCTGATGTAGTTTCAATCGCCTCCAGAGGGAATAATGTCCATAATGTAAGTAATGTAAATAACCATGCAATGTCTCGAATATTGGGCGGTGAGTGGGTAACGAAGAAGAGAATATGCACGGCGTTTACTTCCGCCACTCAAAATGCAATGGCGAAAAATGGGGAGCGAAGTATCTTATCACTATCTATCTATAAGTCGCAATGTTAGTAATAATAATGTCGTAATCTAGATTGTAATATTTTTATAATTTTTTATCTATTGTCTCAACTGTCGTAATGTATCCCCCGCCTTCTTTACCTTATGTATGAAATTGACTCAAAAATTATTTTAAAACCTCTTCTATTTGAATAGAACCTGGGAACGGAATGTCTGATCATTAACTTAAGGGGGGGCCCTTAAGTTCCCCTTGTCTATCCCGTTATATGCGGGATACCGCGTGCAACTATATCTAAAAGGAAAGTCTATATAAACCACATTCAGTAATAAAGACGCGGCGCGATGAAGATAACAATACTATTTACCGTTAGGAAATTGCTTGTACCATAGATAAGTGACAATGTGCCAGATTTTTGTATGAGAAATATAATTTTAGATATAAAAGTTGTCAATTTGTTTCAAATACTGCCTGGTGATAAGGGATTATAAGTTGACTGGGATATATCTTTATTTTCACATCTGACTTACTTTCGTTATCTAATAACAATATAATTTTAAAGACTAAATGTTAAAACAAAAGTTTCAAGCAATTCAATAAAATTCTTATTTTAAAGCAAAATTGACACTTTATATCCCACACACAACAGAGTAGGCAGAGAGAACCTGGGAACCTATTGTTAAGACACTCCCTTCCCATTAGGACGATAACATCGTTCCCCACTTTTCTCCAACTTCTAGAGGCAATGCGTGTTGAGTGGCGGAACTCAACGCCGCGCTTTGTCTCGTTATGAAAGCACGGAAATGAAAACATTAAACATTTTATTCCCCCGACTAGGAATCGAAACCACAATCTGTCTGTTACAACCGCACGCTTCCACCTTTGCACCTGCACCACTATTGGTCTCAATTTTATTATAATCTCAAAATCCAAAAGGAGAAAACAAAATCAAAGTAAATATTTTACAAACAAACAGAAAATTACATAAAAGAAACATTACGCTAAGATAAAGTACAATTTATATGGTAATTCGTTAAATGCGTCCACGGGGATACATTTCAGTTTTGTATTTCAGTCGATACAAATGAACTTCTATGCTAGCTCTAGGCCTTTAAGTAAAATTAAATCCAATTTTGTATTGAGACCGTCATGGCGCAGGAAAGGACTATAAACGTAGCGGTTGTGAGTTCGATTTCCAATTATAGAAAAGAATAATTTTTGTTATCTTGCTCTTGTATAAATAGGCAATGGGGGAACACAGTGATTTAACACTTATTTAGTTTCTTATCCTGCTATATGCATGAAACTGAAAATAGACCTCTAAATAAAGTGAAATCAGTGCAATCATCTCATTTCCCAGCGCGGCCTCGTTAGACCTAAATTCAATTGCTTAGCCAATTCATTACAAAGATCGAAAATCAGGCCTCTTACTATGTAAATTTCATGAGAACGAGATCAAGATACCATAATACCTGCTATAATGAAGTTTGGAATTTGAACCTTGTGCTTTTGTAATAAGGTTCTTATTGGTTACAGATTAGTAATAAATTTGTTTTTTTGTTAATAATCTAACTAGCGAATATACTCGTACATATATATACAATTTGAGATAATAATCATGGATGTGGATTCAAATCTCATATTTTATTGTTAGCTTAGCATTAAGCATTTCTTCAATTTTAATTTAACCAGGTTTTTTTTTATTACTGAGGAACTCAACACTACGCTTTCCCTATTACTAGCCCTAGGAAGTTAAAATAATTAATCCAACCCAGTGGTAATTGAATTCGAACCAAATTATAACCGATAATAAAAGAAATAAGCACAAAAAAAAAACAATGTATCTATGTAAACAAATTGCGAAAACTATTGCGAGCTACGAGTCGTTTTATATAAAAAATCACGTATGTTTGTCGATTTGACAACATCTACTAAAGTGAAACATCTGGTGCTAAGTTCTTCAAGCATATTACATACTTTGCCCTTTTGACAAAGTAGGGACATCGTGATCGTAAATCTCATCATTTAGACTGATGTTCAGAGAGAAATTCTCATTTGGAGACATTTCAATGATAAAATGTCTTGAGATCTACGCGTACTACGAGCAAATGCCATGGAAAGAATTGTGTTTATCTTTTTTTCCAGCTTTACGCCTTGTCCAGCAGAGTAAATAGAGTAAATCCAGTGGTAAAACACTCTGTTTTCCACTTTTTGCCTGATTTAGAGATAATACTTGAGTTGGAACTCACGATTTATAAAGCGAAGGCGAGGCAACGAAATATATTTTTTTTGTGGGGATAAATGAAGTAGAGATTGGGGGTTTGGTGTCCACTCGAACGAATTTAATAATCTGTATTTTCATTTCTTCTCCTGCCGGTAAGTAGTAAGGAGTCAAAAGGCGGCGTTAAGTTCCACCACACAACACGTAATGCCTCCAGAATTCAGCGAAAACTGAGGAACGAAAAAACTTAACGGGAATTATTCTTCTTCGCTAAAAAAACTTAATAAAAAATAGCTTAATTAAACTTATTAAAAAATAACTTAAATCCAAATGAAATACCTGTGTATCTCTATGTATACTGTACGTGGACCAGCAGCACGGCTCCACCTGGTTGGAGTCCAGCCCCCAGAACTCCAGCTCCTCCTCGAAGAGTGGACCGCAGACATTTGTTGGGTAGTGAAGTTTACCAGTCCTGTAACAAAATAATAAATATTTTTATTCTAATGTAACAATTTCTAACAGAAGGTTACGTTTATATTAATAAACTTATCATTAACCTTTATGAATAACCGTAGTAGCGTAGCGTAGAGACGTCGTTCAGTGCCGCCACTCAACACGCAATACCTTAAGAGTTCGGCAGTAAGTGTCTTATTGGTAACGGAATGTCTTAACATCTTTAAACATTTTCCTTCTGCATGCTTTATTGATAGACGATCGACGATGTGGAGAATTCCATGTCTTAACAAATCTTTATGGATGCTAATTTTAGTTTGTCTCATTTATAGGTGATTCATGAATTTAATTCATATGTTTTAAACATGTGTTGTTATACGTGATAGTAGTGGGTTGAAATCTTAATGTTGATTTTTAAACGCAGGAAAGAAAATCTAGTAAAGAATATTTTAAATCACATAGAAAACACAATAAACAAGTTATTTATTACATAAAATGATACAATTTATGTTGTTTAAACTTAAATATAGACGTTCGTATGACGTCAGATCGTTAAGCTCAGTGGTTCAAAGCGATTACATACTCCGTTTCACCCGTACGTCCTAGGAAGGGGCACTTTATGCGGGAATCGTTTAGACTTATATAATAGTTTATTATATTGTTCTGACATTGAGTATTAGTTGTAGTATGGAAAATGTTTGTTTATTTATTTCTAAAGGAAATAGAAAATGAGGCCGACGTGACTACGGCGTGACAGTAGCCAATTCGATTTCCACTCGAAGGAGTGAACTATTTTGGCATCGTTCCTATGCATCAAACAGAGACCATCTCTAGATTTGCCTCGATAAAATGAAAATATAAAATATGCAATTTTCTCGGGTGGGAATCGAACCCTGAACCAATCGTGCTTACAGTCGCAAACTTGTGTCCCTGCGCCATGACTGGCTTCAATTTATAATTGATTAGATTCTCATTTAAGCTGACTATATTCATGTTCAAAACAAGAAGATATTTGGAACTGTGCTATCCCTAACCCATGCATTTACTTTTACCTATGTAACAAGTGAAAAGTGGAGAACGAATTCACTATTTACACTAACTTTCAACTTACCTCTCATAACAAGGTGTCTCGTTAAAAATTTCTAAGTTCACTAAAACGTTTACACGAAGCAGAAGCTGAAGTTGAAACTTTAATAAGTCTCGTCCAAAGCTGTTTATGTGTCACTGAGTGCCTATTACTATAAACGACACTGCTTCACGCTTGCACCTAATAAACTAACTTTCATTAGGTACTAAGATGTTATAAAAAGAGAGTCGAGTCATTATGTCTTTAACGATAAAATATTACAATACAATAGTCTAACATATCGGAAATCAACGCGTTTTGCCTTGACAATGAAGAAATTAAAATAATAAGTCACATGCTCGAGCCTTCGCGCCACGCCTGGCCTCAAAGATTTTTGTGGGGTCGAGGGAATGAAACATTTATTAATATTTATATTTCCATTTCTTCGCTTTGGAGGCAAAGCGCGGCGTTAAGTTTCGCTACTCAACACACAATGCTTCCAGAACTCGGTAAAAAGTTTCTCGGGAACGGAGTGTCTTAACACTAGGCTCCGTTTGCCTACTCTGCCGTGTGCCATAAAGCGTAAAACTGATTTTTGATTTAATAACAAATTACTATTTGTGATGATGCAGATCGAGAAGGTTTAGTTCGGAAACTGGGCAACGGTAGTGTCTTAATGAGAACGGAGATTCTTAGCACTAAGTTCCCAGGTTCCTTCCGCCTACCCTGCTATGTGCAGGATACAGTGTGAATTTAAAAAATATATTAACTAAGGTGGTGACAGGAAATGGCGGCCGAGCTTCGAAGTTGCTATTAGAAACCCTTGGTGAATTCCCGAAATTTAAATTTTCCTTATTCCTTTTAATTAAGCATTTAAATTCTAGCTTAATTTGTTTAAATGTTTAAGTTAATTATTTTTTGCAGCCGTTCCCTTCTTTTACGTTTGACCTGGTAGCCAAAATTAGTCTACAGTTAAAATACTACCTAATTATCATAATTATAAAAAATAATTCATATCCCCAATAGGGAATAGAGCCTACGACTACTGACTCACGCAGTCCCACTGCGTCACACCAACCTTAAAATAAAATGATTTATTAACAACCCTACATACATTTCTAAATTGTTACCAAATTGAATTTTAATTTAATTTAATTTTTCCACTCAATTATATTTCAAAAGGGAAGTGATGAGGAAGCCGTTTTCTAATTAAATTAATATATGGTTTCTGAGTACTATTTGTGTAAAATGTTCATGTAGATACGTATTATATGAATAAAGACCCTTCTAAAAAACGCAGAGATTTTTTTAGGGACTTATTTCTATTTTTTCCTCTCATTTTCTTCTCTCTACTCATCGCAACAAATGACCGATAAAAGCAAACAAATAAAGAAACACTATATTAATATGTAAGAAAATTCACAAAGTTAAACAATAATATAAACATGTCACAGAAAGTTACGTCGAAACTTGTACTAGGAGGCATATTTACTGCGGCGCTTCTCGCTATATCCCACATATAGCACGGTAGGCAAAGGGTACCTAGTGTTTAGATACTCCGTTGCCCACGCCCCGTCCAATTTAATAATTTTCAAGACATTACTTATTGAATATCGGAACTCTACGCCGCGTTTTGTCATATTACTTTAATAAAAATGTCGATAAAAGAAATAAAAATGAAAGAACCACTATATCAATATAATAAAAAAAATTATAAAATATGACAGCAAGTTATGTCGAAGTTTTTATAGCACGCGTCGCATCGAAACTTGTACCAGACGGAATATTTATTACGCGACGCTTTTGAAGCTTTTTGGAGGTGACTTTTTGGGAATTTCAGTGGGAACCTTAATTGCTATATTGAATTTGTAGTTTTATTGCTGTTGCTATTTTTTATTAAATATTTTGAACGATACATTTTATTTAAGCCTTCATTTTTTGAGTTGGTTTTTTTCTGTGTGCTATATCACGTCGATGGAAAGTTATTAATTCTTTAAAAAATACTATAAATTAAAACTTTATATAGAAGTCCTAACATATTGAAGGAAGAAATCCAAAATCACTCTAGTTCTAAAGTTATGATTGTAACAAAACCAATACGAATATATCTTATTAATACGCCGTCTGACAGTAAAGTTGACGTTTTTAAGTTTGATTCCCACTTGGAGGAAGGAGATTTTTAATTAAGTTTGGGGAAGGAGTGGAGACACTGCGTGAATCTAATAAAAAATAAGCCTTTCAACTATTTATTTTTAATTCATACAACTTATTCTATGTATAATGATCATTGAGAACTATTTATATCATGCATAATATCGATTCGCAAAAGGTTATTTCGGAACTGAAGCGATCCGAGAACTGCGGATTGCGGATGTCCATTTCCGATGGTATATTTTGTTTGTGATGTTTCAGTGTTAACATCAAGCTTTTAATTTATGGTCATCAGTAAAGAAAAGTTTTTTTTAAAGAAAAGAGACCAGTATGGATTCGATTCCCACTCGAGGAAATGAAGTATTTAATATTTTCATATTATCGGTCTGTGATCTATGATACTGAAAATAATCTACTAATGAAAAAAACGATTTTCGAACTTATATATGAGATTTAAAGAATGAAGCTTTAAAAACCCACGCCCTGTAAACCAAAGCTCCAAATTATTTATATTTATATAAGTCTTTGATCCTCCCTCATTAAATTTAAAGAGACATTCTTATGTACCCTGAAGATATTTGTGTGTTCATTTGCGGTGGACATAATCTGACCCGAAAACGTTTAATCTTCTAAATTGGACGCAATTTCGCACATTTTGAAATTTAATTATTTTGATAGTTAAATCATTGGGTAACCAAAATTCTGTAAATTATAGCTTTGTATCCCACAAAAAGATCCTGCTATTTGTAGGTATAGGGGACAGTGTTAAGACACTCCGCTCTCTGCTTTCTGTCCAATTCTTGTAACATCGTGTCTTGGTTAGCGGAACTCAGCACCGCGATTTGTCTAACAGAAAAAGGGAAACGAAAATTGATGATCGAAGTCACAACCACTGCGTTTACAGTTAGACGCACTTCCCCACGACGACTTCAAGCATATGAGAATGTATTTATATATTTAAAACACATAGGTATATTAATTTTAACGTCGTAGCCATATTTTCTTATCGAGCTACATCGAAATTACAATAAAAAAAATGTGATACCTGCAGTTCCCTTAGAGATACTAAGAACGAAAAATAAATTACAATTTATATGTATAATAACAATTTCGAAAAATTTATTAATCATCGTCTAGAACAGAAACATAAAAGCACCTACTCAAAGATATTTGCTAAGATAAATAAATTTCAATAAGAAAACAACAGTAGGTGTTCACTTTTCATTTTGTTTATACAAAATATTGAAATAAAAACTTACAAGAATGTGTTCTTTCAACTAATAAAAATGTTTATTTCTTCTATGAAGTACTAGACTAAAATATATATACAGAAGAACTTTGTAGCATTCCATGTATCCTTTTCTGTGACGTGTTGAGTGGTGGAACTCAACGCCGCGCTTTGCCTCGTCCAAAGCGAGAAATTAAAAATATTAAATAAGTCATTCATTTCCCAGAGCCTGAATCAAACCCACAACCGTTGCATTTACGTTGTATATTGTATTTTTTAATTTTTTTTTTGATATGAGCTCCAATTCCTCTGGCAACAAGTTCCACCACTCAACAAACAATGTCTTGAAAATTAGACGGAATAAGGCAACGGAATGTCTTAACACAAGGTTCCCTGTACCCTGCTACGAGTATATTCGGGGTATAGCAAGAACTTAAACAAAAAAGACTAAAATGTAACACAAAAGTGCAACGAAAACGAAAGTAATATTAATTTGCATTTGCATATAAAGCAAAGAGATGATTCAATTAGGTTTATGGCTTGTATATGAATATAAAGTATTTGTTCTTTCAAAATTTTTCGCTTTAAAAATACATTGTCTATTAGCCTGGGGGATAATTGTTTTAAGTGAATACCTAGTGCAGTATTCTGAAATTACCTTTGTACTATAACTCATTCTATAACATTGTATATATAACTACAGAAACTACACAACCCACCTAGTATTAAAAAGCTGTCTGCTTTTGCCAGAATTCGAGTTTTTTTTTGGACTTTGTGTCCAGTAGTACTCAGGGCCGCAAAATAATCTATATATATAAAAGGACTTGTCTTTACTGACTGAGGTAAGACGCACGGACAGCCGTAACCGCTGTGCGTAGAAACTTGAAATTTGGACAAATGTTAACTTTTGTAATCTGGACATCCACTAAGAAGGGATTTTGAAAAATTTTAACCCTAAAGGGGTGAAATAGGGGTTAAAAGTTTGTATGGAAAAAAATTTAAATCGGCACCGATTTTTATTAAATTTGAAATTTAGATTTTTAAAAGTATTTAATTGAACACATGTTTCGTGGTTTATTAGATTCCCCCCCCCCCCCCCCAAATAAGCAAGCGAAGCTGCGCGCGTCCGCTAGTATTATATATCTATAATGTGGGTTAAATTTTGAACATACTTTCTTTACATTTTAAACCAGCTATTAGTATCAAAAAGACCAATAGAATGTTAAAATTCAGAAACGCGTAAATCTCGAGCTTTCTCCCTTGGGTTGTAAAGAGGCCATTATTGGCTGTTTTTATTAACAAAACGGGCTGCCGTTTTACACAGAAATGTATGGATCCCATCTAAATGGAAATTACCTTACTGGTAATACGAAAACATGGTGAAAATCTAAGGAAATTCGCCACTACTCAACACGCAATGTTTCAAGAATTTGGCGGAATATGGGAAATAGAGTGCTTTAACACTAAGCTCCCTCTGCCTATCCTGTTACAGCGTGAAGCGAGAAAAATAAGTGACACCATCGCGCTAGGAATGTATCTATACCTACTCATAAATAAAACGTTGCGGCGTTGAAACCCACCTCTCAATATATTATAGTTCAGATAGAAAATGAAGAACAGAAACTTTTAACACTAGGTTTTTATGCCCACTATATCATGCGGGATAAAGCGTGCGTCTACCATCATTAAAGTTCATTTAAATCTTAATATTAACCCTTAAATAGATTCAGAAAAAAGAACAAAAAACACACTAGTATACGTTATATGTAAATATACAAAAGACGCTTACGAGTGTGAATTAAATAGGCTTCTCTTTTCTACGGCGATTTACATTTAGAATATAAGCAACACGAGACCGTCATGGCGCAGATGCACAAATGTGCGACTGTAAACGTAGGTGGCTTCGGTTCCCAGTCGGGAGAATGGGATATATAATATTTTCATTTTCTCACTCTGGTAACTGCACAGTACGGCGTTTAGTTCCACCACTCGACACGAAATGCTTAAAGAATTTTACAGAAAATGGAGAACCGAAGTGCCTTAAAGAAGAACGGTTTCTTTCTTTTCTCTTTCTCTTCCTTCTGAACAGTAGGTTCCCAATGCCTACCCTGCTTTGTGCGGGATACAGCCTGAAGCTGATTTATTTTATTTATTTACTAAAATCTTTATGTGATTAATTTTAATCGCCACTTATGAATTTTATCTTCACAAAAATAAGTGCTAATAAAGTGTTAAAGATTAAAATAATAAGTAAGTTCATTTAAAAACTTGGCACAACGCGACGCTACCGCAATAAATAAAACTTAAATTTTAACAGCGTTAAAAGCAAACTATATGGTGCTTATAAAATCTTGGCATCCAATTTTAAAATATAATTTTTATCTTTATACTTTAAAATAATATTGTTAGTATTATACAAAAAAACTCTATTGTAGAAGAAAAATTAAAAGAGAGTATAACAGGACAGTCGTGGAGCAGGGGCACAGACGTGCGACTGTAAACATGACAGAAAGTGGATTCAATTTCCATGAGGAAATTAAATTATAAATATTTCCATTGACTCTGGTATCCAGGCAGAATGTGGAGTTCCACCAGTCAGAACCCACTGCCTCCAGGGCGAAAAGTAGGGAACAGAAGTGAACGGTGAACGGAAGAACGGAAGTCTTAATAGGAACGTAGTGTCGTAACACTTGGTCTCCAGGTTCCCACTGCTTACAATACCATGTATAAATAATAATAAAAAAAATATACGAATAAAGTTCCGAGAATTTTAAATGTACCGTAATAAAGTTTCGAGAAAATCTGAAAGAACTTACAACAAGTCGCCTGGAGGTGAAATTTAATTAACAAGAATATTATATTTTTTGCGATTACAAAATTAAAAATTTTAAAATTCTCATTTTTGTATTCGTACATACGTTCCACAAATGTGTGTGTGACTGTAAAAAAACTACGGAATCAATATCCAAAAATAGTAAATATTTATGAATATGGTGTACTATAAGATAAATGCGGCGTTGAGTTTCGCTCTTCAAAATTTATTTTAAAAGGATACCGTTATTTTGATTTATGAACAATTTGTTACACAAACAAAGAGACAGGTGAAAAAAAATCTGATAAGGCTTCCATTTTTTCTTTTCATGTATAGTGCTAAACAGTGTGTAGCTAAAATATCTTCACACATTCCCATACTTGCACAGAAAGTGTTCAACAATTTAATAAAGGGCCACATCCCGACACTTTTAGCAGGTCAAGAGTCACTCGGACGTAGCCGCTTCAGGCCACTAAATTAAATTACGCGATTTTTTTCAAGATTCACGCTTTATATCGCACATAGCACAGTAGGAAGACTGGCCTTATACCTGATGAAAACTTTTTTCTTAAAAACTTTGTTAATTAAGTACCATATGTTCCTAATTATACTTTTTACGAAGAAAAATATATTACACTTTAATTGCGACACACTTATAACTCTAACTATGGGTAAGGGGTTTATGTTTTCCTTAATTCTGCAACCTAGTGATAAGACACTCCCTTCCCCACTATCCGTTGGAATAAGTAATATTGTGTGTAGAGTGGCGCATCTCAACACCGTATATTTGTTATCAATTTACTCAGAGAAATATTAACTTACCTTAACACAACTTCATATCTTATATTTTAACGAATTAAAAAAAAACGACGAAGTGATACATTTCTACTTATTCGTCTTATTTTAAACTACGAAATAAATATTTGAAAAAAAGGCACAGATGTTAAATCAAACTTTTATTGTATCATCATTGAAAAACGCTTTTAAGTCGGATTTTCCGTAGGAGCTTACTGTATGCGGCCGGAAATCCGCTTAGAGCTTATATTTTTCAAAAGCTCTAAAGGAACGCATGGAAATTCTATTGTAATATATGTTTCTATACTTAAGATAAAAAAGCCTTTTTTGTAAAGCAGAGGCACATGTGTGTGACTAAAATGAGACTGCTTGTGGGTTCGATCCCCACTTGAGGAAATTATTTTTTTATTAAATATTTATATTGTCTTTTTTTGGTCTGAAACACGCAATGAGTCCAGAAATCGGTGGAAAATGGGGAACGGAGTATCTTAAAAAGTATAATTATTAATTTTATTATTTTAGGTCTAATTTTACCCGTTAAAAGCCGAACGCTAGCGTTAAATAAAGAAATTAAACACACAATTTAAAATTTAGTTAACCCCATTAATTAATCAGTTAAATTTAAGCCAGTCAAATCATTAACTATAAATTAGGGCGCGTTCAGTAAGACGTCACGGGACGGAGACAGGGACCCTCGTCAGGATGACAAACAAACAGACGATCCACCAACTAATAGCTTTTCGAGCGACATTCAAATTATTGATGTAAAGCATGATTAATATATAAGCGAACCCTGATCAATGCTAGTGGTGTATTATTTCATTTTCTTGTTTTGACGTGACAGTTTCAGTGTATTATGTATATTGTTCTATAGAGGCAGTACAGGCAGGGTACGCAGAGAGAACCTAGCGTTGAGACTCTCTATTCCCCATTTAGTAAGCGATTTGAAGACGTTGCATGTTTAATGGCGGAACTCGAGAGTGTGAAACATTTACCATCGCGTTCACAATTAAATGATGTGCCGTTACACACCGTCCGGCTCACGCTTAACCGGTTTTTATTCTTTATTATATAGTTATAATAAGACAAAATGGCGTTAAGTTCCACCACTCAACACGTAACGCCTAATGATATTTCGATACCATTTATATAGCACTTTCATTTATGTCGAAGGTTAACCGACATCAGCGGAGTTATGAAAACTTTCACGAAGCTTGTTAAATAGTTTTTAATGAATCTATTCAGTGAGATTTATTTTGATTGCTTATTTTAATCAATTCCACTCCTGCGTTCCACATTTTTGTATTATAAACATTTTTTAGTTTCACGCTGTATCCCGCATAAAGCGGGTTAGGCATCGTGTACTTAATTTTAAATAACTCCGTTCCCCATATCCCGCTGAATTCATTTAGCTATTTAGAAAACATTATAAATCTATTATTAGCAACCCACAAACAGTATAATAAAACTGTCGTTTCTGAGATATGAATGCAAATACATACAAAAAAACACATTTAAACGAAACATAAAACATTTCCTACCAAAATATTTACTGAAGTAACGTAATATCGACAAAAGTTAGACATTTTATTACGGAATGACGACCGTATTTGATATTGACCATTCGATCGTTTAAGATAATATATTGAATTCTGTATTTAGTTTGTAAACTTTATTGTGTAAATTGATTCTTTGCTCTAAATTAGCGTTCGAAGATGTGGGTTCGAATACCATGTGGTGGAATTATTAGTTATCATTTTGGCGTTAAGTTCCGCCACTCAACACGCAATAGTTACATAATTCTAGGTTTTCTTTGCCTTTCCAGAGTAGGAAATTGAAAATTATTATTTTCCCTAAATGAGGTTTTGATCGAAAAACATTATCTTCAGAGTTAAACGTTGTTCCACTGCACCACGTTAGCCTCTATAATATTTTTTTTTCTATAATATTTTTTAGCTTCACGTTATATCCCGCACAAAGCATGGTAAGCAGACGGAACCTGGGTAGCTGTTAACACATTCCATTCCCATTAAGAGACAAGGTTCCTTCCTTTCCGCCGAATTCTCGAGGAATAACGTATAGAATGACGGAAATCAACGCCACGCCTTATTACAAGAGCGAACGAATTAAAAAAAAAATTAATTTCCTCCAGTGATAATCAAACCCACAACCTGTCCACCATGGCTGGCCTCAAAAACAAGATATAAATATGTATGAAAAACTTAATTAACTTTCTTTCTACATACCCACATATATTTATTACTTAGCGATAAGCTTTCATTTAAAACTCATAATACCCTAATACTGTGTTCCATTAAAAAGTTAAATTAACTAAATCGCAAAATATGGACTTCTATTCTAAAACTTGATCAACGATTTTTAATGAAAAAGATTAAATTAATGTATTGCAAGTAGTTTACTTATATAGTAAACTTATACACTAGGAAAACTCTGTCAAATAACACACATTTTTTTTTAAATTGTAAGAATACGAGTACCATTAGAGGATAGGCAGAGCAAATCTAGTATCAAAACAATCCGTTCTCCATTTTTCAAAAACAGCGTATTGAGTTACGGAACTGAACGCCGCGATACTAAGCTATAAATCATAATTTTATTAATTAATCATGGACTTAAAGCATAATAGTACAGACTTCCGTGTTTATTGCATGTCACTCAAACAGTGTAATTAGGTCGCGTTGGTTAATCGCTTATTTGTCAATACAAATTATTTTTGCAATTTGGCCCTCCCGCACCTTCGCCCGCTTGTACTATACGAATATTTACTTAACTGTATGTAGGGCACAAATATTAATATTTTTAATATGGTTGTTTATCTATGCACTTAATAAAATTTAATTTAAATCTTCCTGGATTTTTTATTTCATTTTGCTCGCAAAAAATTTAGTATTAGAAAAATGTTTAGTTATTTCATATCTATTTGCAGGATGTAGCGTGAAGGTAAAAAAAATCCACCCATAACCTCTCTCTACCCTGATACTAAATTAAAACAAAGGTATATAACTGAAATGGGTGACACGATAAAGCACGCAATGTCTTGAAATGGGGAGCAGTGCTGAGAAACATTAGGTTCCCTCTGGTTACCTACGGGATACAGCGGGAACCTAAAAAAATGCCTAAAATTTTCAGCAAAATACCATTCAAATCTCAAACAAAATATCCCTTAGCTATGACATTTGTAGTAACAAACGAACAGCAAACATCGTCCAGCAGCGACCCTAATAACCTCTAATTAGTATAATCAGGATAGCTTTGCGAGGGTACTTGCTATGGCCATATTTTAGATTTCCCTCATTATAATTTATTAGAATGATAGTTGTCCATTGTGGCTAAGTTGGAATGGGTCTTATTTTACATCTAGCGACCCAAGCGGCTTCGCCCGCTTGAATTTGTTTTTATATTATAGCCAATCTATACAAAATCTTTGCATAAATTGTAACCTGTATGTTATTCTGATCTATAAAAGTCATTAATATAATGTCATTGTTAAAGGCTAAATCACTTCAATCATCGTAGTTTGTGCGTGAAAGTTTTTTTTATGTATATCCCGCACATATCAGGGTGGGCAGAGTGAACTCGGAAACCCATTTTCACTTTACCACTTCCATTTCCCATTCTCCTGTTCCGGATACCAAGTAAAGCTAAAAAAACTAACAGGATCAATCGAATAAACCAATGTATTTGGACTAGAAAATAGTTTTCCTAGTTTAAGACCAAATGACGCCTTTGAGGACCGTAAAAAGTGAAGTACTCACTATCCTTCCAGTCCTTACGGAATACGCCATAAAATAACCTATCTGTATCTATTTCTTCGTATATTTTAGTAAAAAGAACGATTTCATATATAGTCAGTTTGACATTTATAAGGGCATTTATACTCGAGAATGAATTATTTATATTTCTTCGTTCTAGTAACAAGACAAAGCGCGGCGTTGGGTTCCGCTAAACATTTTATTCCTCAGCGCATGAAGCTATGTTTCACGATGCATATTTTTTTTCATATGCTAGAGTATAGTAGACAAAACACAGCATTAAGTTTCACCAATAACCACGCAATATCTCGAAAACAGGATAAAAAGCACAGAACGTAGTGTCTTAACACTATATTTTTCAACAAAAATCAACTGTCACCAAATAAAATTTAATGTTTTCCACATTAAGTTTACTCTTAAATAAATATTTATTTCATTTATAGTATGGCAGTAAGTTATTTCAGCGACGGCTTTATTTCCCGAGGGTCGGGACTAAACGTCCGGCGAGGCGTCCGCATTTTTTACAGCTATCACGAAATATTACTGAAAATATGTTTAATTAGAATATTTTAGTGTAAATCCTATATCTTATAATTCAAAGTCGCTTTTCGTGTCTGTCTGTTGTTTCTAACTCTTCTTCTTCTAAACCACCCAACGGATTTTGTTGCGGTCTTCACCATTAAGTCGGGTGTTTTTCGTAGAAGGTTTATATATAGTTTATTATTTGTACATTCTTATGTAAATTAACATAAATACGATAAATGTGTATAAAGTCCTACCCGTTGAGACACTTTCGCGCATGCGCTGCTTTAATGGTAAGTACTACATGAAAAAAATGTACTGGAGTATTGTTCCTCTTAATGAGATCTACAAAAAAGTCAGCGACGGCATATTCGTATCTTTTAAGAATAACGTGTAGTGATCATTTTTCTGTATAAAAATAATAATTTCAATATTTTTTTTTTTTGTGAGGGATATTTTTCCATAATGGTATTAATCCTTATCCTTTAAAATACTTTATTAATTTTCTACGTTAAACGAAGATAAAATTTGCTTTTTAAAATATTTCGAAATTGCGAATAGTTTTACAGAAAAACGCATTTAATTGTTGACACATCCCGCCGTTGACACATCAGCTGTATGTTACTCAAGTTTCACTTATCCCTTACTCTCAGCATATAAATAAGTACATTAGTTACGTTGGCCATTTAATATAGACCAAAACTGTCTTTTACTGTTTTTCATTTTAATAAGTACTTTAGAAGTTGTTACAATATCAAAAAAATCCTTGCTGCGAAACGGCTCGCCACTCGCCATGCGTCCGCCGTGCCCACTTGCCTTACACGCATCGGTGGTTCAGTGGTAGAATGCTTGCCTGCCACGCGGGCGGCCCGGGTTCGATTCCCGGCCCATGCATTCTATATTTAATTTTCCTCACAGGCAGCCACGTCGTGCTTGCTTTTCATCAGGGACAGAATACCCCCTTCAGCATTAACCACAAGCTTGAAAAAAAAAACCCGGCTGCCTCTATAGCAACGAAGATTTTGAGTTGAATGTATTATTTAAGCGCGATATATTTGGTTTCACATTTTTTGTAGTAGTTAGTAGTAGGTAGGTTTTTGTTTATAATTTCTTCCGTTTAAAAATAGTCATTTAACTATCTAAAAATAGTCATTTAAATATATTTTAATAAGTACTTGAAAAGATTAGTAGCACAGATTTAAAATTACGCTACCTACTAAGAAATCCTTGCTGCGTAAAACAATTGAAAAATCCTTATTGAAACTACAAAAATGCGGGTTGCATTAGGGTTTTATTAATTTCCACATTATCTTAAGTGCTTTGCAAACATACATTACATGAATAATCCTGTAGTAAAAGCGGGCGAAGCCGCAAGAGGGTCGCTAGTATTGTATAAAGTTAAATATATACGCGTATATTATTTTTTGAGTGGAAATACAGTATTTTTTTAGGGTTTCGTACGTTTTTTTACTGGTTTAAAATAACAATAGTCAAAATGTATTTATATGATTTTTATAAGTCAAATATTTATGTGTTTTTTAATTTTTATCTATTTTCGAAGTCCATCAGTACATTTCGGCTTTCTATTATCAGGTACAGAAATTGAAGCCAGTCGTGGCACAGTGGCTCGAAGAGAGAAACATTAAGTTCCCAGGTTCCCTCTACCTACCCTGCCAAGTACGGCAGCGAGAAGCTAAAAAACACTGTAAGTGACAACACACCGACAAAGCTAAACGTTTAAGAAAGTTGTGCCGGTTACGGAGAGTAGGAGAGAACACTAAGAAAAGTGGCAGAGAGTGTGGGTTAGATCCCCTCTCGAGGAGATGAAATATTTATTTAAAATTATATTTGCATTTCTTCGCTCTTGTGTCGAGGCAAAGCGCGGCGTTGAGTTCTGCCACTCAACACGCAATGCCTCCAGAATTCGGCAGAAAGTGGGGAACGGGGCGTCTTAACACGAGGTTCCCTCTGCCTACTCTGCTGTGTGCAGGATCAGTGCGAAGCTGATTTTTTAACAACGGGAAACGGAAAAAACGGGTTTTAAAATCCAGTACAAAGTTACGGGCGACGACTGGTACAAGTAAAATATAGTTCCAAAAGTTATCAAAACCCTCAGTGTGGTAGAGTTTGTAAATAAGTTTTCATATCGCGAGTTAAAATGAATAAATTATTATTTAGTTAACTAAAATAACAGCTGGTCGCTCTTATTTAAGTTTGGGCAGCGAGTATAACTCACAATTTTGTTAGCAAATAAAAAAAATATACCTGATGATAATATTTTTTAAAGAGTTTGTATAAATAGAAGGATTCTTTTTATTGAAATTTTACTGCTTCGTTTCTTTGCTGGGGCACTTAGAAGTGTAGAAAAAAATAATAGTTATAGTCACATAGCAAGTATATAAGTAGATGTAATATAGAACCTAGCTCTCTTCTTAGAATGAACTCATAAAAATAACTAATCTAACAACAAATTAAAAATATATAATAATTAAAGTACCAGATCTTGAGATAATCACAAACAAACAGACTCTTCAATTTTATACCCAATACTAGTTAAGATAGATAGATAGATAGAGAGATAGATAGATAGATAGATAGATATAAACCTTTTAAAACGTAACTACGGAAAATTCCGAAACGTCATCAAAACACGCGGTTTATTTGCGAAATAAAATCCGTCATAACAACATAGCACAACGAGAAGACGATTTATAGCTGACATTAAAACTTGAATCTTAAGCTTCCACAGTGGTTGAAACGTAAATTTCGACATTCAATATCGGCGTCGCGTTAGTGCTACTGTGTATAGAAATGGACTTTTTTTAGGGTTCCGTACCTCAAAAGGAAAAAAAACCCCATCAGATAATTTTTGTCAAGATCATTGATTTCGCGATCGCGTAAAGGTATCGTAACTAACTCCGTTTCTCACTTTCAGCCGATTTCTGGAGACATTGCATTGGCGGAACTCAACATTACCAAAGCGATGAAATTAATCTCGAGTAGGAATCGAACCCACTCTACGCCACGACTCACCTTAAAATATTAGCTTTGTCAATCGCTTTATCACATACCTGTAATAATTAAGGACCTGGGCGAAAACCCCCGGGTGTCTGTCAAAGAAGTACTCGTTGAGCACCGGGTCGTAGTTCGCGAGCGCCTCCGTCAGCCGCGAGAGGCGCGTCGCCGGTATCTTCTTCAAGGTAGCCTTGTACGTTTCGTATCTAGAAAAAGATAGGTTAATCAGTATATTAGTTTAAAATAATACATACAGATGTCTTGTTGTAACGCGATAGTTGTAGGTTTGATTCTTATTCAGAAGAAGAAATTATATTAATTTTCTCGTTCTGGTAAAAAGAGAAAGCTGGGCGCTTAATTCTGTCCGTCAACATTCTCACACACATTTTCTCGAAAATTGCAACACTAGATACCTTTGAGATACCAATGCTTTGAGCGGCGGAAAGTAGGGAACCAAGTTAACAAACAGTAAGTTCCCCTTACCCTCCTATATACAGAATACAGCAAAAAATAAATATAAATATTCTTCCAACATGAACATTGAATCCACAACCACCACTTCAAATATTAACCCAATAGATCTCCAACAATGAGAATCATTAGGCCGACATATATTCCTTCACTTCACAAGCCTGGCAAACCCCCTAATGCCTAACAAACAAATCAAACGTCAACTCAACAGGTGTCAAGAGCACCTGACGCTGAAGGTTTATACAGCCAATATGAGTGACAATGTCGTTTTGGTATTGATATACGGGGGAGGAATTTTTTTTGTACTTTCGACTCGAAATAACTGCCTCCTTAACATTGCGAGGTAGGCAGAGGGAACCTGGGAACCTCGTGTTGAGATACTCCATTTCGTTCTCCATTTTCATGGGATACACGGGAACATAATGCTTAGCTTTTCCTCATTATCAGAGCGAGGAATAAAAATATAATATGGAATGGAATGGGAATCGAACACACACTGTTACGTTAACAGTGGCACCCTGCACCACGACTGGCCTCGCTAAATAAATATAGTTAAATCAAGCTGTAGGTAAATTTTATTAAAAAAAAAGTATTAGTAATTTTTCTCTAAGTGAAAATCGAACTCGCAACTACCACGTGTACAATCCAATACGCGCCAACTACACTACATTTTCATCTATTTTTACTATTCACTGATAGTACAATAAATATCGAATATTTTCTAATACGAACTTTCAAAGTTATGTCAGTACTGAAGCTCTCTATACTAAAAGCTTTTTATTCCGAACCATTAGTGGATTCACAATAGATACTTGACTATGAATGTAAAACTGAAACGAGTGACGGGAAATATTTAAAATATTATAATATATATAAATACTAGTGGGCCCGGACGCGGCTACGCCCGCGAAAATATAAGCCAAAATAAGTTAAAGAATAATAATAAGTGAAGATTTATTATTAGAAAAATATCTGAGTAACCGAAATGAACAAACAAAAGAAGTAAAAGTAACTAAAGGAAATTCTTAATATTAGAAAAAGTACCTAAAGTTTGCCGTGCGCGCGTACTAAACATTTTTCTATATATCTAACAATAGTAAATAAAATCCCAAATGATTAAAATTACGATATTTTAAGTGTATAACATCGGTATAGATAACCGAACTGAGATAAATTAATTATAAGCAGCAAATAATTACATAAAAAATAATAGTAATTCGAAAATATATAAAAATTTACAAAATCATCAAAGTCATCTGCCCGTTCGCGTCGGTCATACTCATACTATACCGCTCGTAGGCTAGGTCATTTCGAATCAGTGACATCTCCTTAACCCTTATCTTCGCAAAAATTTTTTTTTTAAGAAAAGCAAAAAATATGCATACTGGTAGCTTCTTTGGGCTATAAAAAACATAAAAAAAATAAATTAAAAAATCATAATATGAAAATTTCGGAAAAACACGATGTATACTATACTATACATTGCTACACGTACAGTGATTATACCATTTTTAAGAATGTATATTATACTATACATTGCGATGCTTAGGGAGGGTGGAAATGCTACTGGTAGCTTTTAAAATATACTGAAAGATTATTGTAAATAACCTGATTTTAAATAAAAACAACTATATTGATGGAAGTAAAAATGTTTAATTAAAAAAATCATTCTTAAACAATTTTTTGTTACAAAATAATAATTCAGAGATCCTATTGTTTGCGGTGGCACTCCAAAAACACCTTCGATTCTTCACACAACAAAGGTGAACCTTACATTTTATGCACATGGTACGTGCCTGGCCAGCAGTACAGCTTTGCAGTACTTGCACATTTGATATCCGGTTATTTGCGGCAAATGGTAATATTTGTCATAGCCAATATCATCGACTGGTCGTTAAGATACCGGTTTTGTATTTTTGCTTGGCGGGAAATCGTGTAAATTTTTCACTGAAATATTTCGACTTAATAGTCGTATATAAAACTAAAACTATTTTACTTCCAACACCCATAGTCTTTTCTTCTTCTTCAGTAATAATGCCCGTAAAAGTGTCATCTCTTATGTAGAGCAAGAAGTAGCATACATGATGTCACACACCGGCTCTGATTTAGTTCTTGAAACTCCATTTACAAGGCTTATTTGATTTATATTGATGTCGATTTTCTTCTATCTTCATTCTTTCTTGTAATTAATGAATGAATGAGGTGTAACAGGCAATTCGGTGGTATAGGCATAAATATCAGCTGCACGCGTTCCTATCTCATAATCAGAAATTTGTAGGAGGTTTAACCTTTCGAGATTTGAATTTATCGATGGCTCTGGAGAACTTTCTGTTGATCCAATCATTCCAGCTTCATTACTGTTACTAGCTTCGTCACTTGTGTCAGAGTCTGCATTCTCTTCAGGCACTAAGGAGAAAGTGCGCCCAGCTCTATCACCCATAGAGTTTAAAACCAAAGCAAAAGAAACATGCAAAAAACCAACACCAAAGATAAGCCAAACCATATTGTGTTATAAATAGGTAAATAATGAATGTAATATTATTTGTCCCTTTATATAGTTAGGTAGTCATTCAGTAATAATAATAGTAGTATTTTTTAAGGGAATCAAACCCAAAACTTGGTGTGTAAACTTTCTAGAACCACTATATCACGGCGACAGTATAACTATCTTTTACATTATAATAAAATTGGTTTAGTATATAAGAAAGACATACTTGAAATTTACATTTTATAGTAAAGTTCCAAAAAATATTGATCCTGTGAAGTTGGCAATGTATATTATTCTATACACCACCAGCGAAAGGTAAACGACTGCAACTGCGGCAATGTATAGTATAATATACGTTATTAAAAAACACGAAAAAAACATACTAATTCATATAGCGACATCAGCTTATATATAAAAATGTGTAAGAACATACATTTAGGCATGTGTACTTTATAATAAACATACATATTTAGGAGTACAAACATAAAAATAAAATAAAACTTACCTTAGAGAAATCTGAGCAGCGTGCCTTGACGGTTATTTTTGACAATTTTTTTAAAACTATCATAGATAAACTACTATTTTTATTTTTGAAGTATAAATAAATGTCTAGAAATGTCATATGTTTAATAAAACTAAGTTAAAATTTATTTTATAGCGATCGTATATTTTTATAAAGTTGTATGTATAGTATACTATGCAAAATGAAGATAAGGGTTAATTATTTATTAGAATATTACACAGTAAACTATAATTTCCATCTAGATGAAATGCTAAAAATGACTATTATATTTATTTTCATAAGGATGAATATCAAATTATAGAAATCATCTAATTTTTGTTAATGTATACAAATCTATATCGGCGCGCGCCATGTATGCATTAAGCAAACTCACTTTGGGTGACGTTTTCTTAAAACAACAAACTTTGCAAGCCGTTGCTTAGCAACGCGTAGCGACGATTGTTATTAACATGGCGGAATAAATTGCTTGTCAAATTAATTATTTTAATATATTGATATATATCGAAAATATTACAAATATGAGGAAAAAAAAGTATCCTATGTTCATCCCGGGACCCTCAAGTATCTCTATATGAGTATTTTATCACAATTAAATTAGCGGTTTGACCCTGATTGCGTAAAAGACAGACAGACAGACAGACAGACAGACAGAGTTACTTTCGAATTTATAATATAGGCATGGATATCTTTTTCAATTTTCATTTTTAGGTTTCCGTACCTGCGAATAACCTGAACCCTTATAGGATTACTATCTTCAGTCTGTCTGTCTGTTCGTCTGTCAAGATCATTTATCTCTATGTTGAAGTGCGTGGGCGTGGAAGTATCTGGAGCTGAAATAAATATTCAATTTGCAGCTCTACAGATCCTAGTTTGTCAAATATAAGTTACGTTTCCACTTTTGTTTACCCGGAATCCTCGGCGGGCCAGTACGACTCGAACTTGATCGGATTTTTTTCCGGTAGAAAAAGAGGAGAAACTTAGAACTAAGACACTCCGCTCTCCATTAATAATCTATAATATCAGCAATTTAAGATCCATTAAACTACTTTAAGACGCTCTTGGCAGTGAAATTAACGTCAAGGTTTGATCTCTGCCACGAACAATGAATTATGTCAATTTCTCTTTAGTAAAACAGCGCGGCGTTGAGTTCCGCAACTCTTCATGTTATGTAGATTGTTATATATTACGCAATGACATAAAAACAACGTCTACTGATATTTTCCACTAATCTGAATATAAATATAATTCACCCTCTACTTACAATGCTCAAGATAAATCTGACATATAATGTTCTTAAGCAACTTTGTATTGTGACAATAAATGAATGAACAGTAGGATATGGACAGAATATATAACTAAAGCCTATTCACTTATTTTAATTACTTTTAAAGTTTGTATATTTCTAAATGTGCAAAAATAAAATTAATATCTATTTAGAAATGTATAAAAATTTGAACGGAATAGTACTAGAACCCACGCCTCTTAGAAACCGTATATAGCAGGGTAGGTATGATAGGCAGAAGGGACCTAGTGTTGAGACATTTCATTAAATTTTTCAATTGAGACAATCAACACCTTTCAATTTTAAAGACGCTGTTGAGTGGCGAAAGTTATTTTACATTTAATTTTAATAATAGAGTAAGAAAATTAAAATAATTATCCAGATTGAGAATCGAACATACAACCGTTACAGTCAATTGCAGTAGCACGATGGCACCTATTCTTTTAATTTTGTTACTAAGCCAGTGAATGTCAGTTATTAATTTAAAAAAAAATGGCTGACTGCGCCAGTTTTTACAAATATTTCGACCATCCTTAAGTTACCCCATGGTCACCCTACAAGTAAATCTCTCGACCTCGGTATAATGAACACTTTTTTCGTATTCAATACACGTACATTACTTCTAAAGAAGTTTAATAATAAATAAGCGGATCTTAATCCTTATTTTAATAGGAGCCTTTATATTATCAGGGGGCCGTCGTGACGAAGGAGTACGAGGGTGTGACTAGAGACGGTTATGGGTTCGATCCCCGGTGGAGGAAATGAATTATTATTTATTGATATTTCTATTTCTTTACTCTGACATCAAGTTAAAAGTTCCACCACTCAACATACGTGATAATAGTACTAACGTGATTAATTATTCTAACATTACCAGTCACAGAAAACGCTAGTGGAAAATGACGTCATAAGCTATTAGCGCCGTAGAAACGTCATAAAATATACATTTATTCATCAAAAGCGGTAATATACTCTCTACATACTGAGAATGCTCATAAATTGTTCATTCTTTAAATACTCTTGAAATATTTGTAAGTAAGTTAGAATGTGCTCATACATTTTATATTTTTCTTTAAACCTAATTATAAATGGTAGTTTTTGCATGAGAATTTTTTTGTATAAAGTCTATAGTTTACGCAATCTTACCACAGTGATACAGTATTTGACTGACTAAAAGCGCGACGGTTGTGGATTCGATTTCCGTACACTTAAATGATTATTTATTATTCATTTATTTTCAGTTCTTCAGGGAAACATGCGTGACTATAAACTCGACTGGTTATGGGTACGATCTCCACTTGAAAGATTTTCATTTCTTCGCTCTGGTGTCAAGGCAAAGCGTCTCCTATCAACAACAGGCATCGCTTGTTGAGTGACGTAACTCATCACCGCGAATTGCCTCGCTACCAGAGCGAGAGAGAGAAAAGTAAAAATACTTACCTAATATCTCGTTTCCTCGATTGGAAATGGAACCCACAATCGAAGCGCGCTTAGTTCCATACTTGGCTACATATAATAAAAAAAGATAATTCTGATTAAATCTTAGGTAGCCAAATAAATCCTGTGGACACATTAACTGAACGCCAACGGTGATAGGGCTTTGTAATTGAGTCTCGCTTTTATTATCCTTATCCGAACTGATTAACTTAGTTTTTACACATCTATAAATACTCTTAGGTAGGTTCCCCATATCAGAGTGGGCACTTTAAGCAGAATTCAATGCCGTGCTGTCTTTCTAGGGAAACGAAAGCAAATAGCAAATTTTCCCAATTTTCCAACCTCCTCCGAATTTTCTAGTTCTAAGATCATTCTCTCTGTCTCTAACTAGAATTAAGATCAGTCTCAGGACATTAGGTTTTTTTTTGTTAGCTTCACACTGTATCTAGTGTCATGACACTCCGTTCTCCACTTTTCGGCTAAACTTTTGTGACATTGTGTGTTGAATGGCGAAATTCAACACTGCACTGTGCCTTGTACCAGAACGAGAAAACGAAAATATTTCATTTCTCTGAGCAGGTATTCCTGCGGCTTCTCCCTCTTTGGCAAATGGAAATAACTAAAGAGGTATACATCAAGCATTATACTGAGGCTTTCAAATTTACCATTTATGCAATATTTCTCATTGTTATTTAACTTTCATTGGCCGTAGGCTCAAGTAATTTAGCCTATAGCCTTTTTTAATAAATTCACTATCTATTCCAAAATATTATTTTCAATTTGAATTCAGCCAAACAAAAAGTTATTTATACTAAAGAAGTGTACATGTAAATATTTCTCCTGGTATATTCCATAGCAGTCGCGACCACGTGCTGAGCCTAATTATATTAGCAAGAGTCCATTTAAATTTTAATATATCGTTCCATGTTTAAAGGCTTCTTTGATTAAATCACTGATAGCATTAAAGAGGGAAGTGAAGTTTTCCATTCAATTGTAAATTTTATCAATCTGACTGGCATGGCGATTGTGTGTGATTTCCACTCATGTGGAAAATTATTTTTATTTCCTCGATTTTGTAAGAAAATCAAGTGCGGCGTTGAGTTCCGCCACTCAAAACAACTCGAAGCTTGGTGAATTTTATCTCAAATATTCGTAAATTTCTGTCTAAAAGAGATATATAAATGAAAAGAAGGGAGTCAAAGAAAAAACAGTCGAAAAAACGTACATTCTTTATTTTCTACTAATATACTCGTACAAGCAAGTTTCCTAGAAAATGTAAGAAAAATGTTTTTTCATTGTTTGCATTTGTTTGGAACAGCAAAGAAATTAAGCGCCAAGGCTAAGGCTTTTCCCAGCGAGTAAAGTTTATGAGTAACCGCTGAAAACTTATAAAGCCTGATGTAACAGTAAATACAAGAATATGCCGAAGATCTAGAAAAAAATACATTATATTTTTTTTAGCTCCTCGTTGTTAACCGTAGCAGAGTAGGCATAGAGAACCTGGGAACCTTGTGTGCAAAATGAGTTTTGAGCAGGGTAGGCAAAGGGAACCTAGTGTTAAATCACTTTATTCCCCACTTTCCGTAATTTTTTTGGAATCATTACATATTGAATTACGGAAGTCAATGCCGGGTATTTTCAATGGTACCAGAGCGAAGAAATGAAAATATTAAGAAATAATAATTCATTCCCTCGACTGAGGATCGAACCCACAACCGTTGAATTTACAAAAAAGACACACTTTTACCTCTGTGCCACAACGGCCTCAAATATAAATAGAATAATTCCCGTAACGAGAACCCAAAAGTACGCCACAAAGGCATCTCTTCCTAGGTATCTAGGTATTCATTTGTCTAAGTAATATTTGAGTACCGCAGATGGAACATCGAGAGAACGTTTTGTGCTAACCTTGACACAAACCAATTGGAAGTCCGTTCCACTTTTCATTTTACTTCTAAATGTGGGGTGTATTTTCATTTAACTTCACGGTGTATTCCCCACATAGCATATAAGCAGAGGGATACTAGTTAGTAAGACACTTTCCGCTGAATTTTGGAGGCATTGCATGTGTAGTGCAACTTAACGCCGCGCTTTGCCTCGACACCAGAGTAAAGAAATGAAAATATACATTTAAATAAATATTTTATCTCTTCGAGTGGGAATCGAACACACAACTGGTTGATTTTACACTGAAGCCGACTGGCCTCCAAAAGTTCTTACTAATAATGAATTTTATCCCATTACACCACTAAATCCCACACCTTAGTTTCTATTATGTCTCTTTAAATTAATTTTAATTTCAAATTCTAACTCATCATACCTACTACGAAATGTGTTTTCGAAGCATTTCAAGGAATTGTTTTTCTTCCACAGTCACTTCAGAACGAACACAAGAATTTCAGACAAATAACAGGTAATTCTATCTAGACAGTTAAATGTTCCTTCGCAGACGAATTCTTAATAAATATTATCATGTAATTTTCCTACGACAATAGCTTCATTATAGAAAACAAAGTCACTAAACAACTTTATATATCTTTTTTTTATCTTCACGCTCTATCACGCATATAACAGAGATTAATTAAAGGGAATTAAATTGGAGGGAATTAAAAGCGCCGTAGATGTACTTCACGTACACGTACTGCCAGGGACAGGACAATTGCCAAACATTTTAATTAAATATTTTTAATCAAAAATATTATGAAGAATAGGCATGATGATAGGAATAAAGAAAAAGAGAGTTTGTTCAGTAAAGAGTTTAACATACTTTGCTAAAGAAGAAAGAAGTAATAAACGAACACTGTTCTTTATTTTCATTCCAAACGAAATGTACTCCAAAAATGATTCGAACCCACAACCAATCAATCGATTCAAGCTTTTCTCACCAAAAAAACCTTCTAAAACTTCTAAATTATCTTCTAAAACGTTTGCTCACCGGTATGTCACGTTATACGAGACAAAGTATTCGACCTTTTTACGTTGTAAATATTTTAGCGGCTCCAAACGTGTTTAGTTTGGCTTAAGTGAAGGCACTTTGTACGTAACTCGTAAGTTATACTTTGAAAATCCACCTGACAAACTGCTAAAGCCGTTTCTGTTAATTTTCTAAAAAACACTAGTTCTAAATTTCTTGTGTTTTTAGTGTGTTAACTTTAATTATCAATATATAAGCTGTCGTCTACTAATATTATGATATATAATGTTTGTTCCATTTTCATGCAAAACCTGCAGCGAATTTAGATGAAATTTTAGTAACAGCAATGTTGCTTATGCTTCACACTGATCCTGTTATGTACAGAGTAAGTTAGGCAAAGGGAACCTGGGATCTTTTTAAGACATCGAAATTATGGAGACATTGCATATTAAGTGGTGGAATTCAACGCTGCACTGTGTCTCATTATTGAAGCGAGGGAAAGATAAATAATAAATAATTAATTTTCTCGACTGCGAATCGAACCCATAACTTGTCAACCTTAAAAAATAAACAATATATCAGTAAAATTATACGTATATATACAAAATTCGCCATTCACATTCATATCCATACAAGTTTAATTCTCTGGACAGTAACTACTATAACTTGTACAATTGAACTCGATTTAAATGAGCGAAGTTGAAATTGCTATCGACTGATACTTATGTATGTTCGTCGTTCACACGTGTCATCCTATTAACTGTTGACATTTGTTGATTATACTAGCGACCCTCTCGCGGCTTCGCCCGCATGTACTATACAATAATTTTTTTGTGATTTTGTTTATGAGCTCCACGCCGTTCCTCGCAAATAGTAGGGTAGGTGAGGGAACCTAGTGAGATAGAGGTCGTTATGGCGAAAGACACAAGAGTGTCTCCTTAATGACGACGACGACGAACGACGTTTGTGGGCTCGATCCCCGCTCGAGGTAATTAATAATTATTTATTAACATTCGTATTTCTTCGCTCTGGCACCAAGGCAAAAACCTGGTGTTGAGTTCCGCCACTCAATTCGCAATGCCTCGGTAGTAAAATGCGTGAACGGAGTGTCTTAACACTAGATTCTCTTTGCCTACCCTGATGTATGCGGGATAAAGCGAGAAATGTTAAAAAGTATATTTAAAAAAGAATACGAAAACCCGTCCACATCTAAGCTCGGGAGTCGACTGGAGTCAATGGGACGTGAAACCGAATATTAAACGAGGCAGCGAACAGTGTAAATAATCTTTGTACTGTAAATACTGGGATTTTCACTACTATTTTTTGTGCAGTAATAACATATAAAAAAATACAAAATATATACAGTTTAGATAGTTTTATGAAAACTGGAAATGCTGATGAACGTACCAAGACAAAGCGTTGCATTGAGTTACGCCGTTCAACACCCAATATTTTGAAATGTGGGGAAAGAAGTCCCTTAACACTATGCTTCATCAGCCAGTTATGCGAGAAAAATTCCACCTCTTCGTGGTACAGAAGCCTTGTCTGCGACGATCGTGGGTTTGATTCCCACTCAGGGGAACGAAATATAAAATATTTACATTTTCTTGCTCCGTTAACGAGGCATAACACTGGACTGAGTTGCACCACTCAATAGGCAATGTTTAAACAATTCGACGGAATGTGGGAAGCAGAGTTTCTCAACGCTAGATTCCGAGGTTCCCTCTGCTAACTCTGCCATATGAAGGTATATAATACCTAATAATAATTATAATGATTGCCTTATATGGTCCATATAAGACATAATCATAGCAAGCAAGCTTTTCGAAATGCCATCCAAAAGAAATGATCGACAACAAAATCTTGTTTACCCAAGTATTACACATTCTGCTCGCGAAGTAACTACCTTGTTTTGCTTTTCTTTCCGTTTCGCATATTTGAATTAAAAGTACCCGCCGTGAAATTGTTTCCTCGAGTTTATTAAGTTGGAACAGTATTGAAGTTTTTTTAGAGGACGCCTTGCCATACTTTCGAAATAACAGCGTGATGTAAAAGAAAATTATGTATGGGAGATGGTTTATTTAGGCAAGAAATTTTAATATAAATTGAATAGGCTTTAAATATGAAATTAAACTGGATTCGGCCTCGTAACGCGTTGAGTGTAAACGCGATGACAGTGAGTTCGATCCCCATTCGGATATGTTTATAATACCACCTATTTTCACTTCCCGAGCCCCGATACAGCAACTTTGATTTTCGACTTCATCTCGAAAATTGGGGTAAGAGTCAAGAACAGACTCTCTTAACACTTTTTGGTAGATTTTTTTCTTATCTTAAAGCATTTTACAAGCATAGTTCTCTATAGGACGCCACACAAATAACCTGATGGATAGTTTACTTTCCGCTTCTAAGGTCTTGGAGACCACCGCTTTAGAGATCCAGAAGTATATTCTAGCTTCAAGCCGCTGTATTTCGCTTTTCGCATAATAGCAGGGTAGTCAGAGTAACCCTGAAAAACTAGTGTGACAGTACTCTGATTTTCATTAAGATACTTCCGTTCCCCACTTCTCACAAAATTCTTGAGAAATTGCGTTTTGAGTTGAACTCAACCTGCGCTTTGCCTAGTTACCGGAGCGAGGAAAAGAAAATATTAAATATGAACCATCGCAATCATGTACCCCTTCGCCACGAAGACCTGAAAAATTAAAACATGTTTACCGCTAAAGCTTTTGAAGCTCAGTTGGCAAGCGAAGCTTATCGCAAGTTTCTACTTCGTAACACATCCTAATAAACTTTCAGCTGCCTTTAGTTGAATACACTCGCACATGTCTACGTTACGCCAAGTGTTGTGGTTTGGCTTACATATATTTAACTAGCGGATGCGCGCAGCTTCGCTTGCATATTTTGGGGGTGAATTTTAATAAACCATAAAACATGTGTTCAATGAAATATTTTTAAGAGTCTAAATTACTAATTTTATAAAATTCGGTGGCGATTTAAAAATTTTTTCCATACAAACTTTCAACCTCTTATTTGCACCCTTAGGGGGTGAATTTTAGAAAACAATGAAACACGTATTCAATTAAATACTTTAAAAAATCTAAATTTAAAATTTTATGAAAATCAGTGCTGATTTAATTTTTTTTCCATACAAAATTTCAACCTCTATTTCGCCCCTTTAGGGTTAAAATTTTTCCAAATCCCTTCTTAGTGGATGTCTAGATTACGAAAGTAAACATCTGTCCAAACTTCACGTTTCTACGCACAACGGTTACGGCTGTGCGTGCGTCTTACCTCAGTCAGTGAGGACAAGTCCTTTTATATATATAGATTATAATATAATAGAGTAATTGAGGTGGAAGGACACTTATATGTGACTGTAAGCTGGATAAGTTGTGTGTTCCATTTCCACTTGACTTGACCTTCATTTCCTTGCGGTGGCAAAGAAGCCAACTTAGGAACCTAGTGCTAAGGCACTGTTCCCATTAAGAGTCTTATTGAATGGCTGAACTCAACGCCGCGTTTTACTTCCTACCAGAGGGTCCCTCAGTAAAATTCGAACCGACAACCTGTTGCGTTTACAGTCTATATAATAAAACTTATATGCTACTTTAAAAATAATATGAAAATTATTATTTATCACTAATTAATCTATTTATAGTATTAAAATAAACTTACTAACAAATAGATCAACTAACAATATTAGCCGATTAACCAGACTATTTTATATAAACAGTGCAGCGTGAGCTCGCACACAGTAGGTATAACATTTACATATCAATTTTACGCACAAACAAACCTACTATCAGCTTATTTATTCCAATTAATTGGTTACGTTTATAACAATATGTTACAGGGATTAGTTTTTAGATTTACACTCCACGCATATCAGGGTAGGCTGAGGGAACCTGGGAACGTAGTGCTAAGATACTTTGTTCCCATTAAGACATTTGCCAACGACTTCTGAAGGCATTGCGTGTTGAGTCTCGAAAATTGGATGGAAAGTAGTGAAGTGTCCTAAAACTTGGTTCCCAGGTTCCCTCTGCCTACCGTGCTATGTACGGAATAAAGGGTGAAGCTAAAACAAAAAGTAACAGATATTCAATTCACACTTAAGGCAACCTGTCAAAACAAAATCAGTATTTATGTGTTCCTCTCGACACCCCCCCTTCTGTTTGTATAGGTCACGTCGTACGCAGGTTATTATTATGACGCTTGGAGCGTTGTTGTCTTTCACTTAAGATTAGCAAACAGAATAAAGATGAGGTTTTTGTTATATAAAATTCCTTGTCTCATAGTATAATTTTTATGTAAAGCATTTCTTATAGTACGGCGTTGAGTTACGCCACTCATGTTATTTTTCAAATTGGGCGAATATTCTAAAGGTAAGCACTAGATTTTTTTGGTCTTTAACTAGGTATATTCCATTTCTCGTCCAATTTTATAAATATTGGAACTATGTCTATCATTCAGGAGGTCATGGGCCAACATCTAACTGTAAACGAGTTGGTCATGGGTTCGATTGTCACTCGGGGGAATGATTATATGCATCATTTTCATTTTCCCGCTCTAGTAGACAAAGCCTGGCGTTAAGTAACGCGCAGTGTTCCGAAAATTGTGCAGTGCATAGAAAACAAAATATCTAAATACTAGCTTTTTTTGATATACGCAGAATAACAGCTACAGAAAAATATCTAAACTCAAATGATTATAATATAAACATTTCCTTACTTCTTTCCTATATAAATAAAAAAATAAATATGTGAATATAACTATATTGCAATGCTTTTAGCACAGCATAAGCTTTTAGGAGACGTAATGTATGTACATATAGAGTTTTGACGTTGAGTGCATTTTTAGGGGTCCGTACTTAAAAAGTAAATTGGGACCCAAGGGTCATTTGTCCGTCTATGTGTCTGTCTGTTTGTCTGTCACCAGGCATTGTCTCAAAAACTGTGATAGTAAAACAGTTGAAATTTTCACTACTTGTATATTTCTGTTGCCACTATAACACTCCGCTCTTCTTCCAGCGGAAAGTGTTCCGCTAGATTCTGGAGGCATTACGTGTTGAATGGCGGAAATCAACGCCCACAACAGAGTAGGCAGAGAGAGAACGTAGTGCTAAGACACTGAATTCTCCACTTTCCGCCGAATTTTGGCAAGAATTGCGTGTTGCGTGACGGAATTGTTCAAATTGACTCGCTTTGCCTAGAGTCCTAGACACCAGAGCGAACAAATTAATATATTAAATATTTTATATCCAGAATGGGAATCGAATCCACAACCTGTCACGCTACAGTCACGGCCAATATTATTATTTATTATTACTATTAATACACTAACAGTACTATTAGTAAATAATATTTTGTAACCACTCACTCATAAGACCTCGTAATTGCCTCCACAAGTCATGCTGGATAAACTTACTCTGTCAACTAACGTAATTAAGATGAAAGTCTTTGTTCTAGGCGCCATCGCCAGTAGAAGTAACAGTTGCCGTTTTGTGTTTTCTGTCATTTTCTTGCATTTCTTCGCTAGTTTTTAGCTCAATTGTAAATTAAGACATCTTGAGATCGTTACGGCGTATTAGAATAGTCTGGTTGTAGATGGGATGCTCGTGGGTTTAATTCCAACTAAGGGGCATTATAATAATTTATTAATTTTATATACAACTTCCCTTTGTAAAGGCGCTGCGTTGAATTTCATCTGAAAGAACACTTCTAGAATATAATTTCTGGAAATTTAGGCGGAGAGTGGCGGTGAGTGTCTTAACTCTAGGTTTCTTCTACATATAGGCAGAAGAACACGTGAAGCTGCTTGTCGTTTTTAAGCAAGCTCATTGTTTTTTAAGCGACATTATTATAATATACTATATTTTACTTTTTATGGTGATTGAACCCATAACAAGCGCTATGGTTTTATATATTGTATATTGGATAAAAATATATAAGGAAACATAACGATACAAAAATCGCTCTACACTCTCGTACTAATTTTCTTTACATTGTATATGATTTGTTCTAGCGAAAAAGAAAATTTTCAATTTCCGAGAAGAAATCGAACCCGCAACCGCCGCGCTTACAATTAGACTATGTGCTGATAATAGAAGTAATCCGACACAGAAAAAAAGGCTAGTCAAAGCTCGTAAACCATTTCAAGTGAGTTAACTTATAACAAGAACCATTTAAAACAATACACGAACTACTCCACTAAGTGGATGTACTGCCTTAGGCCCTGAACTAAGTTTGTCTTGCCATCACAAGCTGAACATATCCTCGGAGTTGTAACTTAGAAGTATTCCAAAAGACTAGTTAGAAATTTTCTATCCCTTCATTGATATTGTCAAAACTTATATTGTTAGAAAGAACTTGTAAAAAGTTGGTAATTTAGAATGGGCTTATAGCGCGTGTGATTATTTTTTTTAGTTTTACAGCTGGGTTTTTATAGGAGGGTAGATAGAGGATACCAAATGTCTAGACACTCTATTTAAGACACTTACTTTTTAGACCCATTAAGACACTTTTGCTCCCCACTCTCAACTAGGCCCACGCCCACTCCCACTTGAGGAAATGAAATATTTAATATTTTCATTTCTTAGCTCTGCTGAGCACTGTTGAGAAAAAGCGCGGAAAATAGAAAATGGCGGTAAGTGGGAAGCGGAATGTCTTAACACTAAGCTCAGTCTGCCTGTTCAGCTAAATGCGGGAAGCAGCGTGAAGACGGCGTGAAGAGATGAAAAAACATTTATGATCTCAAAATCGAACTCCGAGTTGAGAGCGGCTTATAAATAAGGGCCTTATTTACTTATTCTAAACAAGGCGAGCAAAATAAATTTAAATTTAATATAAGTGTAAAATTATACTTTACAACGCCTTCCACCTTAATATTTTAGCTCAGTTTCCCCCAACTTTTATATTAATAACGCCTGACGTGGTCCTGTGCGTTTATTAGTTTTTACCCATCCCTCCTTTCTTACTAATAATAGTAACAAAGAAAATTTTAATAATACTTTTACAGAATTTTTAAATACCGCTATTATTCAGGAAACTTTAACAATTAATGTTTTAAATGAGGTTGACTTTTTTAAATTTAAGAAAGATAGAGGTGTCAATACACTCCATTTTTCACTTTTTGCTTAGTTAAGAAATATTTCATGTTGAATGGCGGTACTTAACACCAAGTATGTATTACGCATTCAAACGAGAAAAGGAAAACAATTCTAATATTATCAATTCTTTCCAAGTGTTGCCTATGTTGTCTATGCTTTTCCCCGTATTATAGCAAGGCATCCCCTATGGAAGTCCTCGTTTCGATAACTTATTTTTTTTATAACAAATAAAAAAAATGTTTTAAAAGTTACTTAAAAAAAAAAGGAATTCACAACACTTCACCACTCTCTTATTCGTAATATTAAAATTGTTATAACTTTAATATTTATAAAGAACTTGACGAACTTTAATCATAATTTTTAAGATTTCTAAATTATTATTTTGTAGCTTCATGCTGTATCTCACAGCAGATTAAGCTGTAAGAAGTAGTAGTATAAGTAAGCTTGCCCAGAATTGGAATCGAACCCACGACCATCAGGTTTATAGCCAAACATTGAGCTGATGCGTCACTACCACTTGAGATTAGTCTAGACTTGATAATATTGTCATTAAGAATGTAAAATAAATAATAAATATTGTCACTAAATTCCGTCTGCTTTTTTTAACACAGAAAAGAAATGGAAATATATTAAAATATTATCATTCCTCGGAGTGAGAATCGAACCCACACCAATTCTGCACAACCAGACACTGTACCACTGCACCTAGATAGTGTTTCATACACATCCTACATAAATACATAGTTATGTCCATATATGATATGTCATATATCTTACTTAGTTTTCATCTCACGTATAACCACTAATCTACGCCTGATGCACGTAGGGGACAGTGAGGGATGATTGCAATTAACTAGGTCTTTTATACCAGATTTAGACAAGAAAGTGTACATTATAAACATATTATATTATATATTAATTATAAAAGACTCGCTCGCGGCTTCGCCCGCTTGATCGTTATAATTTATTTATTAATCTTAATTAGTATTAAATCATTAGTCTTAATTTAGTCTATCATTTAAAAGACAATATACGAATATATAGTAACATGACTGGTTTATAGTGACATAAATTGAAATAAAACAAAAATTTAATATTAAAATAATCTTTGGAAAAATTCAATATCGGTAACAGTATCAAAATTATATAGACAACAGTCAGTTAGGTACGATTTTATTATATGTATAGATACGGCGAGCTCTTAATATTATGTAATGCTTAATTATGATATAATTAGCTGTCACCTGCGGTTTCATTCGCTTGGTCAAACACCTAAGTGTATGTCATATTTAAATATGACATATTCTAAGTGGGGGAAGTAATTTTTACCACTGATACTTCCGATACTCCCCACTACCCACTATTACATCGAAATATTAGGTTCTCTCACTCAACATATGGCTTAGTGGTCAGAGTGTTTGGAAGGTGTCCAAGAGGTGTTAGTTCAAATCTCGCTCAAATTTTTAAATGTAATATAAAAAAAATTTTTTTTCTTAATAAGTTTCGTAAGTATAGAATAAAAAATGTTAAAAACGAAGTAAATTATTATAATGCTCTCTTCTTATTCTACACTATGTGTAAAAATAAAAGATTTATATACTCAGCTGGCCATTTTTATTTTACAAATAGTAAATTGTAAATGCTCTAGATGGAAAATAAATAAAAAAATGTGTAATATTTCATTTAAAAAGTATTTATATAATAGATATTTTTTTATAAAAACAAAAACAATGGACTTGTTTTTGTTTTTATAAAAAAATAACAGTCACTCAGTCCGACTAAAATCAGTCGAACATTTATTTTACCCTAAATAAAAGGAAAATCAACATAATAATTCCAACAAGGTGACATTCAAATAAAATATTATTTAAGTAAGTACTCCAGGGACGTAGAGAAGGGATATTTTTGGTTTCAATTCTTCAGAGGCTGAGAGGTGTCAATTTGTAACAGAATGCCTTCTGGGCGTGAAATACCACCTTGTATAATAATATATTTGTAACACTACTAGTATTAGTTGTAAAGTTATTGTGTTTGACATAACATAACATGATAGTTTTTTTTCAGCTTCACGCTACATCCCGCATGTAGCAGGGTAGGCAAAGGAAACCGAACCGAACTTTCCGCCGAATTCTAGACGCATAGCGCGTTCTAGAAACAGTGACGGGATTCAAAGCCGCGCTTTGCCTCGTCACCAGAGCAAGGAAATGAAAACATTAAATATTTGTAATGGTCTGAAAAAGATTGTAATATTTTTGTATCGAAGAAGACAAATGTCAGATATCTGTTAAAATTCAATTTGTAACTCTCGAAACTCGAGAAGTAAAAACTATTATGTGCTACATATGTACGAGCGGTGGTAATAGATGAATATAATGATCTTTAGTTTTTGCGATTTTTACACATTTTATATGAAAATCTTTAACCAGCGTAAACTTGAGTATTATATATTTTAGGAAACCCGACGTTACAAATACTTTCCGTGGTCACAAACAAATTTATTTACCTTAAGTAGGTAAATAAACGAAGAAAAAAGATATCGAATTTATAATTATTAAATCTTAGCTTTGGCAACAAGACAAAGAGTTCCGCCTTTCAACACGCAATGCCTTGAACAATTCGGCGGGAAGAAGGAAGAAACGGAATGTCTTAACACTAGGCTTCCTCTGCTGACCCTGCTGTGTGCGAGATGCATCGTCAAGCTGTATTCATATTTAGTGACTGACAGTCAATAGACATACAAAACTATTGTACTTACAAACCTGAAATACTCGAAATTTCTAAGGAAAGTTAGGAATTTCGAGTATTATAGGGAATTATATAGGGAAAACACAAGATTTTAGGTCTTAAATTCCACGCAAAGTTGAAGACGATCTAGTCCACATATATTCATATTGAAAACAGAATATAAAACTGCTAGTGAAAAGAAAATCATCTTTGTATTTCTTATTAGAAAAATAAATGCTATAACAATAATATTAGAATGAATGTTATTCTAAAATTTACACAATCTACAGTATTTATTCTAACAATTCTGACAACTTATAGTAGGTACAGTGTAATTTCTCTAATATATATTCAGATATTAATATTGACAGTGTAAATTTTATTAAGAATCAGCATCACGCTGTAACCCTCAAACAACAGGGTAAGCGGAGAAACCTCCGTTCCTCACTTTTCGCCGATTTTTTTCGAGGCATTGCGGGTCGAGTGGCGAAACTCAACACCGGGCTTTTTGCCAGAATTAAGAAACTAAATAAATAAAGCTTTCATTTGCTGATCATAGGAAAAGGCTTAAGTTTTTAATAAAAAATGAAATAAAATACAATACAAAAATAATTTATTTTTCCCAAAACCATACTAACTGCACATAATTGAAACCAAAATGTAAATAAGCGCTAATTTTCCAATATATTTCAATAATTTTCTATAAAAATGATTAAAAACCAACTGTACCTGATGCCACCAACGTTTAAAATGATACGATTTTCTCCATCCATTACTATGAATCATAGATATCGACAATCATTTATTTAACTGACACAGCACTGGGATCACATTACGATACACTATACACTAATATTGTTTACGTCAGCCCGGATTCGAAGGCGCGACCGTCCCCGACGAAGGCCGGCTTGCTACTGAAGCTGCGGGCACCCCCCACCTGTAGACTGAGCGGACTGCACTGCGCCTCTCAGGTTGATGTGTTTTTTCTTATGTGATATACAATTTTCTTTTTTTTCTTTGCCTATCCTGCACCTGCTACTATTTATCCTGCATTTAGCAGGATAGGCAGAGATAATATAGTGTTGAGACACTCCATTCCACACGTACCAACCAATTTCCAACATATTGTATTCTAATTGAGAAACTTACTAATTTCGACAATTTAGTTTTTGTTTTTTATGATATTGTACATTTTGAACTAACTGTACTGCGTCTCTCTTATTTTTTTTTTAAATATGGGTATACTATTTTATTTTTACAACATTAGCGTATAGCTGGTTGGTTAGAGAGGATCTCCACTCCCCATGTCTCCACATATCACCCCATTTTCGAAATTTTCCGTATTGCGTGGCGGAATTCAACGTAAAAGTAATTTATCTTATTTATCCGTATGTAGAAATTATACCAGGACTGTTACTTTTATTAAATGCTACGCGGTCTCGCTACGGCACGACCGCTTCCTTCATTTATCTCAGTAATATAATAAAGGCTTTGCTTAGTTCTGGGGTCACACGCGTGATTTGTCCAAAAATATTAGTAAATATTAGTAGATGTACCCAATTACGTCTTAGAATGTGTCATTAAAATTACGTGGGTTCTCGTAGTTATAGGATTAGGATTAGTGGGGAAGAAAAAGTTCTTCCCCACTAATCCCGATTCTAACACGTTAAACCTAGTTTAAGATTTCCCCTCTTTCCTCTGATTTCTTGAGGCATTGCGTGAGTCTTTACCAGAGCGAGGAAGGGAAAAAATAGATATTTAATTTCTTCGAGTGGGAATCAAACCCACAGCTTTCGCGCATATATCTACAAGCTAGTTCCCCTGCACCAGGACTGGGCTCAATAAAATATTGCATTAATTTTCAGTTGATGCACTATAATATTGACATTTTAAAAGGAAATACAGTTTCTCTATCTCTATCTCTATTATTTCATCTAATTTTAAGAGTTTATACGACCTTTTCGCCTTCCAAATAAAATTTTCATCACATTTACTTGCCAATTCAACTGCGAAATGATGTTGCCAATGTTATTCTATTATTCTATTCATGGATATGTTTATAATAAGAAACGCAATGGGACAGTATCTGGTTATATACGCGATTGTTATTCGATTTTCATTTGGAAAGCGTCTACGACAGTAAACGATAGGTGTAGGTTTGATTCTCACTTGACAGAATGGTTTATTTTCATTTACTCGCTCTGGTAACAAAATAACACGGATTGTCTCGCATATTGTGCAAAAAGTAGAAAAGGGAGTATCTCAACTACTATTTTCCCACTGCCTACTCTGCCATTTCCTATAAACAAGATGAAGACTATGCGAATTCGGATTGAAAAGAGAAAACAGAGTGTTTTAACAATAGATTCTCTGCCTAAAGCGAAATAAAAAAGACACCAAAATAATCACCTTTCACATTCATAGAAATCAAAACTACTCTCCTTCAGTAGAACCTCGAAATACAAGCCAATTTTTCCACCAGCTAGCTGTCACACCCACGCGAGACACCAGCATCAGCGCGTCTGGGATCGGTCAGTGAATATTTTATACATTTGCCTTTTGATTTACTTATAAATTATTCATATGCTGAATCGAATCGAAATCTGCTTAACTATTTATAGCTTGAAGTTCACTTGTGTTCTGATTTTTCTTTATTTTAATATACTAGCTTTTCCTTGCATGTTTGCCCGCTGGGTCAATGGAAACAAGGGGTCAAAGTTCAACAGGTATAGACTTCTTCTATTCAACATAAAAAGATTTATTCTGTTACTTTATTTTCTATTCAAGCTAGGAAATAGTTTTTGGAACTGGTTCTATTAAAGCTAGAGAGTATTTCTTAAGGCTGTCTCTCTCTCACTCTCTCTGTCACTCTACATTCACTATAACAACAAACTTAATTAATATTTTAGATAAATTATAGCGGACATTTTACCTCACACGATTAGAGGGTGAACTGTGAGGTAATACGTGTAGTTCGTGTAATAACCATTTACGAAAATTGCGGTTATGAAGCAAAAGCTACATTAAAAGCTCAGTGCAAAGTCTCCTTATCTATTTTACAATTAATTATGTTTAAATTTATTGCTAAAGTTTATATAAATAAAGAATAAGTTTATATAAAAAAATGCCTCAAGAATTTGGCGGAAAGTGGGGAACGGAGTGTATGGAAAGTGGAGAAGTGTCTCAATGGAAGCGGAGTGATTTAACACTAAGTTCTCAGATTCCCTCTGCCTATCTAAGTGCGGGACACATCGTGAACCTAGAGCCATACAATAGTACCTAGTATTATAATAATAGTAGTATCTATTGTAATCTCTCATTTAAATCAAGAATGACTGAAATGAAATATTTCTAACAATAGGACGGAAGCATTAGATTTTTCCATTATCATTTTCTAATTAAACCCGTTTTCCGTTACGGAATGTCGAGAACAATATATTATATAGAATTTAAAACGTCCTAACACTGATATGTAATATAATATTGTAGATATATTTCTTTAGCTTTACTATGTATCTCAAATATACTCGTACAGATGCAACCTAGAGTTTAGACGTTTACCACTGGCTTTGTTTTCGACTGTAAGCAGCTGGTTGCAGGTTCGATTCCCACTTGGGGAAATGAAATATTCAATATTTTTATTTCACGCTGTAGACACGACGCAAAGTGTGGGGTTGAGTTCCTCGACTCAACGTGATGCCTCGAGAGCGGGGCACGGAACTGTCTTACCCTATGCGCGATATACAAGTTCAAGTTTAACGAGCTTCGAGTTATATCCTTCATAGAATAGAGTATGTAGAGGGAACCTAGTTCCAAGACAAACAGTCCGCCCAATTTTCGAGAGATTGCAGCACTCAACACCACTTTTAAGTTTTTTGCTTTTACAACCAAACACTCTCTCCCTTCGCCGTCATTCGATTTCACAATAAAAGGAATATTTAATAGAATAATTCAATTATTACGACAATTACCTATTCCGCCTTCGTTTTAGGATTTTGTGACTTTATACGCGACAATATTTCAAGTTCCCAGGTTCCTACTGGATACCCTGCTACTGGATAAAGCGTGACGTTAAAAAATAAGAAAAAAATATTCCTCGCTTTATTGAAGATTAAGGTACCTATACTATGGTATAACATTATACCTACTCGGCTCATTTGAATAATTTTATTTTAGAATGGTCTATTAATTTAATGATAAATTGAAAGCATATCTGTATATAATTCTAATAAAATAGATTTCTTCATACTTTTTATCGTTCCATACTTCGAAAATAGAAAACGGAACCCTAATACGATCACTTTGTTCTCCGTCTCTCTGCCTGTCAAAATCATTTATTTCGAGATCGCGTGATTTCAAGTAAAATTAAGATATTCCATTCTCCTGATTCTTTCCTTTATTTGTACCATAAGTTATTGCCGCCCCTATTCTTAAGACATTAAGTATTAACTGCCGAAACTCAACACCGTGCTATACCAGAACGCGAAAATGAAAAAAAAATATTATATATAATCTAAGAAATTTTACATTTCAGATTTATCCTAAAATCCAGGTACCAAATAGTCACAGAATAATATTATAAATATACTAACAAAACAGGAAAATCGTGGGCATTAGTTGGTAAAATAACTAAAAGTGCCATATAATCCGCCATTATGAAAGTTCTGTCGCGTGGAATAGTCCCCTAGGGTTGATACCGGGAAGAGAGTTAGGGGGAGTGTACTAAACGCATATATATTAAATTCTTGTTTAGGTTAAAATTATTTTTACTTTTACGCTTCATATCGCATATTTTGATTGATGATGATGATAATGATGGCAAAAAACGACGACCACATTGTCAATGGGCTATCTCTGCCTAACTCTAAAAGAAAGGAATTACATATATATATTAATTTAGAAGAATATTATATACCTACACAATTTTTATCCCTTTATTATATAGAAACAATTAGGGCAATATGGCCGTCGTAGCACAGCGGTTCAGCGTCTTACTGTACTGGATGGTTATGGGTTTGATTCTCATTTGAGTGAATGAGTTTTTCTTTTTGTTTCTATGCCATGGTTACAAAACAAAGAATGGCATAAAGTTCTTCCACCCAACATACTATGGAGACAGAGTGTCTCTAAAATAGGTTCCCTCTGCTTACCTTACAATTCGGTGGATACAGTGTAAAGCTATATTTACTAGTCAACAAGCTTTAGACTACCGCACCGGGACTCCAGAGTCAGTAACATCGTGCTCTCCAACTTTTCTCAGATATTTAAATTTTACTTTTAGCGAGGTAATAATAACGTATAATGTCTTAAAAATGTACTTTTTATGGTAATCAGGTAATAGCTATACTTTACTTTGCAGGGGTGTAAAAACCATTTGTTAATAAAAATATCATGCATATAGGTATTTAAGGGTCTTCCGCCTTAAAGGGCCCGTCGATGGTTTCAGTGTTAAGAGATTTCCCATCAAATTTTATAATTTTAGATCAACGGGAAGAACTCCATAGGCTTTAATTACGCGGAGAGATTCTGTACAATGTGCGACAAAAACTTTCGATTACGTTCATTTTGAAGCTGATCTTTTTCTGTGGTTCAAGGAACTCTTAACCTGTTTATTTGATATTAATTTTCACTTGTTACTCCCACGCGTTCTTGAAAAATGATAATCACAGAAGGACAGACAGGGGAATACTAGTTTTTCTTTCGAGGTATGGAACCCTAAAAGAGAGTATGCAAAGTTTCTACTTTTCCTACTCGGGAAATTAAATATTTGATAATTTCATTTTTTCCTTCTACTAACTAGGCAAGCGAGCACTAAGTTCCGAGTGGAGAACAAAGAATGTAAAAAGAAAAGCACTAGAAAAGAAATATAAAGAAGTATATTATTAACCTGGTAAAGCAAAATTGCGCCAAAAATACCTTTTACGCCATAAATTTTCCCAGTTTAATCCTCTTATCGTTAACTTGCAAAGATAAGGCGTTAGTTTCGAAATCATTACATTCTTGCTTCTTGTTTGGTACATAATCTTGTTTGTAAAGTGGTGGATACACACTATCGTTGTTTTTTTTTTCGTTATTTTTTCAGCTTCACGCTACATCCCACACACAGCAGATTAGGCAGAGGGTACCTAGTGTTAAAACACTTCGTTCTCCATTTTCCACCGAATTCTGCACATTGCGTGCATCGTTGAGTTCCGCCACACAAGATGCAATCCTAAAGGACGGAATATCTTAACTACTACCACTTCTACTTCTTTTTCTTGGTTCCCACATTCCCTTCACCTATTGCTATTAGCGGGATACAGCGTGAAGCGTAAAAAAGAAATGATCCTGAGCGCATATATCTATCGCAAGCAAGGCCACAGTAAAAAAATAATAAAAAAATATAACTAAAATTCATTTATTATTTTAAAACGAGAGTGTATTAAAACCTCTATATTTTGTTTTAAGAATTATTTATCTCAACAGATCGATAAGGAGATAAAATACGTACTCACAGTCAGTATCTATTTGCTTTCGGTAGTAAATCAACAAAAAATGTATTTCAAATTATTATTTTGTGTGTTTTGTGTGTACTCTGTTTCGGGATATCCCCAGAACTTTGAAACTGAAAAGTTCAAAGTTGGTATTGAATATGAGAGTAAGTTGAATTATGTTATATAGATAGTGGGTTCGATGAATCATATTTCATTTAAAGGAAAAGAGGCATTAATAAAATGCAAAAATATAATCTTTGCTTAACTTCGGTTACAAAATCACTTTTTCGAGAGTGTTGATTGGTAGAACTTAACGGCGCGATGCCGCGAGTTGTCTAAATAATGAATAGGGAAAGACAGAGAAGAGCTTACAAATGTGTGACCAAAAGTTTACAAAATAAATTTTGCAGTAAATATACTCATTTTTATTTTTAGCTTCACATTATATTCAGTATGTAGCAGGTAGGCTGAGGGAGCCTAGTGTTAAGACACTCCGCTTCCCACTTTCCAACCAATTCTGGAGGCATTGCGTGCGGAGTGGCGAGTGGCGGGACTAAACGCCGCGCTTTGCCTCGATACTAAAGCGAAGAAGTGACAATATTATACATTTCATTTCCTCGAGTGGGAATTGTACCCACTACCTGTCGCACTTACAGTCTCATAATTAAGTATTTTTTTTCTGCTAAATAAAAAAATAAACATTGTTGCCAATATTGATAACAGTCTGCCATTTATCAACACGTATCTCTTGCATCATACGGCAACCCCATTGCAATTCACTGTGTCATTTAGAGATCTAACATGATGGATTACAGAACACAACACTGCTCGCATATTTCAGAGCTCGCATTTTTCAGAGTAGGTCCAATTTTTTTAAGATGTGGCGCACTGAGTAGCGTAACCCAACGCCGTGCTTTGTCTTCTAAGCAGAGCAAGTTTTTCTATTTTCTTTTGATTAAATATATTTGTGATTTTCAGATTCACTGCCAATGTCCGGCGGATCGGACAGATATCGCCATAGGAACAACTACGACCCTTTCTACGTCACCGTAAATGCTAAAGTCAAAGTACGATAAGTATTTTTTACAGCTTTAAAGCTATAGCTATAGCAGGGTAGACAGAGGGAACCTAGTGTTTTTGTTCACCTCTTCTACGTGTTGAAAGGCAAAGCTCAGGGATTCGATTCTTTTTACCAAAGCATAGAAATGAAAATCTTTCCTCTCCCGAAAGTAAATCCGTTCCAGAGATTTTAGTGTTTTACCAAACAAACAAATTTTTTTGCTATATCATATTAGTATAGATAAAAATATCCACCACAATCCACTGGATCTACGGTCAGAATTGCACACCACATAATTCTTAATTAATGTCATTTGATCATGCTGGCGAAGCCGAAGGTTAAAGCTAGCTTCATATATTAATCGAAGAAAGTTAAAAATATATCGTATCTTTAGAATGAAAGTATCTTATTTTAAAACGTTAAGCTGCAAAGTTCACCCGCACATGACAGGGGAGGCAAAGGGAACCTGGAAACCTAATGTAAAGATACTCCGTTCCCATTAAGTTCCCAAGTTCCCACTTCTGTTTCCCACTTTCCACCGAATTCTGGAGCCATAGCGTGTGAAGTGGCGGAACTAACCGCCACGTTGTACGTCATTACCAGAACGAGTAAAAGAAAATATGATATATTCCTTTTCTTTGAGAAAATATATATTTCTTTTCCGCGGAAACGAACCAACAATCTGTCCCACATACAGTCATCCTCTCTTTCCAGCCTCATAATTTCAAAGATGACTGATGATGATGATGACTATAAACCCTTTACAAGCCCTTATAAGCTATTTAGTAGGTACTTATATAACAAACTTAACTAACATTAAAAGAAATTGGCCTCCACTGAGCCAATCAGATCACGCCTGAAAGAAAGGTTAAACGGATCTCAGCCAGATAAAAGTACTTCATTAGGGCAAAAACATCTGACAAAAGGTTCCTCTAATAGCCCACTTGGAGTTAGTTTCGAGGATCATTGATAAAAATGTAGTGGAACAGCTATATGGGCAAATCCTGCCGTATATAGAATGGGTGGAAGTTAGTGATTCTTAAAGGAACAAGGTGTTTGACAGAACGGTATTCTAATTTGTTTTTTTTTCTAGCTTCATTATTTAAACTATTAAATATATATGATATGACTATTTTTCAGTCTGGCTACGTTCTATCTTACTTAGAAGTGTCAGCAACAGTTAGTTCAGACGGAGAGATAGACTTCGAAATGATCAGAGGAGAGCCTGGAGCCAAGTCACTTGTTTTTCGCTTAGTGTCTAACCATAGTGATTTCCTATCATACTCATACTTAGTGTATGGGCTACGGGAGGAGGAGTATAAAAAGGTAACTCAAGTATCTTTATTTTATATTAGATTAGTGTACTTATGTAAAAAGTGAGAGCAACGAATTAATGAGTGTGAGATTTAATACTGTAATCTGAAAAGATTGTTTTTTTAAAGACTTCCAGTGTTAAGATACGCTGTTTTCCATTACGACACTGTCCCACCTCCGCCGAATTCTTGAGGCATCTTCTTGAGGAATATTTCATTCCTCAAGTATGAATTGAACTCACAAAGTTATATTTACTTTAGCACATTTGTGCTTGTGGACCACAACAACATCTAATTTTATTGATAATTAATTTAAGAAAAACTAAAGTGAGATCATGAAACCCACTTTGTAGTTGGCGCCATCTATGTTCTATGTCTGGAAACTCGTAATACTTATTTGTGAATAAAGTAAGACACTTTATTCTTTATAGTACATGAAATCTTTGATAGATGGCTCTATTGACCATTTTACTCAGAACAAAGAATACATTTTTTTAAATATTTCTAAAATGTTATTCCACATTTCGTTAAGTAAACAAGCTATTGAATGGATTTAGATGTAGGAAGATAGTTTAAGACATTCCGTTCCCCATTTTTTTATCCCCATCTTTTAAAATTGATAATAAAATATTTTTTTTAGTATTAACTAAACTTATTTTGTTTCAGTTGAACAACATAATAACTCTACCATAAAATATAAGTAAATCAAGATACTTCTAAATTACTCAATCTAAAATTTTACCTATTTATATTATATTGTAAAAAATAAAAATGCATTTTTAACACAAAAGAGTTTTTATTTAAGTACATGCCTAAACTTAAGAAATAATTATAATTACACAAGAAATTAAAAAACAAGAAAAAAACACTCAAGCGTTTCTTTTTTGTTTTTTAGCTTCATACTGTACCCTGCACACAATAGGGTAGAGAGAGAGAGAGAGTTCACATAAACAAACTATATTCCCAACTTTCTGCTAAATTCTTGAAGCATTGCCAATGAGTGGCGACAAAATATTCAATATTTTACTACCCTAAGTGGAAATTGAATCCACAAACGTCGCATTCACTATACATGACAATAATATTATGACAATTTTTTTTTCCCCCACATTTTAAACGATAAACCTGTTCAGATTATAGTGATTTCTCTCCATTCTCCACATCTCTTTAAAAAACAAATCATTCTAAGCAACAGTCAAATGCAAAATCTTATTAATAGTATTCAAATATTTAGTCAAAACGGTAGGCGTGGTGCCATTCACGGCGCACTTCTCCACACTGACGCATTCACCGTCCTCGTTCCTGAGGAGCCCTGGGGCACAAATGCAACCGGAAGTGCAAACTTTACTGCAAATTGGTTCAGGATCTGTGCAGCTTGGTTCACAGGATACGTTGCATAGATCGTATACTTCGTTCTCGTTGAAACATAGAGTCATATCTAAGAGAGAGAATATAATTATTTCGTTTTTAAAAGCTTTTATTTAACTTGCAATGTATGTATGTGGGTTCGGATGAAATCTTGGAGCTCAATTTTGAAGTAGATATCGTCAACCGATTGAGCTGAAATTTTGTATACACGTTTACTTTGGATGACAATGCACGATAAAATATGTGACGTCATTCTAACTGTAATATGGCGGACCATGCAAGATGGCGGAATTATTATTTTTAATGTACTTCTACAATCTTCTTCTTCCTGGCATTAATCCCGGCTGTTACCAGGGTCTGCCTTCCTACTTAACCTACTCCACTTTGCACGATCTTTTGCGTCCTCGGTGGTTAGACCATTGGCTCTCATGTCCTGCATCACGACATCCAACCAGCGCTTCCTTGGGCGTCCGGGAGGTCGCGCCCCAGGAACTAGTATAGCAAGGCACTTGCGTCCGACATAGTTCTTAGGCCGGCGCGTAACGTGGCCAAACCATCTCAAGCGACGCTCTTGGAGCTTATCCGCTACGTCACGGACCCCAAGACTACCTCGAATGAATGTGTTGCGTATGCGGTCAGACCGCGTTACGCCGCACATCCACCTCAGCATCTTCATTTCCGTGACGTGAAGCTCCAGAGTGTGCCGAGATAGTGCTGGCCAACATTCGCTGCCGTATAAAAGAACCGGTCGGACGATGCTCTTGTATATCAGGCCCTTGAGCTTGGGCGGTATTCTGCGGTCGCAGACCACACCAGTGACCTCCCGCCATTTGGCCCAGGCAGCGCTTATCCGGCCATGGACATCGTGGTCGATGCCTCCAGACTCGTGCATAACGGATCCAAGGTACCTGAACTTCTCCGACTTAACGGCTGGCTCAGGACCTATAAGGATGGTGCTCGAGTCCCGGCTCCCGCAGGCCATGTACTCTGTCTTCGAAACATTTAGTTTAAGACCGCCGTTCTCAAGCGTACCCTTCCAGAGGTTCACTTTACGCTCCAGCGTCAGTCGGTTCTCGGCAATGAGTGCTATGTCGTCGGCATACATCATCAGCCATGGAGGCTGGTCCTGGATGTGAGCCGAGACAGTGTCGAGCACTACATTGAATAAGAACGGACTAAGAGCCGAGCCCTGGTGAACCCCCACTGTAATCGGAAAGGGTCTAGTGTCGCCAACAGCAGTCCTAACCATAGAAGCGGAATCGTGGTACATGCCCCTGATAATCTCAATATAGGCCTCAGGGATCCCTTTGGATCGCAATGCCCACCAGATACACTGACGAGGCACACAGTCAAAGGCCTTCTGCAGATCTAAAAAGGCCACGTGCAGAGCTCTCCTTTTTTCCCTGTATGCCTCCATCAAAGTTCTGAGGGCGAAAATGGCGTCCATGGTGCCCGATCCTGGCTGAAATCCATATTGAGACTCAGAGACAGTACACTCTCGGCGGAGCCTGAGGTCGATCATGCGCTCGAAGAGCTTCATGGTATGACTCATAAGCTTAATGCCCCTATAACTACCACAATCTTGAACACTGCCCCTTCCCTTGTAAATAGGGGTAATAAAGCTAAGCCGCCACTGATGCGGCATCTTACCAGTGTTCAAGATATGGTTAAAAAGGTCAGTAAGCATGAGCACACCAAGAGAGCCCAACGATTTCCACGCTTCGATCGGAATGTCGTCAGGTCCCACCGCTTTTCCGTTCTTCATGCGTCGAAGGCAATTACGTGTTTCGTCAAGGGTTATTGGGGCAATAAGTCCGAGGTTAGGCGGTGGGTCGTGATGAAGACTGCATGGGTGCTGAGTATTCAGCAACTCCTGGAAGTAGCTTCTCCACCTCTCCTTCACAGAGTCATGATTACAGAGCAGCGTGCCCTGGGAATCTCTGACGCAAAGACATTTTGCGATATCTTGCGTCACTTTATCCCGGGAACGTGCCAGTTTGTAAATGAGCTTCTGCCCCTCCACAGTTTCAAGTTTATCATACAATGGTGACAAACTCTCACTGCGGGCTCTGGCTACAGCTCTTTTACTGGCACGTTTAGCTACTGTGTACTCCAGTCTGTCTTCAGGAGAGTTGGATTCCTGCCACTTCTTAAAGGCAGCCTTCTTTTCACGAGTCACCCCCTGGACCTCGTCATTCCACCACCATGTCTCCTTGTCGATGACACGTCCTCCCCTAGAAACGCCAAGAACTCGCCTGCCTGCCGCAATGATTGCCGACTGAGCCCGATCCCAAGCATCCTGAGCAGTCTCGGTGTTAGTCGAAAGATTATGACTTTTCACCTCTGCCAGGAAGTCGGTCTGCATTGGTCCATTCAGCAACCACCACTTGATCCGAGGCCTACGTTTCTCGGCTACTTTCTTCTTCGGAGTGACGTTAAAGTCCATGACAAGAAGACGATGTTGGGCCGTTAGGCTTTCGCCTGGAATGACCTTACAGTTAGTTACCCTGCCCATATGACACCGTCTGGTCAATAAGTAGTCTATTTGAGTTGAGTGGGACCCGCTCTTATACGTGATAATGTGCTGAGAATTCTTTTGGAAGAACGTATTCACGACGGCCAGATCAGACGCAATACAGGTTCTCAGAATGTTTTCTCCCTGCACTGCGAAGACCGTGCCCAAAACCCCCGTGAACACGTTCATACGGCTCAGCAGCCTTACCGACGTGCCCGTTCAAGTCCCCCCCAACTAAGACCACTTCGGTAGACGGCACAGCAAGTAGCACCCCTTCATACTGCTCCCAGAATGTCTCCTTTTCGGCCGCGCTACATCCCGCCTGGGGAGCATAGGCACTGATTAAGTTTGTGATAACGCCCTCAATCAGTACCCTCACTCGCATCAAGCGGTCGGAGCGACGGTCAACTTCAAGGAGCCCATTCTGAAGCTCTTCAGAAAGCACTACCGCTACACCGTTTCTACCTGAAGGTGACCCAGTGTATATAAGCCGGTAACCCTGTCCGATGTTACGGGACTTATTGCCCTTCCAGCGAGTTTCCTGGAGGAAAGCACACTGGACCCGACGTCTCATGAGTACATCTGCGAGTTCCCTGCATCGTCCGGTTAGAGAGCCAATATTCCACGTTGCAAAGCGGAGTTTCCGCCTGGGTACTCGCGTCTTTAACCGTGCCCGTACTTGACACGGTAGCCCTTGCCCACTTATCGCAGGTATAGGGCGATGTGCCTGCGCGTCGTTTAGCGGCGACGCCCTAGCCGTACCCAGTTTCTTTGTTCGACTTTTCATTATGTCGGCGGATGGCGGTTTTTTACATGGAGCGACTGCCGTCTGACCACCAAAACCCCTTTGTGGGGAAAAACCGGGGGGAGAGGAAAATAGAAGGGGTAGGATAGGTAAAAGGAGGGAGCTAAGGAAAGTAGGAGGGGAAGGGGGGGAGTTAGGACACCATTCTTACGGACTGGATGAGGATGTAAGAGTGGCGGCTCGAGGATCCGGGGTCGCGTACCCGTATGCCCACAAACAAATATCGGACAGATATTTGTCAGGACATCCTCTGGATGTAATGTACTTCTACAATATGGGTATCAAATGAAAGGACTCGTTGAGAGCAACTCGAAAAATAATAAACCTCATTGTACACAATTTATATGATCATAAAAGCTTGTCGCGCCATTTACTTGTGTAAATTAACTAGTACTAATTTAATTATGTAAAATCTGCTAAGTTTCAATTTTTAAAGTTTCAATTTAATTAAATATTGATTAACGCGACAAGCTTTTATGATCATATAAATTGTGTACAATGAGGTTACGAGTTGATAGTTAAAATTTAAAAGACAAATTTTATTTTCTCCTTTTTAAAGCGTTTAAATAAAAGCTTTTTCTAAAAATGATTTTTTGCTTATAATTTATTTTTAAATAATAAGATGTAATTAAAGAAAGCCTAGTAACAAAAATAAGAGGCTTACGCTTTTTAAAGCAAAGAAAAACTAGTGTTAATACACTCCATACAGCGTGGTTAGATATAGCATATTAAGTGGCGGGACTTAACGCCACTTTTTGTATACCAAAGCAAGGAAATATAAATATTTCCCCGAACAGGGATCGCACCCCTAACTATCACGTGTACAGCCCACAGTACAGACACAGTCCTACTTCCCCATGATGACGGATGGATAAATTATGAAAAATAGGTTATTACAACATTATTATAATAGTTAAAACATCTAATCTAACTAAAAAACGCATTTATTAGTAAAATCTCAGTGTAATGTAGTGATTTATTACTACGCTATATCACAAGAGCAGGTTCAAATCCAATCCACTAAATATTTATATTAAACTATCACATTTTTTTTTCAATTTAAATAACATAAAGACAACCTCACCAGGACATTTATCCAAAGTAACACACTTATGATTGATTTCGTCTCTATAGAAGCCCTCTTTACAGAAGCATCCCATACTGCACTCTAACCCACATACTTCAGGTTCAGGCATGGTGCAGGTAGAGGGGCACGCTGCACCGCACGGTAGGAACTCTTCGTTTTCTCCGCATGTCAGTGTTTTAACTGAAAATATATTTTTAAATATATATTATCTTGATGTATGTTGGTGAAGCCGTCCTGGTGGAAGTGTAAATGTAAGCGCGACCGTCGCGTCGGTAGGTTCGATTCCCAATCGGGTGGATCGATTATTGAATGTCTTCAGTTCTTCATCAGGGTAACTAGAACTACTCAAATTGTGTACACATATTCTTAGATATAAAAGGACATATTTTATTTTATTTAATGAAATATTTTTTTAAATATAATCCTTTAACTAATATAAAAATAAGTTTAAGCGAGCAAAGTCTCTAGTATATTATATATTAAAATATGAACGTACTGCAATGTGTTAACTAATTCCGTATTTTAAACAAGCGAAACCGCGAGCGGGTCGCTAGTATCTAATAAGATCTAACCACAGAAGGCGAATTCTATAAATAACACCAGTACATGAATAAAAAACAACAACCTAAATTATAAATGTAACAGACAAAAAGCTATAGGAAATTGATCACGTTCCTTTGAAATAGTGCAAACTTTTTTTATTCAACTAGCGGAAAAGCCACAAAGGCCGTGAAAAAAATGAGTCAAGTAACTAATTACTCAGTACTTTAAATGACGTTAGAACCTGAACGCTTAAAGCGTAAAATTGTTCTGCTTACTTCAAATAATAGAATAAACCTTTATTTATAGTGAAAAGAAAAACACAGAGAGCGGAGAGTAGAGATATAACATATTATATGTGCAGGCAAGTCTTATTTGCTTTTGCCTCTACACCACAACGACCAAAATATATACAATTATATATATTTTGTTATAATTACTTAGGCTTACTCTACCTTCTTCATATATTACCAGACATATAAAAGATATCTTACCACACTTATCAGCACTAACACAGGTTTTATTCTCGTTCCTCAAGAACCCCGTCATGCAGTAGCAGCCTTCTATACAATCGTCGCTGCAGTTCGTTGGTGTGGGATTGGTGCAATTACTGCAAGATCCGCATAGAAGATATTCTTCGTTTGGTGAGCATTTACCTGAAAAATTGAAAATTATATAGCTAAAATATTTAAAAGTATAAGGATCCTCGGAGGATAGGTATAGAGTGAACCCGTTCCGTTCTCTCTGACTACCCTCCTATGGTAAAAGGGAGAAAATGTTATTCCGAACAGATTTATCCCAATCCGTTCAGTAGTTTTAACGTGATAGAGATTCTCTCTTTCTTTCTACACAACCATTCTCTCTTTCTTGTGTTTCTAATGCTATTGGGGACTACATTTCATGGAACATGAATCGAACCTTCTACCACCTAAACACTCTAAATCCAAAAACCACAAGAATCCCAACAACTGTAGGACACAAAAACGTACGCGTCACGTACCATACTACAATGATTGATATTCGTAATTGCATTCTAAACTAATTTCACGGTAAAATTTTAATTAAGCAGCGAAATAATTTCCTATTGACAGTGTTATTATTTAATCAAAATTTCATATAAATATTAATTATAAATGATAGTAGTTGTGTTGTTAATGTTGACGGTATGTAGGGCTTTGATAATGAGTGAGTATTAAAGTACTGAAGTACTGAAGTTAGTTGGATAGTCCATTTATCGAAGGACCCTTTAAAATTATAATAAATTATATTATAATAACTTATAGATATACGTGGGACATTCATGTCAGCAGACTCCTAGAACCTTATTCCTGGTCCACACGCAGGCGGTCAAATCCTAATATGCTATAAGCGCCTATGAACACATTAGGAGCAAATACCGGTTTTTGCACATCCTATATCTTATAAAACAAAGTCGCTTTTCGTGTCTGTCTGAACTTTCTAACTCTTCTTCTTCTAAACCACCCAACGGATTTTTATGCGGTTTTCACCATTAAGTCGAGTATTTCTCAGGGAAGGTTTATATATAGTTTATTATTTGTACATTCTTATGTAAATTAACATAAATACGATAAATGTGTCTAAAGTCCTACCCGTTGAGACACTTTCGCGCATGCGCTGCTTTAATGGTAAGTACTACATGAAAATAATGTACTGGAGTATTGCTCCTCTTAATAAGATCTACAAAAAAGTCCGCGAGAGCATATTTTTATCTTTTAAGGATAACGTGTAGTGATCATATTTCTGTCTAAAAATAGTAGTTTCAATATATTTTTTATTCCGAGGGATATTTTTCCATAATGGTATCAATCCTTATCCTTTAAAATACTTTATTAATTTTCTACGTTAAACGAAGATAAAATTTGCTGTTTACACTATTTCAAAATTGCGAATAGTTTTAGAGAAAAACGCATTTAATTATTGACACATCACACCGTTGACTCATCAGCTGTGCCGACTCAAGTTTTACTTATCCCTTACTCTCAGCATATAAATAAGTATATTAGTTACGTTGGCCATTTAATGTAGATCAAAACTGTCTTTTACTGTTTTTTCATTTTAATAAGTACTTTAGAAGTTGTTACAATATCAAAACATCCTTGCTGCGAAACGCGCCCCGCGACGTTTTGCTTCGCGCGTCATGAGCAGTCATCGGTTGTTCAGTGGTAGAAGAGAAGCGGCCCGGGTTCGCTTCCCGGCCAATGCATTCTATTTAATTTTCCTCACAGGCAGCCACGTCGTGCTTGCTTTTCACCAGGGACAGAATACCCTCTTCAGCATTAACCACAAGCTCGAAAAAAAAAACCCGCCCGCTATAGAGGCATAGCAACGAAGATTTAGATGCGTTTGCACGTATTGGATAATTGGAGTTGAATGTATTATTTCAGCGCGATATATTTGGTTTCATATTTTTTATAGTAGTTATTAGTAGGTAGGCTTTTGTTTATAATTTCTTCCGTTTAAAAATAGTCATTTAACTATCTAAAAATAGTCATTTAAAAATATTTTAATAAGTACTTGAAAAGAATAGTAACACAGATTTAAAATTACGGTACCTACTAAAAAATCCTTGCTGTGTAAAACACATGGAAAATCCTTATTGAAACTACGAAAATGCGGGTTGCATTAGAGTTTAATTAATTTTCACATTATCTTAAGTGCTTTGCAAACATACATTATATGAATAATCCAGTAGTAAAAGCGGGCGAAGCCGCAAGGGGGTCGCTAGTACATTATTAAAATTAAATTGTTTTTGTTATAACTTTGCTATATTATATTTGTAGGCACTTGTGATTTATTAGGGTTTATACTAATCTGGTAAAGGGCCAGGTGATTTCCAATATTATTCCCAAGAAAATATAAAAAATGAACAATAAAATACCAAGTTATCACCTTCAAGTCTCCATATTACCTCTATATTAGGCTTATCGGTGTTGGGTGTATATGCATAGAAACAACTACATCAAGAATTTAGCCAAATATGATATAATATTTATTTAGCCATTTATGAATTTAACCTATTGAACTTATTTCTTCAATAATAAACACTGCTAAGCATGCACTTGAACATGCTGCATTCTGTTCCAGTTTTCCAAATAAATTTGATAAATTATTGCAGAAAAAGATTGTTTAAACGATGAAATACATAAATCGTGTTCCTTTTACGAGGAATACACTTGTTGGGAGACGCAGGACTTGAATAAGAGAGTTAAAACAGCACCGAAACGACTTCCCCATTGTAAATCTGGATGTTATTGCAAGTACGATAATTTATCACCTATATATATCTATACGGAATAAGTTAAATGAGCCATAGTAATTTATCCCTCTGTTCTCCTCCTGTGGACAAACTGTGTTGCAGTTAGGAAGTGTAGACCAAAGTCCAATTTAGACGATGTTCAATCAATAACATATTGGTGGTGTGTTGGTTGAAATGACATCTTCCACTTATATTAGTTTGGTTATCGATATCGATCTAGTAATGGTATCTGGTAACAAGATAAATCGTAGCTGCCACTGACACACAGAATGCTTAGCAAATTCAGTGTGCGTGGGGAACGGAGTGTTATAGCACTAACCTCTTTCTTCCCATGGTTGGGCAGTTTACTGAACCATTATGGTATTATAAATACCAGTAATCTACATATATGTACGCGTACATGTATATTATATATCAACTTTCAATTTCAAAGCGTTCTGAACAATTCGAAGTTAATATTTGTTTTACTGGTTCAATGCGGGCTGTAAATAGTCATGCTTTTGTCAAATTAATGTCATGATGAATTTAACTTTTGGGTTACGAGCAACAGTTAGTTCATTTTAAAGTAAAAGTAAAGTGGTAAAAGCGCGACGGCTGTGGGTTCGATTACCACTCGGGATAGTAAAATATTTCATATTTTCATCTGACTCGTTAAGGCAAAGCGAGGCATAGAGTTTCGCCACTGTACACACAATACCTTGATAATTTGGCGCAAAGTGGGGAATGGAATTGTCTTAATGTGAACGGAGTGTTTTAACTAGGTTCCCAGGTTCCCTCAGCGAATTTAGGCAAAAGTGAAAAACTTGAGACATGACATTCACCTGCTGCCACTAGGCCCTGCGTACTCCGTTATACGGGTAATACCTATATATAAATATTTCATAAGTTATATTAATAATTTTAGCCTCTTAAATAATTATTTGATTATTTGTCTTTCGTAGAAGTGATATGGTGCGTTCTTATCCCAGCGGGAGATGTGTGCCAACAATGGCATGTAAAGATCTAGAAATTCAGGCCCTTTTTAAGAAAATACCGAGCGGGTTCTCCAATTTTTAAGCTTTCAAGAATTCAGTGTATAAATAAAATTAAAATAATATAGCAAGAAAGAGTTTTATTTTCAAATAATGATACCTTATCGCAAAAATTTCAACGTTACAAAAACGTGGAAATTAAATGAAATATTAGATTGAACCTGCTACCGCCGCGATCCCTGCTTACGATCAGAAGCTGTAACGACAGTCTCTCACTAGGGTATTTAGAACCCAATTAATCATATTCAATGCCGTATATAAAACTTTAAAATACGGATTCGCCCGCGGGGCCGAATGGATATTATTTTGTACATACAAATGACATATTCTAAGTGGCTTAGGTCATAGCACTTATGACTGCAGGTACAGATTTAAACAGTAATTAATTTTCAATTCTAGTCAGTGGTTCCTGAGATTCGCGTTTTCAGGCTAACAAAATCTTCGGATTTGATATAGTTATAACTTCAAATTTAATTTTAAGGAAATAATAATTAAATGGGAAACAGAGTGTCTTAGCACTAGGTTCCCTCTGCCTACCCGGTTGTGTGCGGGATACAGCGTGAACCTAATTTATAATATGTATATTGATGTGTATGATTTTCACTACTTGATCTCTATACTCTCCCTAAATAATATCACTAAAAATATTAATGGAAAGTTAAGATTTGAATATATATTTTTTACCTTTAGCAATATAAACAGCAGCACAAACGGACAAACCTATCACCAAATAACACAAAGTGATTCTCAACATAGTGATTATATTATAGAAAATTATAAGTTCTTATAGAAAATTCAATTATATTATAAAGTATTATATAAACGACTTTATCTAACAAAATTACCGGCTATTATGAGAAATGAAACTGCTCTGCCTTTGACCTTTGTAGTCGACTTGCTTTTATAATTATAAAGAAAAAATTGTGACATCCTTGAATGTAACGGACCATTGATTTGGTTCTAGTTTAAACTATTATTGTTTATTTATAAATTATATAACATAGGCTGTGGTGACGCAGTGGCACCAGGTATGATTTTAAACGCCTCTGTTCTAGGTTCGATTTCCGCTCGCAGGAATGAAATATTCAATTATTTTATTTTATTTGCCTCGCAACTGGCAATGCTTTCATAATACGGCGGAATCTGGGGAACGGAAGTGTCTGAATGACTGTCTTAACACTATGTTCCCAGGTTCCCTCTTCCCTACAATGCTATGCTATAAGAAGAACGTACATAAATTTGAATCAAAATTTTTTATTAATAAGGCCAGGTAGGTAAGCCAAATAGGCAAATCAGGTAGTTATTACTTCCATTATAGGTAACTATCCTCTCCTATAGGGTATTATAGCACGTTTACATCACAAGCACAACACAACACTGGGCAGTGTTTGCTCCGTTCAATCATTTAATGCGATTAGACTGCGAGCTTCGTAAATATACAATGTTTGAAGCTTCACATTACATATTACTAGTGTTTTGATGATTATAAATTATATTCACTGAAATTATTATTATTTGAGGCCGTCTTGGCGTATCATATGGCATCAAGACAAAAACCTGGTTGTTAACACGAAATGTCTCGGCGGACCTGGCGTTAACACGAGATGTCTCGAAAAAATCGGCGGAAAGTGAGGAACAGTGGTGAATGGGATATACGGGACAGAGCTTCACGCTCTCCACTTTTTACTAAAATTCGGGTTATTGCGTGTTTACTGGCGAAACTTACGACACTCTTTATCTTACTAGAACGATGGAAGTAACTCTTACCTAAGAGTGAGAATCGAACCCATAACTATGGTATTTACAGTTCTGATCACAGTGCAATATACATACTATTGATTATATTACAATTAATATTATCGTTACTCTAATATTCGTATCAAAAAGGCTTAGTTTGCAAAATACAATACACCGTGGAAAAAATATGTGGGTACAATTATGTAGGTTTTACTAATCAATAAATTAGAAATATTAAAATCTCATGTTTTTAATTAAACTTAGATTGAAATGAAATTTAGTTAGACTATAGTAATTTCAATAGACCTAATTTTAGAAGATCGAAATGTGCAAATAATGGTAGCTTAATATACCTACCCTACTATATATAAATACAGCCTGAGAGGACGACTGAAGAGTATAAATAAGATTATAGAAAAATATAGTATAAAAAAAGCTTCACGCTGCATCCCGCACACAGCAGGTTAGGCAAAGGGATAATCAAAAATAATAAATACTCAGCTAGTTATTACCACTTAAAGAGAGTGCGTCATACTGTCATTTGATTGAACACCACAAACACCGTCGGCTATAAGTGTAATAGCGATTTATAATATTACAAAGTTAGACACGTGGTTTGTATTTAATACTAGACATGGTTCCTGGTTTTACTTATATATGGCTTCATACATATCATCAACTGTAGTACAAGCAATGTTTGAGGGTTCGTTTTAGTCTTGACAGGATATGGGTTCGGTTCCGTAACCGATACGTAATATATATTCCCCAAACTGGAATTGAATTCACGTCCATCATGTAAAGCCAGAGAGGTCCCAATTGTACCACTATGTTTAACTAAAACGTTTAATCTGAATATTAAACTATTTTGAACTCTATTTCTAAATAAGTAAAATATATTTTCATTTGATAAAATTGAATTTAAAGTTAACATTGAGAAGGCGTACCTTCCATTACCGCGACAATAGACGCTAGGTTAGTTGTAATTAATGGTTTTGTATAATTTTACTTCCAGTATAGTAATATAGGAAATGTTAATTGAATTACACTAGTTAAAGAAAGTTGTTAGAGTTGAGATGGTTTTAAACTATGTAATGTGTGGTTTCGTAGTTCAAAATACTATGTCTTGCTCCCTAAACTACCGTTTTTTTAAGGTTCCCTAGTCCGAAGAGTAATACGAGGCCATATTACTTTTAGCTTTTCTTTTATTCAAAACAGTGTTAGCTCTATAGGTGTATATTCTTCGTAATGCGTACAACTAATAAGTAGCTACATAATTATGTATTATGCTCTTGGTAGTTTCTGTTCATGACATATTATTTATTTTTACGGCTTGTCTATTGATTATAGCGTGACGTATTATAGTCCATAGCCTTCTTAATAAATGAACTATCTAAACAAACAATATTCTTTAATATGAACTAGTAGTTCCTGAGATTAGCGATCTCAACCAAATAAACTTTTTTTTTGTAACATTACATATTATTTTTATTATTAATATATATTATTAAAATTTAATACAACGTAAATAACTTAAATTCTTCTAAAAAATCCAAGAATGCTTCAATGACCCACATTACAAGTAGATTGTGAACCCAGCATCCAATTGAACAGATGCACTCTCCCGCAAAAACCAATTGGAGACGACGAAATGCACTACATTCGATTTGTCTACAATAAGATTAAATACGTAGTTCCTGGGAACTATTTGTTCCCCCGAGTGGGATCGAACTTATAACAAAAGCTTCACATCACTATTACTTCAATTCTCTCTTTTTATTGTAATTAATTCATATACATATAAATATAATAAGTAAGACCTATATACACTGTCACCTACATACATTTACATATGTTGCAGTAGCGGCGCCCCGCGGCTTCGCCCGGGTTTTTTTTGAGATACATTCATTCATTCATATTTTAAGAAAAATTGCTTAGTTGTTTTAATATGGTAATCCACACCTAAATAAATCGTAACTTTAATTTTTCACGGGAAATGTACTTAAATTCGGTTCAACTGATCCGGAGATGAGCCCAGACAAGAACCAATTAGAAAGACAGACAGACATAAATTCTAAAATTGTTTGTCTGTGTTCCAGTATTAATTTAATATCACAGACAGACCTTCTAATTTTATTTCTATGTATATTTACATAATAAAAGCCTTATACAATCCTGAGAGGTTTCAAAAAGTCACATTGTTTTAAAACACGTGTTAATGCAATATGCATGTCTGTACGTCTCACAGCTAAGGTCCTAAACCTTTCATAATAAATCTAATGTGGGAGGATAAAAATATTCCGCCTTACAAATGTATAAGAAACAAAGCGATGGTAGTTCTTATGTATATTTATGAATGAATCATTCTATTTTTTTTTCTTTTTAGAATAATAGTACGGATTTTTTCGTACAATTTGGAGATATTGTGTGATTAGCTATAGTCCTCACAAAGCAGGGTAGGCAGAGGGAAACTAGAAACCTAGTGTTAAGAAACTTCCGTTTCTCACTCTCCGTCCTCTTTTAGAGGCAGTTTTGCCTTTTGCTTCAATCACCAGAACGCTAAAATGAAAATAGTTTGATCATAATTCTTGGGATTGAACCCACTGTTACTGGCTTTGTTTACTTTACTGCATCCTGTTTAAGTAACACGTCAATATGCCACTGGTATAAAGTAAATACAATTTTTCTCATAGTCAAACTAAGTTATCGCCCGTCTAAATTGCATTACGTCTTACATGTTCGGTGCAAAGTATAAGACATAGAGGATTAATTATAATTATTTTATACGACAAGGTAATCGTATATCGACTCCAGTTCAGTCTCTATGAAGGTGGATATTAGGAACGTACTAGGAGAACCTGAGGTGATACGTAATAATACTTAATAATTTTGGAGAACATCTAGACCTTAGCACAGACTTCACACCTATCTGGGCATAATATTAATAAGAGCATTAACATTAACATAACAAAAGGAAAGTTAGTTTTGCATAAAAAGTTAAATAAATCAAACCTTCATAGAGTTATTTTATACTAATTATATCTTCAAGTCGGATCTTTTTAACGTAGTTTTTTTTTTTGTCAAAATAAGTGGTATTAATTTTTAAGCTATATAACTAATAATTTTAAAAACTACAAATCAATTTAAACACATAAACGATACCTCCTATATAAAAAACTATCACAAATCATGATTATCATATCATTAGCAAAGAAAACCGCTACCGCTCATACCTTGCTACCTCTCAAAGCAGGTTACAACTGCATTTGGTGTATACAGTACACACGAGCAGTTGGTACCCAATGCTTTATTAGATCCAGTCTGGCTATGATGCAGTTCTAAATAGAAATTTCATTCGTACAAAGATTCTACGCTTATTCTATGATTTGATATTGTGAGGGTAGATTGTATTTTATTTATAAATAGACTAGACTAGAAATTTAGTTAGCTGTTGATTTTTATTTTTGTTTGCTTGTTAATAAAGGACTCAAGGAAAGGAAAAATTTTCAAATTTCATTGCGAAATTATGTATTATAAAAGTTATGCTATTTTAAATATGAAATATGCTATTATGCTATTGTATGGAACAATAATATTTTTACTTAGGAAAAGGTACACTGAAAAAATATATTGGATCTATATTTTAAGCAATTTATCATATTAAGTTTTTAGTTTGAGATAGTTTAAAGTAAATAAAACAATATAACTTCTAATTTACTTGTTTAATGAAAAGCAAGAAAAACCAAAACTGTAATGAACTTTTCGCTTATGTAATAATTAACTCAGTACAACACTACGATTTGGCTTTAATTTCACTTTTTTATTCTCATCTTTCTATACTATATTTCCTTAGTTTGAACCCTGAACCCTTTACATAAATAATGTATACCTTGTCCGGTAAAAGAATAATGCTCCATAGCTTAGCTGTTCACGGGCATATCGGCATTCCGCATTCCAAAGAGTTCAAAAGAATATTTAATAAGAAATCTGTTTCCAAAAGACATCTTTTCTATATAATAATAAGAAATACTTATATTTCACTCTGAAACGATATAGTGCAGCGTTAAGCTCCGTCACTCGACACGTAATGTCTCAAATTCGGACATAATGGACGGAGCTATATACCGGTCAAAACATAAGAGGAACTATATTTTAAACTATTTTTTATAATTTACGTACTATCATTTGATACTTCCAATACTTCTACACGGAAGTTATCGCATATTTGCAAACATTCATAAATACAAAAGACTACGGCTTACGGCTTTAATAAAAGATTCCTGCATACTCGCAGGGAATGCTCGTCGAGCTCAGGGAGTTCCGCGCTCGCAGCCGCTCAGTTATTTTCCATTCATTTACTAGTACTAAAACGTGTGACTGTAAATGCAAGAAGCTATGGGTTCGATTCCCACTCGAGGAAATCAAATATTTAATAATTTCATTTTTTCACTCTACTGTTAAGGCATTGCGTTGAGCGACGGAACACAACACCGCACTTTGCCTTGTCACCAAACCGAAGAATTGTTAATTTTAACTATTAAGCCCCCCGAGTGAGAATCGAACCCACCGTCGTCCGTCACGTGGGCTGCGCGACGACATTAAATATTCTATCTAAAACGTTCTATCCATCTCTATTAGAGTGCGTGTTACGCCTAGTTTAGTTTAGTTTAGGTTTACGTCAATTATGCATGGCTTTCCATAAAATGGGTGGTGACAATAGAATAGTAGAATAGAATATATAATACGATATATGTATAATGACGTATAAATGTATTATAATTCACATAAACACGTGTATAGGTAAGTGTATGGTGAAAGTTGTAAGCGTCGCGCGGTTCCTTTTTTATTATTATTATTAGCTTTGTTATCCGTCCATCTGTCTGTCAAGAGCTTTTATCTCAGGAGCGCCACTAGATATCGAAATTCAAACTATATTCTCAGATCGAAAAAATTGTATTTCTATATTTACTGGAAAAAAATTGGCCGTTTATATCGCAAAAAACGCTTATTGACACTATAAAGGGAATAAAAATTAATAGAGTATCTTCTGGTTGACCTAGAATTATAAAATTTGGCAGCTAGTATCTAAGAAAAGAAAGAAAGGTAGAAAAAATAGCCTTAAAAGGGGAACAAAATTTGGTAGAGCCGCTAGTTTGAGGTATCAGGTAAAAAAGCTCTGGCCAAACTAACCTTGAATTTCAGAAAAATCCTCCAATTTTGTACGGAACCCTCGATGGGCGAACCCGCCTCTTGAGTTTTTCTATTTTCTCTATAAATAAGTAGATTACCTAGTAGTATTTCGTTGAAATGAGAATGTGAACCAGTATCTACAGTCAATACACTCTATTCTCCTACAAACTAACCCACAATCATGCAGTTACGATGACGGAAGGTGAAAATGCACTAAATTATCATATCGACGCCATTGTCCCGCCGCGCCGCCCTCTGGAGCACGTCCGCTTTGTAATGTTACGTGAATTATGTTGATCACCTCATTGTTAATATTGAACTTCTTAATTAACCTTATTTTTCTTATAAAAGCTGCTTAAATGAAAATATGGTTGAGGGATCGATTCTCAATCGAGTAAAAGAATTAATTGATATTTTCACGATGTGGATAGTGAGAGTGGAAATAGATGGTCTTTTTGAACGAACCCATGTGGTATCGATCTGGGAAAACTGCCGCAGGTAAGCTATTCCTCAGATGTGTGGCTTATGGAAGGAAGTTCCTACTAAACTTAAAAGTTTTAGTAGCTGATAGTACTTTGCATCAGATGAGAACAGCACTCCATATAAGGCCGAACCTAGGTCCTATACACGGCCAATCAGTGTTTCGGCGTGAAGTACCCTGTTGCTAGAATAACACTTTAAACTTAGCTTCACGCTGAATCCCTAGCGATAACAGAGATAACAGAGCGCCAGACGCTACGGTCTCTACATATCTCTTTCTCTTCGTCCACTGTCATCAAACTCTTTATACATGCCGTCGTCATGCTTTTTCCAGTTATTTGTTTACTCCTGTTTTGATATTGTGTTTTCGAAGGTCAACCGAGGTCTCCCCTTGCATCTCTTACCGCTCACTTTTCCATCATAAAGAGCTATAAATAGCACTGTTAATTTGTTAAAAGTATTGATCTCTAGAAAAATGGTGACATAATCTCAAAATGAATATCAACACTAGTGTCAGTGTAACTAGAACACAAAGTAACAATAAGTAATTACTTGGTCTGGAGCCAAGTAATATCTGTTTAATTTTAGATAATGTGGTTAAGCTTAAGGTCGTCGTGGCACAGGGGCACAAGCGTGTGACTGTAACGCGACGGTTACAGGTTCGATCCCCATTCGAGGAAAAGAAATATTTAATTAAATTTATATTTTCATTTTTTCTGCCTGATGTCGGTGTCCATGTTATTAAAAGACGAAAATAATCCAGGTTAGTAAAAAATAGATGTGTATTTCAAGCGAGCAAAGCCGCAAGCTGGTTGCTAATATTAAATATATGTATATAATTTCCTCGCGCGCGATTGGAACCCACAACACCATTTGCGCCATGGCATTATATACCTTATAAAAAAACAGTTTAAAAATATTTAGAACGTAATCATAAAACTTATACTAGGGCAACATTTTTATATGTTTTTGTTTGTTAACTATATTAATAGATTTATATGAAATAAGCAAAGTTTCTTACAAATATTGAAGACCGGGACCAAATTCGGGCGAAAACTGAAGTAGTTCTATCAAGGGAAACCCTTCTCAAAGTTTTTAATAGAGTTCCTTTACCCGTTCATATATTATTCTATATTATTTTCATTTTCTGTTGAATTTTATCCTATAGGATAATGTACGGGTGAGGCCGTCACTTGAGTTCCGCCACTCAACATGCAATGTGTCCGATATTGGACGGAAAGTAGGGAGCGGAGAGTTACATTACTAGGTTCCCTCTCCACGAAAACTCGATTTCTTTTATATAAACGAAAAACCAAATATCACTACATCCATGAAAGACCAAAAGATGACCAAGAATGTTTAAAGTATTTAAAATAAAACTATTTAACTGTACTAATTATGTATATTTAGGCCGGTCTTTATACATCGTTCTCATTTATCAACTAGACATCTATGAATGAAAAAGGTATCTCAAGATCGATATCAAACTTGAGAGTGGTTTATAAATACGGTGCTTAATATTATACATTTTTAAAATCCCGACGTTTCCATCGCCGTCCGTGGTCACGGGTTTAGGTACATTAACAAATAGGTTATTTAGACCAATTTACATTTTAAAGTCTTATTTCCTATCGCTATCAAAAACAATTAATTCTAACAATGCACTTCACGCTCGGTGGTAACGAGTTCACAGATGGCTAATTTTATAAAAGGTCGGATGTAAATTCAAACAAATACTGGTTTACGTTTAAAAAATCACTTCCTAGAGTAAATAGGAAATGTTTAATTATTTTCATTATGTTTTTTTATATTGATGCATAGGCTGTCGAGGCGAGTACAGCTTTAGATTGTAAGCGACTCCCTTCCCTCGGTGAAAACATTATTTTTCGCTGACAAGAAGATAAGCACGGCGTTGAGTGCCGCCATTCAACATACAATGTGTAATTAGGAGATTCTCTCTGGAAGAGATGTAAAAAACACCAACACTTAACTAATGTTATTTTTCCATGTGTTTTATATATGCAGTTAGGTAGAGTAAATCTAGTGGCAAGACTCTCCAGTCTCTACTTTCGTCTGTTCGAACTCAATGTGGATTATTCTTATTACCAGAGCGGCGAAATGAAAACAATTCTTTCTCCTGAGTACGAATCGAACCCACAGCTTTCGAGCTTACAATCAGACTTTCTTCCACTGCTCCACGGCCTCAACACATAGAATCAAGTATTTACGAGTAACCCGTACACAGTGTTAAAGTAGAAGTTAGTGGCTTAGTAAACAATAATTAACTCGGAACTCAATCTGCTACCCATGGAGGTGATTGTTTTAAACTTTACCCAACTTGGACTGAGCTTTGAGAGCTAATCCTCTGGACTTACTGTTATGTTGTGGAATGTTAAATCTGGCTCTGGCCACCAGTCGAAGCGCGTCGTTGAGTTCCGCCATTCGGAAAGTGGGGAACTGAAGTATCTTAATGGGAAGGGTATATCTTAACATTAGGTTCCCAGGTTCCCCCTGCCAACCCTACTATGTGCGGGATACTGGGTAAAACTAAAATAAAAATATCTATACTAAACAAAATCAGGATACCATATTAAGACTTTTTAATATTGACATCTTCCTTTTAATGTAATAAATAAATTAAATTACATATATTTTATATTTTTAAATGTCTTTTCGCTATATATAATGCTATACTAAGATATATTCAATACACGAACGTCTTAACTCGCTTGTCGGTACAAGTTTTCAGTGGATTTCACCGGAAGTGCCTTTCAGACAGCCTTGTTCGCTTAAACAAGTAACGGGTCTCTACACTATTGTAAAGTACTAACTTGTCTTTGTACTATAGAGCCGTAGTTGAAATGATAAAGTGGTTATGGGTTCGATTCTTATAGATAATATTTATTTATTTTTTTCGGCTTTATTCTGGATTCTCACACACAGTAGACACATGGAATCTAATGTTAAAACACTCCGTTCTCCATTTTTTGCTGAATTCTGGAAGCATTGCGTGTTAATTGACAGAACCTACCACCGAGCTTTATCTCGAAAAAAAAATCATAATATTATTTTTTTTTTTCTCGAGTGATGATCGAATCCACGATCAGTCGAATTTACAGTCACACTTGCGCCTCTGCGCCACGACTGGCCTCAATAGCCTAATACGAGAGATACATAATGATTTTTCAATGTTTTTAAATAACAAAAAACAATAAGAGCCAATACAAATCACCAAAAAAAAACGTAATTTCCGTTCAATCGTGTGAAATTCGATACCAATATCGAAAACAATAAATACACACAGACCGACTGTCGGTGTCGGCCGTGAATTATTGATCACGACTGTAACGCTAATATAATGAAAACGATGTTCGCGAAATAATTACTATTTTGTATTATACATACATACATTATGTATATATAACCATTATTTTAATTATTTTGTTGTTATGTTTAGTAGAATAGCTAGAGGCCACTCGTGGTGCGCGTGACTTTACACGCAATAGTTTGTGGGTTCGATACCCAGTCGAGTAAATGAGATATTTTATAACTTTATCTCTTCAATCTGGTTTCGAGGCAAAACGCAGCGTTGAGTTACGCCACTCAACACACAAAAGCTCCTTAATTGAGCGGAAAGTAGAGAACGGAGTTTCTTAATAATAGGTTATCTCTGCATTCTCTGCTATGTGCAGGATGTTAAAAACCAAAAAATATAACTTAATACATAACTTCAATTTGTTTAATCGACCGATTCGAACACGGGACCATCGTAAAAGATAACGGTACCATTAAACATGGAGGTAAAAAGCATAGTGTGTGGTCGACTCCCTTACTCGCTTAATCCGTAGTTAAGTTGACGTTGTTCCAACAGAATAGATAATTTGATTAGGGCTATTATAAACTATTTTTTATAATAATATATTTAGATTTATTTTTATTTATATTATAATTATTTTAGTTATAGAAACCTGTAAAGTATGGTGTACTAGTTATTGTATTGAATCTACATCAATATTATGAAGCTGAAGGGTTTGTTTGTGTGAAGTGCTAATCTCAGGAACTAGCGGGTCGAATTGAACAATTATATATGAATCTTCCGTTTATCGAGGAAGGCTATAAGGCTGTAATACATCACGTTAATTGTTTCTATTTAACTCACTGTACCTGCGTTCTAATTCATCTTTCACACAAGTATTCAGGCTTATAAAATTAATTTCATTTAATATATTTAGTAGTTATCCATAAATATTATTGATTACCTCTCAATGCTGTTTTAAAATCAATTAAAACAATAAACGAAGTGTTCTAACACTATTTTCTCTCCACTTAACGGGTAAAAGTAAAATCTATATTATATTACAGTGTATAAGTTTGTAGTCACCTTAGTTCAACATACAGGTAGTTAGTTGCAAGTAGTTTACGCGAAAGTTAGAGCAGACAGCGTACCGGCGTGTGTAATAAGGCACGATGTAATTACTATTGACTGGCTATAGCATGTGGCTTTGTTTGATAATTATATTTTTTTAGATTCCCGCTGTATCCCGGTACCATTAATATACTTCCGTTTCTCACTTTGCGCCGAATTCTGGAGGCATTGAATGCTGAGAGGCGGATCTAAACGCTACGTATTGCCTCGTTACCAGAGTGAAAAAAGGAAAATATGAACTATTTAATTTCCTCGATTACAGTCGAACGCGCTTGTACCTGCAACACGACAGGCTTCAAATAGTTATTACGGATGTTCAGTGGCATAGTGTGTCAGGGTTTGAAGGTAAGCGCAATTGTTGTAAGTTCAATTCCTGCTAAGGGGGTATGATTATATTAAAATCGTTAATATTTCTTTTTGAAATTTTGGCACAAGCTTCCCTCAGCCTACTTTGCTATATTAAAAAAATATATATTTTTTATATTCACGCTTTATCCCGTATTCACGCTTTAAGGTCATAAAGCAAAACTATTATTAAATGATCCATAAAATAAAATTCGAAAGTAATTCCTAAAGGTATTTAATAATATGCAAAAAAAATACAAAGTATAGATTACATATCAGCCAAAATTAAAATTTCTTTCATAATTTATTGTAATCAATGACTACAAATAGCTGTCATTATGCATTAAGCACGCGGAGTGACGGAAAAAAGTGGGATGCTTATTATAATGTACACGCAGGTGTTTGTGGGTTCGATTTTTAGGTCACTCGGTGACTTTTCTGTTAACTTTTTATGTGATAACTAGCTTTACCTACGGCGTCGCCTTCTTCAATTAATGAATAGTTATGAGATTAACTTGGTCAAGCAAAGATTTTCGTCTGTCTCGAACGTTTTTACAAAATTTCATTTTCTTATTGACCGGCGGAACCTAACACCGTATTTCTAAGCTGGCACAAAAAGCTAAGTAATCACTAAGACGAGAGACGAGAGACGTTAAAAGCAATTAAAACGTCAAATCTAACTAACCTTAAACAATGAATTTATTATTTAATCCAAAGTCAAAACAAAGCAGACCGCAATACGAGCAACAATTACTCATAAACTTTGCCAATAACTCAATACACCTATTGCTGAGCTCGCGTCAGTGCCAGGGCTGATGTGGCCAGGTAATAAGAGAATTTCAAGATATTCCTGATAAAGAATTTTATTTTTAATATACCTCATATAGTATAGTTTGGACTTCCACTCATGGAAAAGAATAAGTTTCATTTCTTCGCTCTACCAGAGCAAGGCACAAGGCAACGTTCAGTTTTGATTTCCTTTATTTAGCACACATTGTTTTAACCCTAAGATACAGAGTAAAGCTAATAAAAGTTTCCACAGTAGTTTATAAAGACATTGTTTCATAGTAATAGATGTTATTTAGACGTTAAGGATCACAGGCGTTTTAAAAAAACCTTATACTCTTTGTACAGCATCTTGTAGAGAATCTCCCTTTTATCTAGTTTTTGTTTGTTTAATGAGCAATACGTTTCATTTGATTATTCAAATATAGCTAAGTACTAAACTGATTTAGATGAAACTTTACATTAACGTATTGTATGCATGAGAATAGGACATAGGCTAAAATTTTTGTAATGATTTTGTATAATTAGATTATAATATAACAATAATTTTAAGCGGGCGAAGCCGCGTTTTGGTTCTATTAACTAATATTTTACAAGGAAAACTCAGATGCCGCCTTTACTTATAAGCAATCAACTGTCAAATAAAAACAATACAGTATAACCTATATACCTATGTCACGTGAACGTCTCACAAATAGTAATCTAATTTGGCAACCCTACTATAAATTCTCACAGCTAAACGCACCTGACTATGGAGTGTAGTGTAAGAGACGACTGTTTTTTTTTATTTATTTTTTTTTAATTTTAAAGTTGCGTAACTTAAGATTGTATATTATCTAAGCAGGCTAAGTTTTTATTTAGATTTTTTTAGCGATTCTTCTGAAATTACTAATTTATTATCCATTACATTTAAAAAAATAATTTACATAGCCATATGAAAAAATAATGATTGAGGCTTGTCATGGTGCAGGTAACGAGAGGTAAAGAGCGAACGAGCATTAAATTCCACCACTCAACACGCACTGCCTCTAGAATTCGTCGGAAAGTAGAAGACGGAAGTGTATTAGCACTAAGTTTCCAGTTTTCTTCTGCATGCGCTGCTGTGTGCTGGATACTGCGTGGAGCTAAAAATATATATTTAACTATTATAAGGACTTTGCGGGTATGTTTTGGGTACGTTATAAAAATATTTTATATAATAGATTAATATCAACAGTCTCCTAGACTATACGAAATATCGTATAAAGTTTCTCGCCTTTCATATAATTTTTCAAGTTCCCCGAGAAATAACTAGCTTTGTTGTATTTTAGTAGATATCCTTTATTTTCCTATAGTTCTAAAAACTATTCAGAATTTACTCATATTATGGATTATTGTTTGAAAAAAAAAATTTAAATAGTGAGTTGGTGGTGTCTAGAGAAACAGAGTGTCTCAACACTAGGATCCCAATGTACGTATCAAAAAATCCTCACGTCATTTGTCTTTATTAAAATAAAAAGTATTCAATATCGATATTAAGTAACTAATATGTGTTCAGTTCGTACTTGTCAATGTATGTATGGATGAGTGACATTATGTATAGAATAAACGAGTGTTTATAAACACCAACGACGATCCATCGACTGAAGTGTCCTTGATGTGTCTTCATATAAGATAACTAATAATCTAGAGTTTTTATAATTTATGAGAAAGTAAATATTATTGTGCTTATCATTTTTATTAGAGTTAAGGGTAAAAGAACCTATGAGGGCGTTTAAGATATATGAATAAAGTCTATTTTTAACATTTTTGTGAAAGTAATGTCAATATTAGTACCTATCAGTTTGATGAGATAAGCTATCCGGTGCAAGAAGTGTGAAGATATTTATCATTTTGGACATGAATTTTAACCTGTATAGCTCAGTGGATATATTAAGGGTAAATGAAATGAAAGATAAAATATGTAATAAATAAAATAAAAGCGTGACGTTTAGTTACGTCACTTAACACGCGATGCCTTCAGCTTTCCGCGTAAAATGGGGAACGAAGTGTGTTAACACTAGGTTACACGGTCCTCTGTGCCTGGCATAGCAGAGTACCATATGCTATCTAAAAAATATTTCAAAAATTATTACTTCTCAACTAGACCGACCTATCTCTTCACGCATCGCGTAAAACCCATAAATTTATTTCTAAAACCCCATTAAAATTAACACTAAACTAAAGAGCAGTCCCCATACACATAATTTGTGTGTTTTTTACAAAGGTGTTGCGACATCTCGAGTGCCAGGAGATAAACATTCAAGAGATCAAGTTGTAATCCTCTTATTTTATAAGGAAGATTTAATAGTGTTTTAAAGGGAGCTAAATTTTTAGTTTTATGATAGTAAAAGTTAAAAATGTTATGTGGAACTTATATAGTTTTTTATTTTATTATCCGTTAATAGCAAAGGGAGATGGCCTAGTGTTAAAACACTCCGTTTTAGGATTAGGAACTGTAGACGAAACTTATGCTGAATAGGGATTGAATCAATATCAACCAACTTTGTAGTCAGACGCTATACTGATGCACCACGATACGTTTTTCACTTTACGGTGTATCGCACCAAGCCGGGTAGGCACAGGCTTGGGAAGCTAGTGTTAAGACACTTCGTCCCCATTAAGACACTTGCGTGAGCTGTACACGAAGATCATTTAAATATTATTTTTGGCCAGAGTGGAAATCGAACCCACATCTGAAGCACTTACAGACGGAAGCTGACCCACTGTGTCACTATACCCTCTATCTAGTATAGATAACATATAATTTAGTAAAACATTTACATCCTCCGTATAATCTTTTTCTAATGACTACTTGAGGTGTCGCGACACTCCGATAAGAGGTGGTAATGATCCTTGTACTTTTATCAGGTTGAAATTTTAATAGCTTACATATTTTTGTGTACTTGAATCGTTTTTTTAATTTCACGCTGTATCCCGCACTTATAAAGGTAGGCAGAGGAAACCTGGATTTGAATACGCATTTTTAAAAGAAAATGTCAGTATTGCTCACCACTTGCCTGGGCACCTAGTGTTAAGACACTACTTTACCCACTATCCGCCGAATTCTGGAGTTATTACGTGTTGAGTAGCAGAAATCTATAAATATCTTTATATACCAGAAATTATGAATATATTTAGTGCCTGAAGAAATATAATTTGCAACTTGAAACGAAATTTACAGCTTCATTATTTAATATTATTTTTTAATTAATATTGCCCTCTTACAACAGAGCAGAAAGAGTGTTAAGACACTTCGCTCCTCACTTGCGGTTCAATATTCAACACATTGCATTGTCTATAGCGGAAAACAATATAATATATAATAATACCAGATCGAGGATATGAAAATGATCCATTTCCCCAAACAATAATCGAACTCACTACCCATTTACAGTTTCCATTATAATAATTACAAAATTACAGACTTTTAACGTGACATAAAGAACTGTAGGGCCCGACCTATCGTTACTCTTTAGTCGTTAGTCGTTACATATCTTAACGTTCGCACGACACGAGGGCGCCGGCCATATTAGAAAATGACTATAAAGATAACTTTTCAAGTTATGACACTAATATATTATGTGGTGACCTAGATAGTGTTGTTTGGAGTCACTATGCTATTTTAATGCATATAATTGGTTTATGGTTTCGCATATAGAAGGGAAGGCGGCTAGAATTGAGAGTTAAGACACTCCGTTTTCAATTTCGGTGATCATCATCAGGTGACCCGAACGCTCGTTTGCCTTGTGCTTTTTCCATAAAAAAAAATATATATTTCCTAATCTTCGAAATATTGTTGCACTTTGAATTGTTATATATTTGTTTCGAGGATCGATCGATGAAAAAAATCATTCCACAAAGAGGGCATCGAACACACAACCGTTGTGAAAAATGGAGTGTTTTAACACTAGGTTTACTCTTCCTACCAAGCAACAGCGAAACGTATAGTTATATTACATTACTTTAAGAGATTGCCTATTAATTTGTCACCAGCTTCTTTTCACAGCTCACAGAGTTTCGTAAAAATTTTTACTAAATTTCAAAACATTCGTCTTCATGTTTCATAATTTTTCATTACCCGCAACACGCTTTGAGCCACTTTTTAAGTGATACAAATCAATCCACGTCAGAATCACGGTAATAAATTACCCCATCTCATTTTTCATTTCCACCCCATGTTGTGTTTTTTTAAACACTTTTTTAAATTAACGTGGGCGGGCATCGAACCCCCTATAATGCAGATGTCGCTTAAATAAATGTTACGGTTAATTTACATTACGTGATTATTTATTATCTTTTGATTTAGAAATTGTATTTTTCAGTTAAAATTGTAGTTAAAAGTGTTTTTTCTACAAGAAATATATATTTTTTATTGTTTTTTAAGTAATTAACACGTTTCGTACTGTGAATATAAAGAGCGTACTTTGATTTTATTTCTTCTCCACTTTCAATATAATATCTAGTTTCAATAAATATGATCTATAAAGCTAAAAAACTAGAAAAAACTAGAAAACGGCTCAACTGTGTGACTAATAACGCGGCAGGCTGGGGGTTCGATTCCCACTCGAGGAAATGAAATATTTAATATTTTAATTTTTTTGCTTTGGTGTAGAGGCAAAGCACGGCGGTGAGTTCCCACCCCAAAATGCGCAATGTTTCCAGAAATTGGCGGTAAAATTGGGAACGGATTGTCTCAGCACTGGAGGGAGCCTCCCTCTGCCTATCCTGCTACATGCTGAATACAGCAGGTGAAGCCTAGTGTCAAAACATTTCGTTCTTAGCTTTCCTGTCAAATTTGGAAACATATTGTCAACTAAGTCTAAGTGGCAGAACTCAACGCTGCAGTTATTGAAATATAACACAACTATAGAGGAGAAATATTAAAGCAGACCGCACGGTACGGTCAGTAGCGTATTTATTCAGTCTGAAGCAAACGTATCCTCGCCACACATTATTGGTAACCGAATAGTTTGAAATGAGAGTAGTAGCTGCAAAAAAAATAATTTTAATTATTACTGAAACAAATATTTTATTCATGGTATAAAAATTTTGTGATAATTATTGTGTTGTGTATTTGTGATTATTTATTATATTCACGTTACGTTAGCGGGGTAGACAGAGGGAACCTAGTGTTGAGACCCACCGTTTCCCACGCACCGAACTTTTTATGAGTGTTAAATGACATTTCCCAAAAGGAGAATCGATCCCACAACCGTCTCTTTCACAGTCAAACTCTGTGCCAATTGCAAATTAAAACAAACAAACTTTAGATTTAATCTTCGCTGCCTATAACAGTTCAAAATAAAAAATCAAATTTCAAATACAAAATTCAAGATATTTAATTAAAATCCGTTCGCCATTGCCATCACTACCTCACTACAGTATAGTACAGAAAGGGTGAAACACCATTGAAAACGTTCGAACGATCATAAAAGGAATTTGAATCTGAATGCTTAGTGTCGGATTACCCTCTACCCCACTAGGATGGACCAGTGTCCTCTGTAAGTGGATTTATTGGAAACTAAATTGGAAATTTTAAATCCTGCTCTTTATAGTTTTGGAAACTAGCTGAAGTATGGAAAAGTTTGTTTTTGGTTGGTTTTGTTTGTTGTTTTCGTTTTTGAATCGTAATGAGAATAAGGTGAGTTATCACTGGGTTGCCAAGTTCCATCGGCCTACCCTGCTATATGCGGAATACACCGTGAAGCTAAAAAATTGATTGTAGTTAAACCAGGACAAATTATTCGTATACAAAAAAATATACGAACAGACATACAAAAAACAAAATTACACAACCAAATGAAACAAAAAAAAAATGCTTCCATATAAACAAAATTTTAAAAAAGACAATTTCATAATATCCTTTACAAAACAGCTACGCTCCATTCGCCCTACATTCCTCCTCTATATATCTTTTCAAATGTACCGTCAACTACGAAACACTCGAGATCCTCATGTCCTTAATTGAGAGAGAAATAAAAGGTAGAGACGTCGTAACATAATCAAAAGCCTCTTAACCTATTTACGTGGAAAGAGTATACGGCTTATCATTGTAAGGGAAATGTAAAATGTTACTTTAATTAACTAACGTCAGTCGTCGAGGTGGAACAAGAGTATGTGAGTTTTGGGTTCGATTCCCGGGAAATTCTTTCACTCGTAATGAGGAAATGCAAATATTAAATATTGCATTCCCGGGAGTATTTCTTTTACAATTGTCATATGCCAAGAATTATTTTATTTATATTTAGGGTTCCGTACCTCAAAAGGTAAAAACGGGACTCTTATAGAATATTTTTTTCAAAATATTTTAAAGCTGCTCTGCTGCTGTTTCATTTGCTTAAGATAAGAAAAAATATTATACTTACGTTATCTACATCAACACATATATATATATGGAAAATGAACCCAAAACAATCATCTATAGAAACAGGTACGACGGTAATTAATCAAAAGACTTTTGTCCCAATTTCGTAACAAAGTCAAAAGGCGTTATAGGTTAAGAGTAACCTAATTACAGGGAAGGACCGTACGGTTGGCGGTAAAGGAAATGTAGGTGTGTCATTATGTCTGTTTTATTGAGAAAACTATGAAACCTAGTGAATGAGCGCGTTTTCAACGGTGTTTTTTTCGCTTGACTTCGTTGAATTTTGATTCTATACAATGGCCCTCACAAGCGTGCGATGTGATGGTTGTGGGTTCGATCCCCACTCTGAGGAAAGAAATATTTTATATTTTCATTTTACGCTCTGGTAACGACGCAAACCGCGGTGATGAGTCCCGCTCATCACATCGAGTGTTGAGTGTGCGTTTGAGTGTCTTAGCACTACATTCTCACGTTCACTCTGCCTACCCTGCTATTTTTGGAATAAAGCGTGAAGAATTTCATTCTGTTGTTTGGAATATGTTTCGAATGGAATATGAATCTTCCCACTATTTTGTTCTATTTTAAAAGAAAGAGTAACTATTATATTTCTTTTGAAAACCTACCGTTTGGAACATTTTGTAGCTTACAAAACTGTTGTAGATTCTCGTAGTTTACTAGTGCTTTATTAATAATTCCTCTCTCCTCACCCTATACTCTACGCGTACATCTGACGAATAAAAGAACACACAGGTAAATTTAACCGGTATCCATACGAAAACTAGAAAAAGTCGACAAACAAAGTCGCACTCAAAGACTAGTATCTTACCCAATTAACATTTTAATATCCAGACATTACCTTAATAATTTTAAGACATTATGCAGAGAACGTGACGTACAATCAAATGACAAACCAGTGTACTTGTGGAACAAGCAATTATTATAATGAGCGCAAACGCATCAACGAGCGTCTTGTGCCTATCTGTGGAGATGGTTATTAATATCATCTTCCTACTGAAAGGATGGGTTCTACTGTGCTTTAGAATATGATAGAAGAAAGAATATGAAAAAAGAAAAATATGATGGAGAATTCACACAAAATTAGTGCATACGACCACTGGTGCTGATTTTATTATTTTAGATTAAAATTGTTTTAGGCAAAGTAAAAAAATTGGCACAACAGGTCTGAGGCCTTCGTGGCGTAGGAGCACAAGGATGTGGCTGTAACGCGATGGTTGTGGGTTGGATCCCCACTCGAGGAAACGATATTTACTTAAATTTAAATTTCCGTTTCTTCGCTCTGGTATCAACTCCCGCCACTCAACACGCAGTGCCTCCAGAATTCGGGGCAAAGTAGGGAACGAAGTGTGTTAACACTATGTTCCCTTTCGTCTGCTGTGTGCGGGATACAGCGTGAAGCTGACAACAGGTATCACCACACATAAAAAGATCAAAGTGAAACAAACCTATGCAAGTGATATAATTTATTAAACGCGCTGGCTCGGCGCCTCGCTCGTACCCGCTGTCTGTGGTCGCACGCCTCGGGAATTATTGATATGTAATTATGTACTGAACCTTTGAGATATTTTCAAATAAATTTAGGTATTAAAAGACTACTGGAATTTAGATTTTTGTAGAAGCTTATCAATTGGGTTACAAGTAAAGCGATTCAGGTGAAAAAAAAAAATCTTATTTTTAATATATCTTATTTTTTAGATATTTCATATTGATTTCAGGTAAACACCTCTACGCAATATTAAGAAAAATTGTCTTGACGAACAAACAGAGACAGATGGATAACAAATTAGACTTAGAGGTACTGAACCCTAAAAAAAGATCCATAATTTCACATAAGTTTCATTTCTAATTAAAGTAATAGCGGTTATGAGATATAGTCGTGTGAGGCGATGTCGTGACTTACACACGTTTGATATTTGTTTACTCTTGTAATATGCGAGTGGGATGGTTTGTTCACATCCTTTTGCCCTCCTTTTTTTCTAGGGGTTGATTTTCATTGGGATAACAGAGATTGTAGATTCGGTACTCGATTCGGGGTAGAGTTTTTGTGTTGATTTGAATATCTTCCTCTTCTCTTTTACCTAAAAAAAGGTATATTAATATATGAAATAATATACTAACGTTTAGACGTCTAATTATATTTAACTTGCTAATCAATAATTAATACATCTTATTTTATAACATATACTTAGAGGTAAGTGTGTATATACATATAAAACTAGTTATGTTTTTCACATGTTCTCGTATCGTCGTCGGTCGTGTTTCCAAGCTGGCGCCGTCAGAGAAACTCGATGGTACAATATTTCCTGGCCGTGGCCTACAGTGTACAGCATTCCACGTCGAGATCTCTATGTGGAGAAAACACCTGTTTTTAGAGATCGTTGAAAACACTTACTTTGAGAGATTCTTTATTGTTAAAGGAGATACTCCTTTCCCATTAAGGCTGAGATGAGGAACGGAAGGTTCCTTAGTTACCACCGAATTTCGATAGAATCGCGCGTTGAGTGGCTGCAAAAAGTATTAGGATGTAAAATCATTTTTAATTGGATATTTTTAAGTGTTATTCTAGACTTAAGAAGGATTTTTTTTTGAACAAAAAAAATATAAGTTTCCGAAAAAAAAAATTTTAAAATATTTTTGTGAACGTACCTATTGCTTAGTGATCACTGATCAGAAAGCTTGGAGAGTTACCGAAAGGCAAGTGGGTTTAAATCCCGCTACGTTATTTTTTTTTAAATATACGGAACATATCAAAATAAAAAACATATCTAGCTACTCACATTCGGTTTAATCGGCCTTAACCCTTTAAGTAATGTTTTCATTACCTATATATAGATTGTAGTAAGAATTTTATATAATATCAACTTTTTTACTTAACCTTAATTGAACGTTTATTAAAGAGCCCAGTGGTGGCGCGCGGTTGTGGATTCGATTCCCATTCGATTAAATAAAATATTTCATATTATATATAAAATAAACTATAAATATAAGTGAAAAAAATATTACATGGCTGTGGCCTTTATTATTTATGGTATTGCCAAAATTTTAAATTGTAAATCCTTTGGAAGTTCCTTAAAAGTTTTGATTATAACGCCTGAGTTTAGAACGGCTGCAAGCGATCTTGAGAAAAATAGTACTGACAGACGGAGAAACAGAATGCCAATAAAGTTACTATAAATATTCCGTTTCTTAAGCCCTATGAAACATCAAAGATAAACATTTCCTTCATAAAAAAATGTTAGCATATTTTAACCCAACAATTGGTTCAAAAGAATTGAGACATCAAATCCAAATTGGTATTTAATAATAATATTAGTAAAAAAGTGCTATAGAACATATGAATAAAAATTTCTTTGTGCCTTTGTCGACGGATCATGTATGATTTCGATAAAAGGCACATCAAAGTGTGAGGATTTTCTTGTACCGTACTCACATCAAATTTGATAAAATAACAGTGGCTATGTGTTGACTATTATTATCGATATATAAACATACAATAAAAACCGGTAAAGTGCGAGTCGGACTCGCCCAGCGAGAATTGTGTACCAATTTCTGGATTGTACGCCAAAGTATAACTCATAAAAGTTGAGTTAAAGAGACGTATCAACAATGTTTTTATGAAATATATTATAAATATAAATTTATTATGGGTTTGTTCGTATGTGAAAGCGTTTAAAGAAATCCTGTAGTTAAAGAAGGCGAAGCCACGAGCTCGCTACTACTAAAGACCAATTCATTTTATCCTGAAATTTTCAATTTCATTTCTAATCATCATAAAATAAACAAATAATAAATCATTAACACATCTATATAAATAACATTATTTATAACTACCCTCGCCCAACATCTGCCGCCGGGCGCCGCACGTGTATGTGATAATGACCAATATTTTGACGGTAGTTTTAAATTCTTAGTAAAAAATACGTAATGTCTTCACTAATGTGACCTAAAAATGTTGTTTTAGTATGTCATTTATCGATTAGGCAGTAGATGAAAAATGATTTTTAAACTTTGTCGTCATTGACACGTGATGAGAAAAATCAATATTCGTGGATTCGATTCTAAGTGCGGTTTTTTCTATATATAAAAAAGGCTTAATCGTGTTACTGTAAACGCGGTCGATTGAATTAATTCTAAATTTCTCGCTCTGGACAAGGCAAAATGAGGCGTTAAGTTCCGCAGATCGAATTTTGAAAATCTGAGAGGAAAGTAGGGAATGGAGGATCTTAGCATCAGGTTTCATCTGTCTTCCCTTCGTTACACAACGTAGACACAACACACCTAAAAACTAGTTTAAATATAATAATCAAGTACAAAAAGTTAAAAAATGAGTAAAACATTTTAATTTCACCGTCCTATCAAGTTGTCATCTCTCGCTCGCGCGCTTGGCGGCCGTCCAGAGAATATTGTAATTTGTAATATTGGTACGGTTTAATATTCTACGTTTTACTGCGCCTGGAGATGTTTTTCTGGATTTTGCAAATGCCTTCACGGTTCATGGGCGTGGGAGAGGCTGTGCCCACTCCAGAATAATGTGGCGCCCACCACAGATTTTCTTCTAACATGAAATCCAGCTTGAAAAATAAAATAAAACAGCACTATACAAATCACTCAGATCAAAGTTCAAATCAACGAAGGATGAAGATATCTAGAAACGCCCATATTACAAGCCCTATTAAACTTTGGTTTCTATTAAAAATTGAAGAAAAAAAATTGGAAGATGAAGGTTTATATGTAAAGTCGATTTATGCTTATTATTATAGAGAAAAGATCGACAATATCAAAGATTTGTAATGTAACGTCGTAAATATAGTACTTTTTAGGGCTTAATAGTAGTTTTAGGGCTCCTGAACCTCATAATAAAATGTACATACAGGATGGTTGTTAGAGACGGTTGTGATAGCAAAAACCATCTTATGCTGCCTTTTATAGGCCCAAGCGACCTCGTAAATCTTGCAGTTCTAATATTGACGATACCAAAATTTATGGCCAGTGTTTAAGCTTTGGACATATAAATTGAAACCCGAGTCCAGAAGGTTATTACTTAAAGAAAAAGTACAGTAAAATTGGAGAATATTTATCGTTTTTCATTTAGTTTTTGTGTATATTTAGTTTAACTCTTATGTTTTTTAGCTTCACGCTGTTTCTTGATATATGCCAAAACATAGAAATGTACTGTTGAAAGACTTTCCCCCCACTTTTATAGATATTGCATATTGAGTAGTTCTTAACTTAATATCCTAATAAAGAAATAAAAATAATTCGTGTTTTGACCCAGACCCCTCATACAATTAAGCAATAATGTAAAAGAAAAAAATAATATTTTCACTAACGGCAATATAATTGAGTGACTGAGTTTAAAGAAAAAAGGAAACGAACCCACAACCATCATGTATACAGACAGACTATCCACAAGCATGTATAGAATGCACATATTCCGTATATGTGTGTACGCAACCAAAATACTCCCGAACTAAGCCGCATTTTCACATGAACTAAACGTACAAAGCGCTACTCTCCTAATCTCATTCCGGCGCGTGCCAACTTGCAAAACAGTTGTAACATGGTTGGTTTAAGCCTCGCAAAATGAACTGGGAACATTTATATTTTGATAGAAATTCTAAATGTTAGTATCACGTTTTATCCCGCATATAGCAGGTTTTGTTAGAGGGGTATTCCGTGTCAACGGAACTCAACGCCGCGCTTAAATTTGTTGTGGTCCAATTGTTTGTAGTGGCGGGTACAATTCCCGCTCGGGTAAATGAATTAATTTCTCGCTTTAGTTCCTTTCCAGTAAAGTACGACGTTAAGTTCTGCCACCCAACTCGCAATGTTACGAAAAAAGGACGGAGTGTTAATTTCTCTGTTGTTTCTCGACAAAATAAAATTATTTAATTTAATTATTAAGATTCATATGACATTCTACATCACTACACAATCTGTGACAGCACACTACCACTTAAATGAGCAAAAGAGGTAACGATGCCAACCCTTTTTAATTTTGAACCACTGTTTTTATTATTTACTTTTTCTTTTATTTTTTTTTATTTGTTTTGTCTACTAGAGAACCAACGTGGCTTCGCCATTATGAACTTGCTATTATATTATAGCCAAATTATACAGACTTGTAAAAAGGCTAAGCGGGATGTGAAAATTGCCTAAATTATGCGTGAATCGAACCCACACCCATCAAGTCAGTTTGGCAAAATGAAGTCAAGACTCACAAATAATAATACCAATAAAACAAATAGCAATTAAAACACCCTTCTGACAAATTAAGCAAATGATTATAGAGTGTTATTCATGTTACTTAATATTTTATTATATTCATATCCCACCAGCAAGGTAGGCAAAAAGACTGTTCCGTTCCTTCTTTGTCACCTAAATTCGAGACATTGACCGTCGTTTAGTGGAGCTTAGCGCCGCACTTTGAACCCAATGCCGTACGGACTTTGTCGTACCATATATGGTAAATATAAAAAAATATATAAACATTCCCCCGAGCGGGGATCAAACCCTCGACTATGACTTGTCCAGTGTGTTATTTCCGAACTGCGCCACGAGAGCGTCTGTATAAATAATTTAACTACCCAATATGTGGAGTAAAGTCGTTTCCTCTATTTTGATTGTCGGTTAAACGCAAATATTTTTGGATTTCCTGGAACTAACTTTGGAGTTATATGGCTATGACTAGCTACTTTAACGCTTCTGTACATTTTAAAATATTTGAATGAAAAGACAATTTATTTGCATATTCTTTTATTTACGTATCATTTGAGGTTATCGTAGTGTGGCTCATTGCTCGGTGTTGAGTTCTGTCACTCAACACACATTGTCTGGATTTCAGATGGAAAAAACGGAATAATATTTTAACTCTACATACTCTCTGCCTACTCTGATCAAGTTAAATAAAATGTGAAAATGAGTTAAATAAAAAAGACTGCCAATATCGATAAAATAGAAAAAAACAGCGTAAGAGCGCTGGGACGCTGTCCAAGAAGCGCAGGTTCAAATCTCGTTAAATTCTAATAATTATACCTCTTCTAAAAAATAGTATTTTTCTTTCCTAACTATGGAATAGTACTTATGAAAAATGATAAAAAATAATATTCCCCATTTCATCAGAATAACGATATCCGTCACAAATGAGTGACGGACATACATACAATCGACACGTGCTCCCCCAGCTAGCTGGGGCGAGGGCGACGTCGATTATGGCCTAATACACCTCCGCCTACAATATGAGAACTTCCTATTAGTTTTGTTGTTTTTTTTTTGTTGACATCTGGATTGCCATTGGGGTATGAAATTTGATAAGTATTAATATTGTATTGTTTTTTAGGTTACAGCAGGGTAGAGGGAACCTAGAGGGAACACTCCGTTCTGCACTTTTTATCCAATTACAGAGATATAGAGGAAACACTATCATAAATGTTACAATAAAAAAAATACTTAATTAAAGCGAGTGAAGCGTGTAATGTTTTCTTTCATGCAGGATTTGAACCTCAAAATCTAGCTCACGTACAAATATGTCAATTTTACCACTCTGGTAGAGAAAGTGACATCTGATAGCAAGACAAAGCGAGGCGTTGAGTTCTACAAACCGACACGAAATATCTCAAAACTTGGATGTAAAACTCCCTACATTAGGCCCAGCGGAGTGCCTTAACACTACATTTTCTCTATCTTGTTCTGCCTGCCTCCCTTTACAGCGTCAACGTAAAGCTACACATAAAAAATATTTTAAAAGTGTCTTGACATTTAAAAACACTACTGCTTTAGGAAATAATGGATACATTAGTGATCTATATTTAAAATAATAGATGATTATGTCTCGTGACGATTGTTCTATTTGTAGAACTGCGGGCTTCCTGTCTTGTAGGGGGTGGCTTAAATGTAAATAGCACTGGCGATCCGCCTGGCGTTGCTTTTGGATAGATTTTTCGAAAATGTATCTTACTAAATTATTATTTTATTTGTACTTCTTGGCTCTCGTGTCGAAGCTAAGGGCAACACTGACTTCTGCTCAACACGTAAGACCTCTAGAATTCGATGTAAATTGAGGAGTGGTGTGTCTTAACATGAGGTTCCCTTTGCCTATCCTACGAGATGCGGGATAAGGCGTGAAACTAAAAAAAGTCTTATTAAATCAGTAATATTATGTTTTCGGTATGCCTAGACTCGCCTTTTAGTTGGATTATCTGAATATCCCATCCTGACACCTTCAGAAAAAAGGACGATCTGATCTGATGCAGTCTCCCTACCCCCTTACTCTTCTACACGCATTTATTGTTTTTTTATGACGGATGAATTCGTAAATTTTGTTAACGTGAAGTAAAAGATGAACCATGTAAGCCTAATGCATTTGATCTTTGTACTGTGCCTGGTACATCTCATGTGGATTGTGTTCAAAAATACAGTGTCTCCCAATACCTTTCCTAAAATGGTAGTTGTTAGAATGGCTGCTTGTTTTTTGAGGATTGTTATATCTATTATAATGTTAAGGTCATCTATTTAGACGAACTTACACAGGTATATATCTGTGTATTTCTGTAATTTTTTTTTTGTCGATACCACCACAAAAAGGAAAATAAAGATATAGATATAAAAAAACATGTCAACTTAAAAAAAAAACTATTTCCTGTATATTTCTATAAGCCTTTCATTACCATGTGGCCTATTCATTTAACCTTGGGGTCCAAGCATGGGGTATCTAATTTCAGCACGAGCTAATAATAAATTATAATAAAGCTAATTATTTATTATTTATTTATCATAGTCCAGGTGTGATTTGAAATTTTAAAATATTTTGTAAAATATGATTCATATTTTCTTCAATAGTAGCCTAATATTTCTTTTTTTTAGTTTCACTGTGTATCCTGTATATAGGTATGCTTAGGTAGGATACAGAGTGTATATATAATAGGCAGAAGGTACCCGACAAACTAGTGTTAAGACACTACGTTCCTATTAGGACGCTTCCGTTCATCACTATACAAGAAATTCTAAAGCCATTGCGTATTGAGTACTTAATTACATTTAAAATGGTTTTTAAATGTCAAAATTAATCTTAAAGAAAGATTGAAGTTACAACCATCGTCAAAAGTTATATTTTCCACTGTGCCATGACAGTCTCCTTAATAAATTACAATAAAAATAATTATTTACAATTTATCACGGTCCAGGTGTTGTTTAAAGTAAAATAGGGTAACTAATGTTCAATTTGCTGATTTGTTTTGTCTAACGTGACCATATGTTTCATACTAACTTTTCTGTGTTTGGAATTGTAAGAATTTTGAAATTTGATAGCTTGTTATGGGTTCAAATATGATACCCCTTCAAGTTATGTATGTTTCTCGTTTTGGTTAGGTAACTTCCTCTACTATCATGGATTCGCCAAAAAAGGTGTTTTTTTCATAAATCGGCTTCATAAGATAGAATAGGTCAATTTTTATCTACTTACATAAAAATATAATACCTCGTCAATAAGTTTTTTTTTTAATTTGTTCCATACATTAGCAATAGAGTAAGGGATAATAAAAACTTTTTATTTAAAACGCTATAACAGGGTAAGCAGAACTAGTTTTAAGATATTCCATTCCCCACTTTCCGCCCAAATTTTCAAAACTTTACTTGTTGAGTGGTGGAACTCAACGGAAAGCTACCAGAGGGAATAAAAATTAAAATATTAAATTTCTCGAGTGGGTATCGAACCCACGACCGTCGCGTTAGCTGAGTCGCTGTCCAGGTGTTATTTTATATTATCGATCACTTCCACCCTTACTAACCCTAATATGTTTTTTTCTGCGTAACATATGGTTGCGTAACAATGTATGTACTTACATTGTTTATGGATTTTGTGGCACACCAAGGTAACTTGACCGGTTTTACCGATTTTTGATTTTAACATAACATTTTAACATTTTTTTTTCCTTTTGTTTTCAACTTCACGCTGTATCCCATACATAGCAGGGTAGACAGAGGGATCTTAGTGTTCAAAAACTTCGCTTCTCACTTTCCGACGAGTTCTAGAGGCAGTGGTGGAACTCAAAGCCTCTACACCAGAGCGAAGTAATGAAAATATTAAATATTTCATTTCCTCGAGTGGCAATCGAACTTACAATTAATAATTACTAATAGATTTTCTAAAATTATTTGACATGACGATAACTATATCCTGCTTATAAGTAAGTAAAGCGTGTCTCTCACTCGTTTATCACGAGGACTGTAAATCTTTAATAGATTAGACAGGTTATATGAAACGTACGTAATGGCTTCCATTTCGTTAATTTTATGGCTTTATATTATAGAAAATGGTGGTGTTTAGTTATGTTGTGTTGACGGTTGCAGGTTCAAATCTCACAAGTATTTTTTTTTATTCCATATAACGAGTTTGAGAGACAGAACTTATTGACAGTATACTAAACAATGCTCTACGATTTTCATCCAAATTCAAGACATTCGTGATCTTTCTTAATAAAAATAATAAGAACGTTGTGGCAAGAACAGTTCCATCACTCAACACGCAATACCTCGATGATTTGACGAAAAATGGGGAGCGAGAACATCTTGATGGAAACGGATTCTTAACACTAGGTGTCCAGATTCCCCCTTCCTGTTATGTATCCCGCACATAGTGTACTTAATGGGGGATACAACGCGAAAAAAAAATATTCCGTTCCATACTTTCTTCTTGACTGACTTCACTGGAATCGAACTCACAATCTGGCTTATAAGACTACCGCTGCGACACGATACCCGATCAAGAGTTTTAATAAAATATTATTACATTTATTAGAAACTTTTTATGTTTCTAATAAAAATAATATTATTTTTCTTATTAAAAATACAAATATAACAAACATTATTATTTTCAAGAGACATTTCAATTTAAACTGCAACGTTAAATTCAAAATGCTATTAAAGCTAAGGATGGAATATCTCACAAGATGACGGGACAAGTGAACGCCACTTTACTGTAACGACGTTCTTGCTTTTACGAACGAGTGTTTTTTTAGTCTTAATATCTACTAGCTTTCGTTGCTAATTTATTTTATATTTTTTCTATTTATTTTCAGGCTGTGGGAACCTCACGCAATGGGAACCTAGTGCTAAGATACTCCGTTCTCCATGCACCGGCAAATTTATTAATTGTAAGTTGAGTGATGGAACTGTACGTCACGCTGGATTTACTATAGGAAAAATAAATGTTATTGCTTCGATTGGGAATAGAATCTACAAACATTATATTTACAGTATAACGCTGTGTAACGAAAGCTTATTTGGTCTATTTATTATTCTTTCCTAATAAAGGAAAGTAAGAAAATGATTAACTGATTTCAAAAAGTAAAAGGTTATCAATTTGACTGTATGTTCTTTAATAAATTAAGTTAATTACAACATTCGATCTCTCTATTTTTTAACTCCATATACTTTTATCGTCTAAAGATAAATTAGATTTATCTTGTTATGCTTCTCTTACAAACAAATAGAAAGTAAAAACAATACTATTCAAAATGAATAGATCTTTGTGTGGCGGCGAAAGTTATTTCAAATGATTGTAATTTAAAGCTCATTAAGGTGATTGCTTTCTAAAACCTAAAGTATTGAAAAGCTACAAAATAGTAAGTAAAAACGACATAGGACTTTCTATACAAAACTACATTTGTACGCAATATCTCAAAATTATTTTTACAAAAATAGAGGGGATTCTAGGGGGGGAGTGGTCTTTGTTCACCCTGTATGTGAAGGAAATAAAGAAAGCTAAAAAAAATATATTTTTTAAACGAAACGCTGGAGAATTCAATTACTGTGCAAAATAATTTAGTCCAGTCAGTTTAGCCAAAACTTCCTTCCGTTTCCGCTCTACATATCCTGCTATGTACGGCATACAGTATTAAACAAAATTGAAGAATTCGAAGCTCGATTTAGATGCTTTTTAAAAAAGCTCCACCTTCTCACAAACTTTATAAATACGACCAACTATATGGTTGACATAAACCTGCCTCAACAATCTCTGCGTTGGATAGGCGTTAGTAAAAAATTAAATTAATATTTTATTTATTTTACATTTTTTCATCACAAATTTTAAATATGAAAATCGAAGCGACGACCACTGTCATTATATGCTATTCCAATCAAAAAGTTTAGACGTTTGTCACTTACATTTTACAGAGGAAATGCAAAGCTGTAGTTAAAAGCTCATCAATTATAAATAAATGTATTTGAATAGGTATTTCGCTTAAGGTGAACAAGTTCCCAATACAAGAACAGTTTCTACAAAAAAGATTTCTCTGTAAAATGTAAGTGACAAACGTCTAAAGGTGCGGAGAAGGCACTTGCACTACCATGCGGAATAAATGCGGGCTAAAGCGTGAAACTGTTTGCTGGAAAATAACATATACCAAATTTATAACTTCAAAACACGCCATTTAATATTGAATATTTTATATCGTCTGAAAGTCTTTGTAACGGAGTTTGTGGACATGCTGCAAAATTTCCAACACAAAGTAGTACTAGACGCTAATGAGGACCTGTTACTAAACTTTTCGCCGCCGGTCTACTTTTATGTGTTTATCTTTTACTATTTATAATACCTAAGTACGTGTGACTGTAAACGGTCGGTTGTGGGTTCGATTCCCACTCGAGGAAATTAAATACTTAATATTTTAATTGTCTTGCTCTGGTGGCAATGGCGTCACATTGAGTTCTGTCACTCAATACCGCCAGAATTTAACGGAAAGTGGGGAACGGAGGCATCCTCACATTAAAGGAATGTCTTAACAATAGGTTCCCTTTTTTGTTCCCTACCCTGCTATGTGCGGGATACAGCATGAAGCAAAAAAAAATAGAAACTACTATTAGCAGTAGTAGTCTGTGTATTTATTCTCTTTTGAGAATAACTTTGCAAGTCAGATGTTCAAAAACTTAGGTACCAAGTACGCAGTTCAGCATAAATCTTGAGCACTAGACTATTGTCTACTTTGAAATTACAATAGTTGAGTCTCCGGACTTAATTAAAACAGCTTTTTGAACTTTAAATTTGTTAGGGAGCTTATTTGTTAGGGACATCATATTAAAAAGTAGTAAGTGAAGTACTCGTATACTCGTAGTAGGTAGGTACTAGTTGTCGCTGGTAAACTTGATTGTGTGGATTTTAAGGCGTTATAAAAGATTTATAAATTAAAGATTTCGTCTTGTCTAAGTACGTTTGTACAAATCGTACTATAATTAAAAAAAGAGTTTCTCACATTTCCCGTTCACGTTTCTCGTTTTTCAAGTATTCATATACTCCATTGCTCTCCATCACCACTGCGAGTGTGGATCGAACACACAACCATTTTCCCCCGAACGCTTTCCGCTTCCGAGCATCGTCCGACCGGTTCTTTTATACGGCAGCGAATGTTGGCCAGCACTATCTCGGCACACTCAGGAGCTTCACGTCACGGAAATGAAGATGCTGAGGTGGATGTGCGGCGTAACGCGGTCTGACCGCATACGCAACACATTCATTCGAGATAGTCTTGGGGTCCGTGACGTAGCGGATAAGCTCCAAGAGCGTCGCTTGAGATGGTTTGGCCACGTTACGCGCCGGCCTAAGAACTATGTCGGACGCAAGTGCCTTGCTATACTAGTTCCTGGGGCGCGACCTCCCGGACGTCCAAGGAAGCGCTGGTTGGATGTCGTAATGCAGGACATGAGAGCCAATGGTCTAACCACCGAGGACGCAAAAGATCGTGCAAAGTGGAGTAGGTTAAGTAGGAATTCAGACCCTGGTAATATCCGGGATTAATGCCAGGAAGAAGAAGAAGAAGCTTTCCGCTGAATTTTTCGAGGCATTGGTTTTACCTTGGTGCCAGAGTAAAGAAATGAAAATATTAAGAAATAATCAATTATTTCCTCGAGTAGGGATCGAATCCACAAACGTAGCCTTATAGTCACACCCTTGTGCCGCTGCATCACGACTGCCTCAATAATAGTTAAATATCGCGTTTAAAAAATCAATTAAACACTTCCAAACACTAATAGCAACCGTAACACACAAAAGGTGTGAAAACAATAGAAAAAGAAGTACTATCAAATGGTACGTTTCCCTCAATACCTACACTAGCAAGTCACAAAAACCTATCGAACTAAAAACTCGCGAGATCCCAGCAAGTGCCGCCGCTGCGCCGCACGAGTGTAAACGACTGACTCTCCCGCAGTCAAGTTACTTTCAAAAGCTGGCGCAAAAAGCCGGCGCCCACTCGTGAGGTGTGAGGTTTTGGTGCATAGGTTAAGTTTTAAAAAAAAAAATTTTTTTTGTGTTTTTTTAATCGTGGTTGGAGAAGTATATAAATGGTCGAATGAAATCTAAAGTACATAAAAAATAAAAAGTGTGCCCTACACTTCCCAACCTTAGGCACTAACGGGAAAATTGGGGCTTTCCAATTTACGTTTTAAATAAAATTGCGGGCGACGATAGTACTTGACTTAATGATTTTTTACAATAATTATGAAGAAAAAAAAATCTTTTCCAAGTGGGTGTCAGAACCACAATCGCTCAAACTTACATCATTTACCAAAATTGTCCATTTCATCACAAAAATCAACACGCCCCGCCCCCGCCCATGCCTGTATACGCACCCCTCTACACAAGACCGCCTTTGTTGTAACAGGCTACGTGCCTGATGGTGGTCATTGTTCTTTTCAGGCCACGTCAAATTACTGATATTACTGTTAGGTAAGCTTTGCTTTTGATAAGCTCAATTAAGGATTTCATAGCTAAGTCCTGGTAATAATGTATTTTTTATAAGGCGAGGTGATGCTGCGGACTGTAAGTGCGACGGTTGTGGTTTCATTTCCACTTCGAAATTGATATTTAATAATTTTCACTATGAAGTGAGAAGAGAGGTAAGTAAAGAATTATTTTGTTTACCTCGCTTAGGTATGTATCACGCAATATATTGAAAGTCGGTGTTTTAACTTTAGGCTGCCCTACCTGCGGGATACAGCGTGAAACTAAAATAAACGTGTAAAAACTACTATAATTAAAACACCATGGATATGGGTTTAATTCCAACTCAAGACAATAATAAAAATGGAAATAAATAACGTATTGAGTAGACCTCAACGCCGCGCGTTGTCTCGTTACCGGAACGAGGAAATGAAAATATTAAACATATCCTTTCTTCGAGTGGGAATCGAACACATAAGTACAAATAACTGTAGAGCTTAAAGTCGTACGCTTGTGCCACTGTACTATAACTGGCTGGCCTCAAGTTAACTAAAGTACAGAATAAGCATAAAGATTTTAACCCAGGACCACGATTCCATTTCTACCACGAATCTATAGCGCACAAAAAAAAGGAAAAAGATGTAAAGTAGGCAATTCGTATACGTTAAAAACATAACCGGGGGCTAGGTGCAAAAACTCGGGACTACCCGCCGCGGGTCGTTCCGCAAAACTTAGAAAAAACTTTTATGCCACTTCTTTTATTTGTTATATCCTGTTCGTCCAAGGTACTTTGGATTATTCAGATTTGTATTGTTTTTTATTCTACTAGCGTTTATTTTTTTACGAGTCGTTTTTAGTTATAATTATTATTTTCTAGATAAAATTGTTTTGAAGGATTGTATTTAGTACAGTGGGGAACGGACTTACCCTTATAAGTGCGAGAAACAGCACAATGAAGCAGTGCATGCCTGTAAGTGCGATGATTGTGGATTCGATTCTCGCGGAGAATTAATAATTTTCATATTTTTACAAAGGGAAAGGACTTGGCAGTCTGGCGGAGGAATCTTGGCTCAGACATCAGTCTCTATATCATTTAAATAAATTGTTGCCGTGTTAGAATATACGTCACATTTTTCTTTGTAACTTCTATTTGTACTGAAGTTTTTTGTTAAATAAATTATTATTAATTATTTTCATTTCCTAGTTAGGGCAAAGCACGTAAAGATGCATAAATAATAATTATTAGAGCACCAAGAATATACTACAATTTCATATTAAAATACAAAAATTTATGAATATTAGATACTTCAAGTAAATTTGGAAATGATATTAAATTTGCAAATTTTCCTTCAAGAAATTTATATGCAAAATGCTCCTAAAATGTGGACCGTCTTGAATAGAATAGATATTAAAGCAATAACTTCTGGTCTTTGTTGATTTGATGAAGGCAATGTAAAATGGTTGATACCGTCACGGCGTCCATAGGTTGAAATCCCACGCAAAAATTAATTAAATATAAACGACATTCGTTTATATGAAATAATATTATGTACTCTTATTAGTAAATATTATAAACCTCAGTGGTTCGATAATATGTTCGATTTAAACATTAAAAACTATATTTTGCAAAAAAAAAGAATTGAAAAGATGTATTTAGACTCCCGCGTAGAATCATGCACACATTGTATACAACGGACGACAAAAATTTTAAAGAACTAAATAAAGTACTTCTTTAGAAAATGTATAAAAAATTGAACATAACGAGCGGAATTTGAAACCGTGCCTCTTGGCGAAACTCAACTCCGTGCTTTGCCTCGTTGCCAGAACGAGGAAACGAAGACATTAAATATTTCAATTCCCCGAGTAGGAATCGAACCCACAACTTGTCGCATTTACAGTCGCACGTTTGTGTCCCTGATAATTTGAACCAATAACCACAACCATAGCGTTCAGTCCATACCTTATCGGCGCCACAGATAAAAAATGCTATAAATATTTCCTAGATAATGAATAAACCTTTCATATTATAAATATAATATAATACTTCAATTAATATTAAAATCTTTTTACCATTCGTTATGGATAAAATGGTAAAAAGTTTTCAATTTTAATTGAATTATATAGCGTAAAAAAGCAAATGAATATATGAGTATTTTTATGAATTTACATTTTTTTTTTCTTTGAATATTCTCTTTGAGCAGCATAATATTATTCTTTGCGTAATTTAAAAAAAAAGCAATTGCCAATTTTGCCGGGCTTATTGCAAGGTTTCGAGAAAAAAAAAGAATTCTCCGCGTTGATTACAAGAAAGGAGGTTAAATTGGTATCAGTATAAGGCTTGAGTTTTTTGTTTTTTTTTCTTCTTACGCTTCGTCTGATATTACCTAATTTACATATTAAAATACGTGTTTTTTTTTCATATATTGAGTTAGACTTGAACGGCTGTCGATAACTTGCTCGGCTTCTTATGGCGAAGTATGCGGATTAGGTTCCCGCACATTTTTTTTGGTCAATAAGTTATATAATGTTAAAAATAGAAAAAAAGCTTTCATGTCTCATAAATAGAGGAAAAACTATTTTATAATCTAAGTTAATTTAAATATATTGAGATTCTGTAATATAACAAAATCTCAATATGCTTATATCATACAACTGGGTAGGCAGAGGGAAGAACCTAGTGTTAAAGTCACTCCGTTCCGCACTTTCAACCGAGTTTTCGCGGCATTTTGTGCTGAGTGGGAGAATTCAACGTCGCGCTTTGCCTGATTACCGAAGCGAAGAATTAAAAATGTGAATGCCTACTAATTTATTTGAATTCAATAAATATTAATTCACATTAGAAAAAATAATCGCCTATATTTACTCGTTCCATACGTATGACTGCAAAGGAGACAACTTCATTCTCATCGAAAATAAAACAAGCTTTTAATAAAATTATGCTTCAAGGTCTACAATAGGTATATTAGGAACATATTGGCGTAGCATTACACATTTGCACATTTCTAAGAAAATATTTCTGAGTTTATTATTTTTTTGGAGGAAGATAAATTGCTAGGTATATAATAAATTAATAACTAATTGGCATAAAATATTGTAAATTCGCTTATTTAAATATATTCACGTTTAGTCAACCGTAACTCAACTACGTCACAATGTTGTCCACTATAATAATATTTATATTATAAAATCAATTTAATTATTTACATTGTTTGACAACTTAATTACTTTTAATTTAAACAAATATATTTAAATAAACAAAACATAATTACCTTTCACCCTTCACTTGACAATATGAAGGACTTATATTGTTCAATAAGATCAATTGTTTTTTAATTGTAAAAGCTTTGCAAATATTTATTATATAGGTACTATACAAGCCTTTACCTATAGGCTTCCTTTATAAATGAAGTATCTAATATAAGAATACATTTTTGTTTAAACATGTTCCTGAGCGCGTTCCATCAAACAAATTGTACAGATTAACAATATTTTAAGGCCCATATTGATAAGCCGCTCTCGACTCTGAGATCGATCTTGAGATGGCGTTTTAATTCATAGATTATAATTTTCGAACGAAATTTTCGGTCACGTGCTCAAATTAAAATATTTATGATGTTTATTGTTCCATCGAAACATGTTCTTACATAGCCAATATTAAATTCAACGCAAAAAAATCTAATACAACAAATAGTTTCTGAGATAAACGCAGTCCACCGCACTAACTCTCCATCTCTATTTTTATTAGTATAGATTCATCCATTTTAAAATAAACACGTGGCTAACAAAAACGCGGCAAGAGTAGGTAATAATTATTGTGGTATTACACAACGAAGTTCGTACTATTACGGTCACGATTAGTGGCTAACTTCATTATTATGCTATCTCTTTCGCACGTATGGAATTCAAACAATTTGTGTATTACCTTTCACTCACGCACTCCAGTTCGCATGTAACCGTCGTGAGAGAAGGTTATGTCGCGCTGCTACCTAAAATCGTGATAACTTTCGTAATAAAGAAAAAAAAAACAATAATTTGCGAAAGTATAACAGTGATTGTGTGTACGTGTTTAACAGTTCAGAAGTGTTGCTTGTGTTGTGTATTGTTGTTTATTTTAACTGGAACTTGGATTTTTTGAATGGTTTGTAACAATTTTTTTTTATTATCTTTACCCAGTTTTTGTTTGGACGCGCGAACATAAAAATAAAATGTAAGGCTGTATAGATTACGATAATGATGTTTTTAAGTATTTATGTTCTGTAAATTAAAAAGGTAAAGAATAAGTAAACACCCGCATTATCTCTGACCCAAGGTTGTACAACAATCGATTTATAATTCCACACACTTGTGTAAACTTCACTTATTGTTAAATTTATTCGGTTTCGTCACTAAAATGGCAAAGAATGAGCGGTAAACGAGGCAGAGGGAGACCTCTGTTGACCTTCGATGATAATGGAGGAAGGTCACGTAAAAAGAATTAGACCTTTAATGACAGTGGACGAGGAGAAAGAGGTACTCCGGTCTCTCTGGCTTACCCTGTAGAGATAATGCGTGAAACTAAAAAGAACGAAACAAAATTGGCAAATTTCAATAAAAAATCTTTTATTATGTCCAATGTGTCTGAAGTCACGCTTTTACATAAGATGGCACGACTGTCTGGACAGTAAAGTAAAGTACTGTCTAGCCAGTACAGTGGTAATTTATTTTCTATTCTTGAAATTCTTGTTTTTGTGAAACCATTTTACTATTTTACAAGTAGCAATAGTATTTTATTTTTATGACTTCTGTGTGACAGTGTGTGTGACTATTTTTTTTATAGTGCATTACTGCTGCTGGGATAATAATTATAGCTTTTCGTTAGTTTTTTTTTGTTTAGGCATTATAAGTTCGTACCTTTGCTTCATATCAAACAAAACATAGATAACATAAAATTTAATATGTCAATAACAAAATATTGCGTAATTTAATGAAAATTTGTATAACTTTAACTATACACAAAAAAATAAAACAGCACAAAACTAAAATCTCAGGTAAAGAGAAGGTAGCAGGTAGTTTCAAAATATAAAGGCATTTACGATCGCATTTGTGATAAAATCTTTTTATTTCCTTTCTCATATTATTTTTAAATTAATTAGTGTTATTTAATGCATATTATGTGCAATATCCTGCAGTTATCATTTAACTGTTTGAGATAACGTTCTATAATATAATAGTTTTAATAACGTAGCTCGTTTATTGCTTATCTTTATTAGATTATACAATGACTTATTGTTGCTTTTCATATTTGAGGCCAGACGTGACCCAGGGGCACGTGTGTGTGACTGTAAACACGACTGGTTGTGGGTTCGATCCGTTCTCGAAGAAATGAAATACTTATTTAAATGTTACTTGAAATGTTTTCATGTCTTCGCTCTGGCACCAAGGCAAAAAGCCCGGCGTTAAGTTCCACCACTCAACACGCTGTGCCTAGCTGTTTTTTTATTTCAATTACCTACGTATTATAAAGTGAAATATTTACAGTCATATATTACCTATATGATTAATATGTATATGACTGTTTAATATTCATATAAACGTTTACTCACACGGAACACGAACCTGTTAACACTGCAGCTGTCATTAATTTACTAAATAACAATCGCTACGTAATAAATAATTCAATAAACAGATATGCATGTATATATTAACATTAAATTATTACCTACTACTCGAGGTACGATTCGATTACGATTGTAAAAGTGACAGGTTATAGGTTTGATTCCCATTTGAGCCTTTATCTGGATCGTAACAGGACACTCAACGCATTCCCTCCGGAATTCAGCGGAAAGTGGAGAACGGAAAGTCTTGACGGAAACGGAGTGTCTTAACATAAGGTTCCCAGGTCCTTTCTGCCTACCCTGCTACGTGCAAGATACAGCGTGACGCTGGACCTATTTCACAAATATTTACAGAACAACTAGTGACAAAGCACTCGTTACTAGTTGTTCTGTAAATATCGTTTAAACAGCCAAATAAATATATAATTTCACATCTCACAATTAATAGGATTGATTTGAAATGTAATTTGCCTCGGTACTAAACAAATGTATACGTGCAAAATCTTATCAGCTCAGTAATCGTTATCAGTGTGCAATTTATAATACAGGTAAGCTTATCTTGCGAACTAACATATGAATGTACCTACTTATATAAACTTATATTTTTTAGCTTCACGTTATATCCACGCTATATATATATATAGGCAGATGGGACCTAGTGTTAAGACACTCCATTCACCATTTTCCATTCGAACTTGAAACACTGCGTGAGTGTGAGTAGCGGAACTCAACGTCGAACTTTGTTTTCCAGAGCGGAGAATAATTTAAATATAAGTTCAACAAATCTTAAAGATTTGAACCTGGAACTTCAATGATTACGTAATATCTATTGGGTCACTATAATAAATTATGATTATATAATAATATTACATTTCTCAATATAAACATATTGAATGTCAAGGTTAGGATCGGAATACAAGATATATACTAACATATCATCTAGATATACATAATTAATAACAAAATACACAGCATCGGAGTGTAAACGCGGCGGTTGTGAGTTCGATCCCCACGCGGCAAAATGAACCATTTTTACTTTGTCGCTCTTATAACATGACAATGCTTGGCATTGAGAATATAAGATAGGCCACACAACACGAAATGTTACGAATTGGGCGGAGAGTGGAGAACGGAGTGCCTTAACACTAGTTCTCTGTACCGATCCTGCTATACCTAATCGGGATATAGCAAAAAACCATAAAAAACTCCCCCTAAATGTGCTTTGAACTCACGACCATCACATTAAGTCAGTCACGTCAGTATAACAATCATTAATCCCTTATCACTTTATGTAATGAATTACACAAAATTTTCTTAGAAACTTTATCTTTTATAACGCGAAGTAACCTTCAGTTTTATTTGTTTTTATTTTATGATGCATTGCAACACGTTATTGTTAGTTCATTGTTCGATGAATGGTATATTTTATATTGTTAGTTGGCGCCGTCGTTTTGCAATCTGACTATACTGAGCGTGGGTAGTGGGTTCGATTGTTACAAAGAAAAGTTTTTTTAAACTTAAAGTTTTATCCCTAACGGCTTAACTAGAGAGATCTCGACTAGGAGTTCTTATGTTTTCACATAACCTATAACCTTCCTGCATTATTATCGATACTTTCTTTTTTAAGGTCACTCGAGCTTCTGCCTCTCTTACCACCAACTCTTCTCTGCCCTTGCCATTCTTTCGTCTTTTTTTCTGTACTAAATATTTTCATTAATAAAATTTGAAGGCACTGTGGTAGTGGTTCTATACCGAATACTGCTTTATAACGCTATGTGTAGGAACTATACGTAGAAATGTTAGGCAGAGCAGGAGGTTCCAAATCAATTTAATTCAAGTGTACTCAAGTATTAAAAGGTAAAGCCATTGAGTCTGTCATTGAATTAAAGATTCCTTTGTTTCCTCTAAAACAAGAAAACGACAGCGACCGAGATTTGCTCGAATAGATTATTATAATGCAGAAACATAAAAACCTACCAACTCATAAAGAAAAAAAAATTGTGTTTTTCTTAAATTCTTAACTAAATTATTATTGAATTGGTTATGTAATTGTCCTATAAAATATTTTAATTTGCTTATTTTCACACGTTTTTAATATTTTGCGTGAAACATCACAATTTCTCTTTTTTTGTTAGATGATGGAACTCAGCGCCGTAGTTTATCTTTTAAATCCAAGAAAACATTTATGTTATACAGTTTGAAACCACGACAAATTTTACTAGAAAAAAATAATAGCTTACTTAAAACATTAAATAAATATTTATGACTTTTATATGCATACTTTCTATTAATGTGAAAAAGTCATATAATTTAATCAGAATCCGAATACAATTTTTTAGTCAAAAAACCAAAAAGATTACACGGCGTAATATCACGGCGTTGAATTCCGCTATTCAACAGCAATGCCTCCAGAATTCGGCGGAAAGTAAGGAACGGAGTGTCTTCAAACTTGGTTCCCCCTACTCACACTGCTATATGCAGAATACTATATAAAACTACAAAAACCCCTAAATAGATAATTAAAAACACATACGTCGTAAACAATCTGTACACGGAAATGAACCCCTTACCCTATTAATTGTAAATCCCTACATATCTTACATATAATAGCAAATATAACTTGATATTAGTTTCCACCACAAAGGATTTGCGGTCGTCAAAACGGATCAATTAACGTTTCTATTGTGTATGCCTTTCTTAGTGATTTCGAAATTCAATGTACTACCTACCTGTTGAGTAATTCTTGTTGTTAGCTTTGTAGGGGTTATTAGTTCAAATAAATATGTAAATATTATAGTTTATAATTTAGATAATTATGACAACATTTTGCAACATAATAGTTATAATAAATTATTTGTTGTACTATACTTTTGTTTTACGCCGTATTTCGCATATAGCATATAGCAACAGGAACATCGTGTTTATACACTCTGTTCCACACTTTCTGCTCAATTTTCAATTAGTTGCGTGTTAAGTGGCTGATCCTAACGCCGCGTTTTATCGCTTTTTTGGAAATACTATGCATTATTTCCCCTAGTGAGATTGAACCCATAACGGTCGCGTGCACAAACGCTGTCCTACTGTGCCGCGATTGTTGCTATACTATAATTAGTGCAAAAAAAGTGATTCTTACTTAGTACTTTAAAACCAGTTTCAACTAAACATGGCTTAATCAAACACGCTCTTGGCAACCATTCAAGGGGTGTTGATTTCGATTCTCTTTTGTACAAATCGATGTGGTAAATAAACGCATCTCTCAAATATGGCAAAATAACTACAGTAGACTATTGTTTGGAAACTTTTAAGATTTTGTGTTTTGACTGGCGGAACTTAACGCCGCCCTTTATTTTTGTAGAGCTGTGAGTGAAATGAGAATAATTTAAAGAAATATAATCATTGAATTTCGCCACTCAACATGCAATGCCTTTAGAATTCGGTGAAAGAGAGAGAGAAAGTAGGGGGAACAGAAGTGGTCTAATGGAGTATCAACATGACACTAGGTTCCCAAATTTCCTCTGCCAACCCTGTTATGTGCGGAATACAAGGGGAAGTATCACATTTTCTTGAGCGAACGTATTACCATAGTTTTTAACAAAATGTTGACTTAGAGAACCGTAATCTACAAAAATATTAGGAACTCGATATCAAAAGTCGCACGCAGCTAAATTTAAAACAATTTCTTCACGCGTTATCAATGAAACGTGACTCCGCGTGCAATAAACCTATTTTTATTTTATCCATTGAAGAATATTTCACCATAGCGTTCTACGTTTACAGTAAATTGCTCGCTAAATTAATATTAATTCATTTGAAGACGTTATGGCACGGCAGTCCAATGTTGTGATGGTTGTGGGTTCGATACCACCCGGGGAATGCTCCGGTAACAAGAAAAATATTAGCAATATCTCTAAAATTGGGAGGAAAGCGGGAAAAGGAGGATTTTAACACTAGTTTTTCTCTGTAACCCTGCTAACGTGATACAGCATAAAGCAAAAGAAAAATAATTACAAAACCTGTTTTCGTCTTACATCAGAATCTAACTAAAGGGTTAAGATTGAATAAAAGACTTGTATAAAAAATCTTTTGTGTATTTGAAGTTGGCAATATTTATTAATTCAAATGAGATGTCTTTTATTAATGTTCTTTTTTATATGTACTTATATGATTCTTCGAATATCTTATTTCATATTTTATCTGTCTTAAAGAATAGGTACCTAATAATAACGTGCCTATAATTTTTATTTAGTTTTACGGTGTATCTTAAGTCCCCGCACATAATGGGATAGCCAGAGAGAACATGAGAACTTAGTGTTAAAACACTGTTCCTCATCTTCCCTTCTGTTGCTGTAAAACGGCAGAACTCAACGTCGCGCCTTGCCCTGTTACCAGAGCGAATAAAATAAAAATGTAATAGGTATTTTTCGTTCCAATTAATAACAATTTAAAATGATTTATTATTATTTATTAACCGACTTCTGTAAGAAAAGGAGGTTATCAATTCGTCAAACTAATGCTACAACAACCTTACTGCAATATCTAATTACTAAGCCTGTTTGTTTTACTTGGCACCGACTTCAAAATTATAAAATCTTTGTAAAATTATTTTTTAACTTTTTAGTTCGTTGTTAGAAGTCGGTTTTTCTTTTTGTTAAAAATTAATTGATCTATTCTACCATTTACCTGTAACAGGAAACTGAGATTCAATCAAATCAATAAATTCCAAGAAGAACTGACAGACATTCATATACTTACCTATGTGTTTACTAAGATTTTTTTACTCATTCTAAGAAATAAGCAAGATATATTAAAAAGCGCACAATAAGAAATGAAAGAAACATATTATAAAATATCAAATAAAAAAATCAGCTTCAGGTTACTGCTGAGTTACCGCACACAGCAGGGTAGTCAGAGGGAACCTGGTGTTATGAAGTCCCTTAAATTCGGAGGAAAGTGAAGAGCGAAATTCCAAAAAGCATTGCGTGTTGAGTAGTGGAACTCAACGTCTTTGCCTCGACACCAGAGCGAAGTATGGAAATATAAATAATTATCTGCTCGAGTGGGGATAGAACCCACAACCAGTCGCGTTTACGGTTACATTTTGTGCCCCTACGCCACGTCTGGCCTTAAATGAAAGAAATATATTATAAAATATTACTGACATTGAAAATATTAATAGTTATACGAGAAATAAAATTTAAGTTAATTTTAACTGTATTTTAAACCGACGTTAGCCAATCCGTGGTCACGGTTGTTTCATTCGTAAAAGTCAAAATACCATAATGTTTCACTTAGTTGTGGTAACTAAAAACAGGTAAAATTTTGAAGGTAATGCATTTGTTATTTTGTTGCCTTGAAGTTTTTACCTGTAATGTCCGCACCGTATTGCATCTCAAAAACTCCTAATCCGATTTTGATAATACTGTAATTGTTTCTTTAGTTGAAATAATACAAATTGTTATAACATAATTTACAATTATGTGTAATAAATAATTATTATTATAATTGATAGATCAAAAATCTTAAATACTTTAGGCATGTTGTATGACGGAACCCAACGCCGCGTTTTGTCTCAACACCAAAGTTATGAAATAAGAATATTAAATGTATCATTTCCTCGAGTCCGAATCGTATTACACGAACTCATATCCCATTATAAATTCTTAAAATAGGTATTCTCTAACTAAAAACTTTGTTAGAAACCGGTCTGGGATGCAAAAAGCAACGATCGCGAACGAGTTTATTGTACGGTAATTATGAAATTATACGACCTCCTCCTCGACGCGAGGTGGATTCGGCTAATTGATCTTTTAGCAGGCTTTTATTTTGATATTACTAAAAATTTTGAACTTTTGGTTTTAGAACTATTTACTATCTTAATCTGTAATATTAATAGAAAATATTAGCAATTAACCTTTAATTTGAGGCAAATAGTAATCGAACCCACAATCACCGCACTTAAAGTCAAACACGATGCCTCAACGGCCTCAGTATAGATAAGAAAAAAACAAAATATTAAACATTTGAAATAACAACAAAAATAAACTAAATATTCATTTAAGCTTATCGCACGGATCTCATATTTCATTTTTGTTGAGAACTCGGTGGTTATTTATTTTAAAGATGTTTATTTCTTACTTTGGTTCCTTTTGGGTAAGACACGTGTGTGCAGGCTTAACTTGTTTTGCTTTCTGTATTGTATGTTGTAGGTTTGATTCTTTTTATTTACAAATTACTGATATTCAAGTACCTAATGAAAAATTTAAATTGGGGTCGTGTTGTGGAGCAGAGGCACAAGCATGCGATTGTAAATGCAACATATAGTAAGTTCGATCCCCACTAGAGGAAATTAAATATTTAATATTTTAATTTCCACGCTTCGAGCTTCACGCCACGAGACAAAGTGAGTTGAGTTCTGCAATTCAACATACAAATGTCTCCATAGTTCACCGGAAAGAGGAGAACGGATATGTCTAAGTGGGAACGGAGTGCCTTAACACTAGATTCCCATTTATCTCTGTCTACCCTGATATGTATACAGCGTGAAGCTAAAAAATGATATTTTTGTGGTTAAAGGCACTACAATCCAAATAATTTAATTACAGAAGTACTGACCACTAATGACGGCATTAATTTATCACTTAAAACGATTATTGCCATTTTTTTTTAATGGCAATAATGTAAAAATAATTAAAAAAAAACAAGAAGGAATAATAAATAGAAAACAACAAAACCTACTAAAAATAAATTCCTATTTAGAGTTACATAATTACTAAAAAAAAAAGATTAATGTTACTACATTTGATAATATAAATAAAATATAAATGCAGTAAAAACGTAAAATTTTACAATATGGTAATAATCTTTAATTTTTATTATAATACTTATTTGGTTTCGATTTTTATTAGCATATAGGTACATAATATATAAAATACTTAAAAGTTCGTTAGGTAAACTAAAAAGTTACCTTTTCTTTTTTATATTGTAGAAACGACATAGTGAATAGGTCACTGTTTTCGACTTTCCGCCTATTTTAGACATATTGCGGTTTGGTGGCGGAACTCAACGCTATGCTTTATATAAATATTTCGTAACAAAGAAATAAATAGATATAACAAGACAGCTAAGAAAATTAGTGTCAAGACACTCTGTTCCCCATATTTCCAATCCAATCCTATTTTTTACCCTCAGGACTACGAAACTTTCTCCCGGAACTCGAACCTACGACCGACCTTCGTTCAGTAAATAGCGTCACTATTTATCAACATGCATTTTTACGAAGTGAATGCAACTTAGAATGTAATAATTAAATCTAAATATAAAACTTTAATCGCATTAAATAAAAGACCTTGAAAGTGAGGGATTTTTTGTCTGTCAATTAAAGTGGTAAAAAGATGTAATCACAATAAGCTATTGCGTAATAGATTATAATATATATTTTTTTTATGTTTTTTTTTCTTTCGGTTTTTAAATCGTTTTTGTGTTGAACTTGGACTACATCTGTAAAGTCATTGATGAAGAAATACTTAAGTGTATTTGTATCACTTTTTATAATAATTTGTGATGCGGTTTTCACTATTTTATTATTCATTAATTTGCTTAGAAAGATGAAAGTCTTAATATCCGCTCTCGATATAACAATATATTCTATAATTATTATATTAATATCTCTAAAGAAAATTACAAAAATTACAATCATTAAACATTACCTGTCTCTTACAGAAAGGTTCGTTATTTTGTTTTATCATTTAGCTTCTTATTTAGTATGTATTTAAAAAGAAAATAATTCGAAATTTTGTACCCAAAACAAATAGTCAGTCAACAATTTCTTGAATGAGTGTATGTAAATAGTTTTTTTATTTTACTATATGTACATATTTTAAAATATAAACAAGGAGAGGCCGCCCCCTTGTTTCAGTATCAGCTATTAGTAGAGTATATCTGTTAAAAATTTTAAATGCAACTGAACTAACCCTGGATGAAGGATTAAGAAGAGATTTAGCACATCCCTGTCACTGCAACACGCGACAGATTATAGGTTCGATGCCCACTCGAGGAAATTAAATATTTAATATTTCAATTTTTTCGCTCTGGTGTTGGGGCAAAGCGCGTCGAATTTCGTCACTCAACAAGCAATTCTATCCTGCTACAGGCGGGATAGGCAGTCACACTCAGCGGGATACAGCGTGAACCTAAATTAATCAGACTAAATATGTAACATATAATAATTACATATCCCATATAATTGTTAATATCGCGTGATATCGTGCAAGGATAATTGTGGTTATAATTAACGACGTGTACCTCTTTATCAAAGACGCGCTCGGCTTGAGATTCAATTAATTATTGCTTAATCAACTTTCACGTAATGTCTTGTGATATTTATGTATGGAATACACGAAAATGTGTTTTCTAAATGTGTATGATGTATGGCTGATGGGTGGTCTAACACTTAGAATCTAAGTGATTGATAAGAGAGATTTTTGGGGTTTTTTTTTAAATGGTTGAAGCCAGTGGTGGCGTAAGGTAAGCATGCGACTGTTAACGTGATGGGTTGCGGTTGACTCTCAGTGGCGGTAATTAAATAGTTAATATTTTGATTTCCTCGCTCAGAACGTGTCGCTTCCAGAATTCGGCGGCAAGTGGGAACCGGAAGTGTCTTGACGGAAACGGAGTGTTTTAACACTAGGTTCTCACGTTCCCTCAGCTTCTACAATATGCTGGATACAGCATGAAGCCTAAAAAAGCTTACTGAGTAGTACTGACGGGCAACTCACAGTCAAACTACTCTAGAAACTCTTGAATCTACGATTTTAAATAAATTTTAGTTAAAAGATTGTTTTATTTGCTTTCTTTCTTTTCCAAATTTCGTTAAAAAACACATTTCGTTACTAATTACGTCAATTTGTCCGTTAATTATGAATAAATTTCGGCTTGAACGCGATTAATGCCAAATTTTTAGCATATTCCGTTTGGGCGAATTAGTAGCACGTTAAAAATAACTGCGAAATTAAACATAATTTTTGTACAAAAAATATTTAACCGTTACAAAAATTAATTAATGCTACAGTCGGGCTGTTAGCTTGATAATGTATTGGACAAGTGATGGTTACAAGTTCGATTCCTTAACGATGAGAGTGGGTCAATTACCTATTTTTTTGCGTTTCTCTGTTAATACTAGTAGTTTATGAGATTACTGTAGCCAACCAAACAAACTCTTCATTTTTATAATATTAGTACAGATGCTGGTAGCTACTAAGTACTTTATGTATAATAATTTAATAAGGAATAATTAAAAACAAGAACATATGAATGTTTCGTATACTGCAATAAAGTCACATACTTATTATGAAGTTAAACCACATATCTTTGCGTACAGGTTATCTAGATGTACTAACTTGTTTCCACACTTTTAAAACTAACGGTTTTTAACGATCTTTAAATTTCATTGCGATTTAAATTTTACAGTCGTTGTGACTGGTAACGGAGCGGTTGTGGATTCGATTTCCACTCGGAGGTATTAATTATTTTCGTTCCTTCGCTTTCGCCTTCGGTAACAAGATAAAACACGGAATTGTCTGAAAATTTTGGGGGAAAAGTCGGGATCAGAGCGGGTTAATACTATACCTTATCTTACTATTAATGCGGGATACAGCGTGAAGCGTAAAAAAATAAAAGATTATATTATTTAAAAGAGAAATTTAATAAAAACAGCATTTTCTCTCCACATTAACTTACGTATATTTTTCTTCAAACCGCATCTGGACTATTCCAGAGAATATATGAATATTTCATACAACTTTATTATATATACAATTTAATGTATGAAGTAAAACACGTTAGAAAATGTCTTACGTACTTTCATTTTTACTTTGCATATGTATAGGTGGAGCCTGCGGCTTTACATGCTTTTTATTTCTTTTATTTTATTTATACTTTGGAGTGGTAAAATGATTATCTACCCTTATTTTGATTCTTAAGAATTGATGATGAATTTTGTTATTATATTTTAAGTTGTTGTTTTTAGCTTTACAGAGCAAATCAAGGAACACATTGAAATATCCATACAAAATTACATCTAAATTGATACAGCTTTTAAGGATGAATAGGGTGATAAATAAACACACATACATACATACATTTACAGATATGACCAAAGTATGTATATTATAATGTAGATCCATATTTAGTTTTTTTAAATGCCGTTGGAACATATTATGTTTAATTCTAATTAGTTTCGTCCTTGTTTAATTTTTTTTGTGGTGATAATGAAACGTGTAACGTTCATGTTGTTAATTATTTATGTTTTAAATTTATTTATTTGATGCTATCCTTCCGTCCAGAAGTGCCTGAAGCGTGATGCCATGGTTCTAAGTTCGCATCCTACTTGCTGAGAGGGAAGGTTTTTTTCCAGATACATAACGTTAGACTTTGCACTCAGTGTGCGATTTCAAACAAGGTGATTGTGGCCTCGAATCCCAGTCGGCAGAATGATTTATTTCCTTGAATTTCACCATGTCACACGCAATATCTCGAAAATTAAGTGGAAATGGAGGATAGAACTTAACACTAGGTTCCCGCCACCTAGCCCGCTATATACGGGATACTGCGTGAATCTAAAAAAAACAAATATCCCATAAAAAGCATGAGACATGGGAAGGTAATTTGCCTAACATATTCATAATGGTGTCCACCATTAAGCTAGACCATATTTCTAGTCTAGACTACATTTTAATCTAGGTATAATTTTAGTACGTATGCTATAATTTTGTTTTGCACTTAGCTACTTTATCAAATTTACTAAGCGTAGAATTCTTGGATGGTATTTAAAAATGTGCTTTATGTGTTGGAGCTGAGAGTTTCAATTCGTCATTTTGCATTTTATAGTAAAATAATCTATCAAAAACAAGTTTCTAGTTTTTTTTGCAGGAATCGTATGAATTATAAATTTTTATATGTGCGTCGTCGAAAGATCGTAAATAAAATGATGAACTTTAAATGTTTCCGTGTGTTCTGTTTTTATGAAAAAGGTGAATATTTTATATGGAAATAGTAAAAAAATCTCTGTAATTAGTATTGGATAAGTTGAGGATCCGATTCCACTTTGAGGAAAATAAATATTTAAAATTTTGATTTCCTCTCTCTGATAATAAGGCAACGCGGCGTTGTTCGGCCACTCAATATCCATTGCCTCAAAAATTTGGGGGATGGAGAGCCTTAACACTAGGCCTTAAAAAGTCTCAGTTAGTGTTTTTATATGACAATTTTAATATAATACTTTATATAGCAGTAAACTGATAATTTTGATAAATAAAACCTTTTTATTATACAAATATATTCAGGCCGTTTTTTTTATCAAAAAAAAGTTACATTATTCCAATATTATGATAAAATTACTTGGAATTGGAACTTTATTAAATAAAAATTACATATGACTTTTAGCAAAAATACAAGCTCAAAGAATATTTTGTTTAAATTTACATATTTTCGGCGTTTAATATAGTAGTGAAGGTAGACACTTCTTTTAAATATATTTAAGGGAGAAAAAAATAATATATATTACAATATATTTTGAGTGACGGAACCCAACGCCGCGCTGGAATAACAAATAACAATATTTATGCCAATTATTCCTATATATTTCCACGTGTGGCGATCAGAACCATAATGCTTGTTTTTAGATTAATAACGTTTATCTATTCATTTTTATCTAAGTACTATCTAGTTACTCGTGGCCCAGTTCTCACATTATCTAACAGTTCGATTCCCACTTGAGGGAATGAACGATTTTTTTTCTAGTAACAAGACAAAATGCGGCGTTAAGTTCCGCACGTTCACTTTTACTATTACACAAAACGTATACCGGGTTCAATTTCAATATATTAAACAAACCAAAATACCGTTTATCTACAGCTAGAAAGCTAGATTTATGTACCAGTCTATAATTAACAGGTTGTCGAGGCATACCAACTGATTTGGCAACGATCGGCAACTACAGCCTATGCCTCAATGGAAAGCACAATAGGTCAATAATGTTATATTAAATGCCACGAATTTAAGGTATTTAGAAATATTTAATGTTACTTTTAGATTTAATGCGTTATCGTTAGACAGCGCCTAAGTATTTAAATACGATGCGATGGTTGTCAGTTCAATTCTTACTCGGGGGAATTAATTATTCGCAGTTTCCATATCATACCTTACCTAATATGAAAACTGTGCGTACTCTGCTATACCTACGGAGATTTTTTAGATTTAACGATAATATTCATGACAGCTCAATGACAAATCACTTCGTTCTCTCCGTTTTTATTAAAACATATAAAGATCCTAGTGAAGTAAAATTTCAATACAAAACTATTATTTTAAATATTCAAAATCCTATTTCCCATGTCCATTGTAAGTAAACATAGCTGCGTTCTCGACTCGAGTCGACTCCTTACACTGTGCATACTAAAACCACATTCACCGGTTATCCTTTAAGAGAATGGTCTTGCCTTGGAGATTAAATACACCTATCTATCTTATTGTTAGTTGCTCGCCAGGTATCCAGGTACCGGAGGTTAAACATTCTATTGGCATTTATATTTGGCATAATAGATCTTTGGCTTCGGCTTGGTCCATTTTGATTAAAATTTTGAAGGATTTTTTTATTTGAAATTACTGAAAACTAAAGGCTTTTAATGTACTACTGTAATTAAGATATTTTGTATTTCAGTTATTCTCAATCCTCAAGTGTTATAAAGTTCATCGTATGCGTCTATGTATGTGGGTGAGATACACACATCATGAAGCTGAAAAAATATCTTTGCAACTTAGTGAAAAAATTGTCAAATTGCAATTTTTTAACATTGAATGCCAATTGTCAGTTTAAGTAGAAAAGTTTTAAACGTAAGGCCGCGCGGACGTTGCCAAATCTCTCTCATAATTACTGCGCTTGGAGAATGCACTTGCAGAGATAACGATCTTTAATATAATCAACGTACGAGTAAATAAGGAGTAAAGAAAATAATGTTTTTTATTACTTTTGAGAAAGTTAAAAAATAAAAAAGTGTGTTGTTTATATTGTCTTTGTAGGACACTAAACTATAAGAGAAAATTCTTTAAATAGTGTCCCATAAAAAACAACATACTAACACTATATAAAATCTATCAAAATTATTTTAATAATTTATTTTAAAAAATCCTTATGAATGACTTAATAAGCTCAATTCAATAGGTAGGCCTTTTTTCTGTTTCCTCTTAATAAATATCCCTACATTGCGTATGTAAGATATCATTCTAAGCAAATCTAACAACGCCCATGTTCTCAATATGGGAGAAGATAAGAGATAAAAATTGCGTTACTTCGCACATTTCTTGGGAAAGACCTGATTTTAGTTTGAAATACCAGTTTAGTAAAAAAAAGAAAAATATATTCAATTTAATATGTATCTTACAGACAATTTAATATGTATCTACAGATGGACTCCTTTCATTTAAAAAAAATCGATCACTTATCAAAATGATCCTATAAAAATACTAACTAACAAACTTATACCTAAATATCTTCTCATCTACACTCGACATATTAAATTTAATCAAAACCAGTACAGCAGTTCCTACATAAATGAGTAACAAACACACAAACGTTCGTACTTATAGGCTAGGATATAAATCTTTAGGCCAGAGGCGCTAAAATGTTACATAGCGATCGCGTTTAATGTCAGGACTTGGCTCTCTTGCCAAATAGCGGGACTTTATTTGAAAGGTAATGGCAACTTTTAGTATTATCTTCTATGGTTTTAATAGATTTAATATAATTTTATAGATATGTTTCTTAAAAATTATAGATAATAACAAGAATTTCTGCAAAAGAACACTGCAAGAGAACATTGTACCCCACTCGAAGAAAAAATATATTTTCATAGCTTCGCTCTGGTACCGAAGCAAATGCCTGTAGAACTTGACAGAAAGTGGGGAGCGGAGAGTTTTAACACTAGGCTTCGTCGTCCATGAAGCTGAAAATAAAAAACAGATTGTTTTTCCAAAAAAACATAACTAATAGTTTTATCTAAAGTAAAAAAAGGTTAGTTATAACAAAAAGGTAACTAAAATAACCTTTTAACGTAAAAAAACTTATTTAATATATGGTTAAGGATAACAAATTGCAAATTCATCGTTACGTGGTTAAATAAACGTGACTTAGTTGACGTATACGTTATATGGAGTTTTAATGTCTTATTATTAAAATTCAATTCTTATGTTTCTTTATATATAGTGGAGTGGGTAGAGGGAACCTGGGGACGTAGTGTTAAGACACTCTATTTCCATTAAGACATTTTCTTTCAACATTTTCCATCGGATTTTGGCGATATTGTTATTTTTTTTCCTACATACTCGTACAACAAGTTAATGAAAATAGTGGAATGGATACTTTTCTAAATAGAAATATTTGAAATAATCATTTCCTGGAGTAGGAATCGAACTAACACCCATCACATATACAGTCAGACACCGTACCACTGCGCCTTGGCCGTCACTAAATTTACAATTTTTTTAGAACTTTGAATATAGTAAACAAATATTACAGCATGTGGTCGTTATGTTCCTTAGCCGAGTTTAAAATCTAAAAAAAGCTTTCTAAATGATCGCTTCATTAGTTTAATTATGCGATCAAATTATCGCGACATTTAGTTATATGATCCTCGTGGGATGGTTTTGGCTAAATGAAAAAACTTGGTCAAGTGCGAGTCGGATCGCACACAGAGGGTTCCGTTACAATTTCATGATATTAAAGTACAAGTTATAGAAATTGACGAGCGACGGCGTTGACACTACGTCTCGAAAATCCGGAGGATAGTGATATACAGAGTGCCTTAACATTAAATTTCCTCTGCCTACCCTGGTATAACAGGGATACATTGTGAGACTAAAAAAAATTATTGGCCGGGACGTGACTTGCTCACGTGGTCTTTCATTTTTATTAACTCTCTGCATTTTGCCAAAAAAAAGCGAGAGTTTTCAAAAACAAAACAAGGTTAAACTTTTCGTTTCTTATGGCTTTATTAAGCGGAGAATGTGACACAAAAATTACTTAACGCGTAATTGAAATATTAATAATTTAAAAACAACTCTTATTGCAAATCAAATAAAGTCTAAATTTCAACATAAAAGTTATAACTTACTATCAGTAAATTTGACCGCAGATCGACATATGGCGGATGCGCTTTTTTGTATGGGTTTTTGGGGTACAAAATTAATCTTTTCCACACTATTTCGGTGATGAATTATGTATTTAGTATGCCTTGAATATTCAACATGGGTATAATTTTTAATTTTTAAATTAAGTACAAAAAAAAAGGAATTAGTTTTTGAGGCCGACGAGTACGAGTACGAGTAGTAAGTTCTATTATTGCTCTGGTAAAAAAAAAACGCACCGTTGGGTGTCGCCATTCAACATACTATATCTCGAGTTGTTATATACAGGTTACTATAGTTTTTTTATATATTTGCTGTTACTATTCTGTAACTTAAAATATCTTAGTGTGTATGAGATGCCCTTCGATCTATAAATGAAGCATCTCCACATCCTTCAACACCTAACTAAAGTGGACGTCGCTTTAGTTATCTGTGATAATGGTTGCTTACACTTAAATATGACTTTTTGTTCATTAAAAATTTTGCATTGCAGTAATTAAAAAAAAGTATGTGATTAAAATATTAGACGAAACTCTACGATGCACTTTCACTTAAAATACTTTTACTTTAAATTATTTCAAAATAATTTGACAAGAAAACTAAATTAGTTTCCTTAATTTAACATACAATTTCTCTTTCAGTTAAAAAAAAGAAGGACGGAGAGAGCATTCAATTCGTAATTCACAACAAATAAAGAAAGAGAGTCTCCAACATTCAGCCTACACTATGAAAAAATAATTAAAGCACTACTTTGTAGTTTGTATATTTAGTTGCCGACAACTCTACCGCAAAAAACCCAGGTATCATTAATTTTAACAATTCCGCAAACATTTTGCCTTTTACCTTAACTTAGCCGTCATTTTTCCTTGTAGTCGGTTAAAAGGATAAAATTTTCCATAACCAGCAAGGAAAGAAAGACAATGATAAATAAAAAGATTTAAATTTTATGTTTTAAAGTAATTTGTAAGATACCAAATCATGGCGCGGGGAAATGGAAAAAACAATCATTTCTTAATCTGGAAACGAGGTAAACCGCGGGGTTGAGTTCCGCCACTCAAAGTGCAGTGCCTTCAGAATTTAGCGGAAAGTGGGGACCTTAATCGAAAACGGAGTGTCTTAACTCTTAATACTAGGTACCCTGCCCCATGTCTTAAAACATCTTCATATTTCTTTTCTTCACTCTTCATGTCCATAACATGGATTCCTTATTCTAGACATTCTATGATTGAGCTTCATTAATATGGAAAAAGGTTAAAAATGGACATCAAAGATATGCATGCATAAGGTTTCAATGCAAAAACGAGTATTGAATCGAAGCAACACCTGGTACCCTCAACGCGGTAGGGCTAGCACCTGGCATATTTTTTGTTAGTTTACGTTTAATTTAACAAACTACTTTATCTTTCGTTTTCATTTAACTTTAGCTTAGTTTTAAAATGTATCTTCATTTTTAAAGCAATTTTTGTATTATTATATAGAGGCCACCTAATTGATTGTAGATTCGATTCCCAGTCGGAGAAATGAAATATTTAATGTCTTCATGCCCTCGTTCTGGTAATGAAATGAAATTGAATTGCACTACTTAACATGCAATGCCACCAGAATTCAGTGTAAAATGCGGAAAGGAAGTGTCTTAATGGGAACGGAGTGTCAACAGCGTGAACACTATACTAGTCTAGTTTGTTTGCAATATTTAATAAATTGTTTTTGCTCGGATTATCCCGTATTTATATTTTTACTTTTAAATTTTCAATCCAACAATATATTTTTACAATATATTATTTAATAATTTGCCAAAGAAAAAAGTGTAGGTATTTAACTTTAGAGTGATGAAAAGCTTAATTTGCTAAAATATTCAGATCACGCTTCAAGAACCATGAGAACAATAAAAAATGTAAGCAAAATGTATGGCTTGGTTGAGAGTGTGGTCAATCACCTTTGTATGGTATGTACTGAGCTATTTTTTTGTAATTTCTTAATATTTCACGCTTTAGTTAAGAAAATCTACTTCACGCTGTATCCCACATACAGGGTAGGCAGAGGGAACTTAGTGTTAAGACACTCTATTCTCCACTTTCCGCCGAATGTTTCGAGGCATTTCCTCTTGAGTGGTGGGACTCAACGCCGGTCAGTTTAATGCCGTAAATAAAATATAATATATTAAACCTGTTAGAACTTCCTTTTGTAAATATAGATCACTAGTAGAGAAAGAAGTACTTAATATACTTACTTTTAACATTAGATTCTTTCGACTTGTCCATAATTATTTAGATTCACAGTCACGCTGTATCCCGCATTTACAGGATATATATTAGGTACTGCCGAATATCGAGACATTGCGTGTTAAGTGGCGGAACTGAACGCCGCAGCTTGCCCTGTTACCAGGGTGGGGATATATAAATAAATTATCCTCCCGGGAATCTAACATAACCTTCGCAAGAATTTTCAAAGCATTTAAAGTTTTAACAATAAAAAATCTAATTTCTTAACATTTTTTTCCTCCGTTCAGCTCTTTTCAAGGACCTTACCTACGTAAGGTAATAAAAAATGTAAGAAAAAATACATGGCATGGTCATTTGCCTTTGTAGGCTGTATTGAGTGAGAGCAGGTGCTGATTGACCACATACTTTGTGTACGGTTTTAACTTGTTCGAACCCGTTTGGAAAAAAAAATTGTTGAGTAAACTTTGGTTTGATTATGTGTATTTAGGAGTTGTCTTTTCGACGTTGTGTTATCTTCACGGAGTTTTTTTTTAAAGAAGAAAAGAAGAAGATTTGTCGAGCTATCAGAGCCAAGAAATGAAAATAATTAACTTCCTCGAGTGGCTGTCGAACTCACAACCGTTGCTTTTACAGTCAAATTCTGTGCCACGATGGCTTCAAATATTTATAGTAAAGCTTAGACTGAAATTAATTAAAAATAAAAATAATTCCAACTAAACAGGACATAACGAAAATAAAATTATCGTTTTTATCTAAAACTTAATTATTTAACACAGTCATCTAAATAAATGTAATAATGAATATTACATTTGCATTTGAAACATTAATTCAAATACAAAGTTCATTTCATAATGTGAGCTATTAGTCATTTCCGTGTTACTATTTGGTATATGTATATATAAATTATTATAATAAATAATATTATAATAAAGAACTATAATTTATTTGGACTACCGACGTTTTGATGAAAATACAATATTTTCATACTATGAACCTCATCACCATATTATCAGAAAGATCAAAAAACAAAATGACAAAAAATATACTTCTAAATTATTATTTTTTATATTTAAAACTATTTTCTAATAGTTAATAGGTACATACTATTTTAACACTAGAATCGAACCCACTCACCTACAAATAAAAAAACCTATTAACAACAAAAGGTGACAAAGCCCTACAATAGATAAATGGTTGCAAATATAACAATAGTACAATATTGATATATTGTGAAGCGATTTCAAATTTCTTAGAAGCAGATGGCCGGCAGATGTGCATGATGCACTCTGGGTGTCTTTGAGATGCGTTTTTGCTATGCATTTGATTGTTTATTATATATAGATTTAGTGTTATTTTAAGTGGTAAACGATATTTATAATTTTTTAGTAAGTATATTACATTTACTTTTGGATGTTAATATTTTAGTTGTGGATTCGATTCTCACTTGAGGGAATGAATTCTTTTTATTCCCTTCCTCTGATAATAGGAGATAGCGCGGCGTTGGTTTTCGCCACTCAACACGTAACACCCATAGAACTTAACTCCAGATGTTATACCATCCTATCCTATATCTTATAAAACAAAGTCGCTTTTCGTGTCTGTCTGTTGTTTCTAACTCTTCTTCTTCTAAACCACCCAACGAATTTTGATGCGGTCTTCACCATTAAGTCGGGTGTTTTTCGTAGAAGGTTTATATATAGTTTATTATTTGTACATTCTTATGTAAATTAACATAAATACGATAAATGTGTATAAAGTCCTACCCGTTGAGACACTTTCGCGCATGCGCTGCTCTAATGGTAAGTACTACATGAAAAAAATGTACTGGAGTATTGTTCCTCTTAATAAGATCTACAAAAAAGTCCGCGAGAACATATTCGTATCTTTTAAGAATAACGTGTAGTGATCATATTTCTGTCTAAAAATAATAATTTCAATATATTTTTTATTGTGAGGTATATTTTTCTATAATGGTATTAATCCTTATCCTTTAAAATACTTTATTAATTTTCTACGTTACACGAAGATAAAATTTGCTTTTTACAATATTTCGAAATTACGAATAGTTTTATAGAAAAACGCATTTAATTGTTGACACATCCCGCCGTTGATACATCAGCTGTATGTTACTCAAGTTTCACTTATCTCTTACTCTCAGCATTTTAATAAGTACTTTAGAAGTTGTTATAATATCAAAAAAATCCTTGCTGCGAAACGGCTCGCCACTCGCCATGCGTCCGCCGTGCCCGCTTGCCTTACACGCATCGGTGGTTCAGTGATAGAGTGCTCGCCTGCCACGCGGGCGGCCCGGGTTCGATTCCCGGCCCATACATTCTATTTAATTTTCCTCACAGGCAGCCACGTCGTGCTTGCTTTTCATCAGGGACAGAATACCCCCTTCAGCATTAACCACAAGCTCGAAAAAAAAAAGCCGGCTGCCTCTATAGCAACGAAGATTTAGTTAGATGCGTTTGCACGTATTGGATAATTGAAGTTGAATGTATTATTTAAGCGCGATATATTTGGTTTCACATTTTTTGTAGTAGTTATTAGTAGGTAGGTTTTTGTTTATAATTTCTTCCGTTTAAAAATAGTCATTTAACTATCTAAAAATAGTCATTTAAATATATTTTAATAAGTACTTGAAAAGATTAGTAGCACAGATTTAAAATTACGGTACCTACTAAAAAATCCTTGCTGTGTAAAACAATTGGAAAATCCTTATTGAAACTACGAAAACGCGGGTTGCATTAGGGTTTAATTAATTTTCACATTATCTTAAGTGCTTTGCAAACATACATTATATGAATAATCCAGTAGTAAAAGCGGGCGAAGCCGCAAGAGGGTCGCTAGTTTATTAATAAGATGCCATTTATTTTCACTGTTAGTCACCCAGCTGGATGCTATCTTTCCTATTATAATTAATATTTTCATGACATTTAGTAAATTAATTTTATTACTCCCATGTTCACTTGGCTACTTTTTTTTTTAGCTTCACGCTGTGTCCCGCACATAGCAAGGTAGTTAGAAGGGACCCAGTGTTTTAACACTTTTTTCACCAATTCTCGCCTAATTTTCGAAACATTTCTTGTTGTGTGGCGGCACTTCGCCAGGACGAGGAAGTAAAAATATTAAATAAATAATTCATTCTTCCTAGCTGGATTTAAACCTACAACCATATAGGTACGTTTGTGCAACTGCGCTTTAATCCCTTTCACTTATAATTAATATTTTCATAACACTTAGTAAATTAATTTTATCACCCTCGTGTCCCCTTGGCTAATCGAAATAGGGTAGCTTATTGGTATTAGTTATTATAACGTAATGTTGTTAACGCAAATATGGGTATATCCTAAAGACTGTCGTTACTGAGTATACATGGTGTTCAGAAATATTTAAAAGTTGGGAGTAATATTTTCGTAGGAAAATAGGAAACTATAATATATGCGGATGCCAGTCGTAGTACAGGGGCAAAAGCACATGACTTCAAAATCGACATTTTATGGTTTGAATTCCCACTCGATAAATGAAATATTCAACATTCCTTGGTCTGGTAACGAGGTAAAGTGAGGCGTTAAGCTCCTGCACTCATCAATGAAAGCCTCCAGAAATCGGCAGAAAATAGAGAAAGGAAAAGTCTTAATACTAACGGAGTGTTAAGGCACTTCATTTGTTAAGACAAACAAACCAGAACGGCGAGAAGTTGAATGCTGAAATTTGGCATGTCCATTGTTCATGTCATATCTTTGACTCCTTGGGACTTGTAAGGCAGCACTAAAAGACCATTAATTTAAAAAGCTACGGAAATTTAGTTTTACCGTTTTATACATCACGAAAACAAAATTCCGGATGGCCACGAGTAAATAATTATAGTTTTTTTTTATAAATGCGTAAAATTTATAAAATAAATTATTTTTACAGTTCTACCACCCAACACGCATATCGAATGTAATCGACTGTAAGCGAAACACGCTACAGTCAGTGTTAAAGATGTCAGTGATGCGTGAAATAAGAACTCAATAGTAAAAGTGTTTCCGTTATATCATAAGTAATGTTTACAAGTGAAGTGTTTAAGGAAGAATGTTTTATTCGAAGAAAGAAATAAAAAAGAAATTATAAAAAATATATTTGTTAAACACATTGAAAATTTTGTAAATGTGACTCTTGTGGGTTCCATTCCCACTTACTGGACAATGTGCGGTGTTGAGTTTTGCCACTGAACGCGCAATGTCTCGATAATTAGGCGGAAAATGTCTTATCACTAAATTCCCTTCGCTTACCCTGCTGTATATAATATAGAATTAATTTAAAATTTAATTTCAATTAGTAAAGTTACGGCGTTAGGTTTCATTATTAAAAGAAATACACTAACAACTTTCCATACCTGTAGGTACACCTGTGCTACTGGCTAGCTGTCATTGATTTTCCGGTAATTAACTACAAAAACTTATTAGATAACGCCACTTAAATTAAGACATACGTAATTACACTAGCGCTTTAACGGAAATGGATATTTAATTATGCACGTAACATATCGTGTACTTACTTATCCGTAAATCCTTCATTTTAGGTTCATGTGTACTTTCTTTTGACAGTTTAAGTCGGAAGAAACGCAGTGACCTGTCTTTTTTTATTATATTTATTAAATTATTAGAAAAGAATATATTTTTCAAGACCATCATGGTGCAGTGGGCAAACGTTCCGACTGTAAATCGTAACGAGTTTCATTAAAACAGTTCGCCACTCAAAATCCCTCACGTCTCACTCAATAATACGGGAAGAGGTCCCAAAGTGTCAGAGCGTAGTTTCTCTTTGTGTACGCAGTTTCACGCTTTATCCCGTATTACAATGCGTGAAACTGAAAAAAATATTCTATTAATATTATTTTAATATATTCACAAGTTGTATGAATTATTGAGAATATTGATCTTTTAATATACTATTTGCATTGATTATATATTAATAATCATTTCAGAATGCAGTTGCTATAGCTTTGGTTGCATGTCTGGTTTGTGGAGAATTGTTAGTAATCACGAGGTCCCTATAATCATGTAGGTACATATACAATTATACATTACTTAATAATATTATTCATGCAATTTCCTCATTCTATATATACAGACAGATTGAAATACTAAATATGTTTTGCTTTAGAAGTACTGGTTGTGGTTTCTAAATGATTTAGGCTAACATTTACTTTAAAAAATTCTGCAGTCTACATAAACAGTTTGCGGCGTTGAATTACGCAAATTTTCTAATTTTGCAAGAAAAATACTTATCACCAGATTTTTGTAGTTTTTCTCCAAAAATTTTATCTATATACAGATTTAAAAATGATATTTATCATTTCCCAAAATGAAACACGCTATATAAACATATACGATACGAGTCCTTAAATCGATACGGTAATATTTACAAATCCTATGGCTTTAGTTCATACGATATCGGGCCCGCGGGGGCCGTTAGTGCCAAATATTCAATAGCCATAACATATGGGACGCGTGGGTTTCACGCTTTTATTTGAAAAATCGAACCCCCGATAAAGTTACCCTCGATGCAATGGGTGCTATTTTTTCAAAATAGTACGTACTATCTGATTTTACGAGTAGATATTTATAGTTGGTTCTTTTTTTTTGTTTTTTATATACTTAGTGCGGTATTATATGCTTTTTTATAGCTTCACGATGTATTTCGCACATATCAGAGTGGTCAGAAGAAACCTAGTGATAAGACACTCCGTCCCTCATTTTCCGCCAAATTCTGAAGATTTTGCCTTCATTATATGCATTATATGAATTTTGGTGCCGTCCTGGCGCAGAGGTAGGTAAAGTATAAATTTTAGTGTAGCGCAACATTTCCTCGCTCTGGTACTACTAAGCGTGGCGTTAATTTCCGCCACTTAACATGCAATGTCTTAAAATTTTGGCGGTACGTGGGAATCGGAGTGTTTTAAGACTAGATCTCTCTGTCTACCCTGCTATATGCGGGATATATTGTTTAATATGAACTTGAGATAAATGAATTCATTAGTTTTAACTATATATGGAACGGAATCTGCCGACAAATTTAACGATTTTGAAGTAATATTTGTATATAAAATAAAATCTTTATTCAGTTCGCAATATCTTTTTTATTTAAAAAGTAGAAAACAATTGTCCATTTTTACATTTTCTCTATGAATAAGTAAATATTTGTAGTTTCTTATTTAAAATTCAAGCTTAAACAACAAGAACTCGAAGAAGTTTAAAGAAAGATTAAATTGAATAACTTTGTAAGAGGTGATTGGAAAACTTATTGTGAATAACTTACGCACGGCGCGACATCTGAAAGTATGTTTTATTAATTAAGATTGTTACTTTTTGAAGAATTGGTCTGGAATTATTTATGAAAGAAAAAATATGATATTTTTTATGGTTCCGTACCTCAAACGAAAAAAAAGAAAACCTTGTAGGATCACTTTGTGGCCCGTTTGTCTGTCTGTCAAGGCCATTTATCTCATAATTGGGGTATCAGACTGAAATTAATTTCAATATATTGAAGTCTACAGCCCCTGGGGGCACAAGAAACACAAGCTTCTAAGTCAAGGCAATCCAAACATTATGTTATGCATTATTTTTGCTTCATTTTGTATCATTATCACAAACTTATAAATGGTTTATTTCATAAAAAATAAAGTACACTTCCCGTTGACTTACCGAATATTATAATTGAGCGAAGCCACTGGCGAAAGCTAGTTTAAAAAATAATATGAAGCCGCCGTGGCATAGGAGCGCAAACGTGTGACTATGACTAAAACCCTGATTTGTGCGGGATAAAGCGTGAAGAAAAAAAAACAGCACATATAGCACAAAATTACTACCTACAATTATTTCATAATGAATGTAGACAATAATCGAATTAAAACGGGTATCCCTATTATGAATACTCACATATGATTCTAATCTAAACTTAAAAGCTTGCGTTTCTCATTTGACTGATTCTAAAACAAAATGTTCATTTTGTAATACGTTGATTCGCTAATTCGGGTATAGGGATGGGTTAGGAGAAAAAAAGAAATCTTTACATTGTAACTGGTATTTAAGTGGGATAGGCATAGGGAACCCAGTGTTAAAACACTCTGTTCCCCACTTTCTGTTGGACTTTTGCGACATTATGTGTTGAGTGGCGGAGGTCAACAATGGACTTTATCTTATTTCCACGAGAAAACGAAGAAATGAAAATTACTCATTCTAAATGAGAATCAAACCCACAGCCGTCATGTTTGCCGTCAGCTATCGATTTCTATATAAAAATGATTTTTTATTTAGTTTTCCAAAGTTAAACTATAAATAAATGAAAATAAAATTCAAATTCATTATATTGAGTGGCTATAAGCCCTAAATATGAATATTTGATATGAAAACTCAAACACGAAAGTGAACGTTAGAAGGTTTTAGAATTTATAATTCGTTTGAAATTAAAGCTCCGACGTGTTCTATAGAACACTTTACTGAGTATTTTCGTTATAGAGGTTGATTGTCAGTTCAAATCTATCTATTAGTTTAATTCTGTATATAGCTGAATAGGCAAAAAAAACTAATGTCAAGACAGCCTGTTCACCACTAAATTTGGAGACATCGAGATGGATAATAATAAAATATTAAATACTTCATTTCCTCGAGTGGAGATCGAACTCACAACCTGTCGCACGCTTGTGCCCTTGGGCCTGGAGCACCTCTAGCTTATAATTTAGGTTTTAGAACTGCACATATAAATATTTGTTAAAAAAAATCTACAATATTGACTTAAGTTATTATTTTAAATTAAATTATTTGATAAAATCTTATTTTGTATAACACTACAGGTAACAATACATTCAGTTTATTACATAAACCGGAACTAATCGACACGTGTCGATACAACCGATGGAATTTTTTTATTGTTTTTTTAGAATTCGATTGAAAGCGGAAAACAGAAGTGTCTTAATGAGAAGAGTGTCTAAACACTAGGTCCCCAGGTTCCCTCTGCCTACCCTACTAAGCTAAAACAAAAAGTATCCTAATGCTTTCTGATAGCACAATTTTGCACCAAACAAAGACATTACCATGGAATACAGATTTAACGTCATAAAGGCGGGATTGGCTATTTACTGGCGGCAATCTTGGGTCGCTTACCCGATATCGATCAAAACTGTTAAGAAACGTAATTTTTTTCTAGCAAATTTAAGTAAATAACAAAGAGAATCTTCTTAAGTTTTGGGTTCATATTTTTTCGGCATCAAGGGTAGACATAAGGAATCAAGTGTTAAGACACTCCGTACCCAACCCAATTCTCGGCACATTAAGTATTGAGTGACGGAACTCAACACTTTACAAAGAAACGAATTTTGTAGTGTATCGTGATGTTCAGTAATCCTAAATCTTTGTTTAGTTTAAAGAGTTCTAATGATGAGGGATGTATAGAATTTTTATTTTATTTTATTTAATGATGTAAACAGCTGAAAGTTTATAAAAAAAACTAAATTGCTTAAAACGCTGTGCAGCACATATCGATTTTATAATAATACCCACAAAATTTGAAGATGTGTCATTTATTTATTATTATTATAAACAAATACCAGAACCTTAAGTAGGAGAATTTAAAATCTTTCACACTGTGTACATTTTTTATAAAGTCATTATATTACCATTAGCGCCTAAGCACACATTAGATAAAGCACATCAGCCAGTTGTAAAATGTCTATATTACGATACATTATAATAAAATTTACGTCTATAAAATAAGTATTTGAGAATGAGGCATTTAATATTTTTATTTCTCTCTCTTGGGTGACGAAGCTATACGTGGCGTTGGGTTCCACCACTCGCAGTGGCAATTAAAACTTCTTATTAGAGATCGTAGTGTCTTAACACTAAATTCCCAGCTTTTCTCTACCTACTCTATTACAACACAGCGTGAAATTAATAAAAAAAAAATATCATACTCAATCTATGAATAGGAAAATTAAACTTTTAAAATTCAATCGTAGTTTAAAACATTATCTTTATCAGCTTTAAATAAAACGTACAAGTCGTGTCTATGAATTAATTATATGAAGAATCCATGCGGTTGTGACTATGTCCCTGGCCAGCCATAATTACCTTTGTTTTAGAATCTGTGTTTCTATTTGAATATATTAGTAGAACTATTTATTATAGGAAATGTATGGGATATTTATTTAAAAGGCCAGTCGTGGTGCAGGGCTACAACAGTGACAGTGATAGAGTTCGATTCTCACTGGAGGAAATGTATTTAATATTTTCCTGTTTCTAATAACAAAGTAAAGAGTGGCGTTCAGTTCCACAATTTAACTCGCAATACTTCCAGAATTCGGAAATTCGAAATACACTAGGTTCCAGTTTCCCTCTGCCTACCTTGAAGTTAAAAAAAATCTTTTCAACACCTACACAATAATAATTATTAATTATTAGTTCGAGCCTTTCACCCAAAAATCTTAATATATTCTTATCTCATTTTTTTTTCCTATTTCCAGGTAAACCTTAAACCAGTGCAGTGACAGTGTACCAACAGTGCAGTGCTATTTATAATGTACCAGTGACATAATGAGGGTAGTGTGGCGCTGTGGCCGCGGCGCGTAAGGAACAAACATGGGGGATTCGAGTCCAGCCACATCTATCATTGAGGGCACTGTGAAGTTCCGCGACGGGAAAAAGGTATTTTATATATATTTTGTATAATAAAATAAACTATAAAATGAAATCACGCAATGTCTCCAGAGTACAGCAAAAATGAGGAGCGGAAGTGGCTTAATGGGAATCTTAATACTAGGTTCCCAGGTTCAGTCTGCTTTTCCTGCTGTGTAGGATACAGCGTGAGGACAAAAACAAGCTATTATTATATAATACATAATAATAGTTTAGAATTAGAATGTTAAAAATTATTGAGGGAAAAATCTAATTTTAATAACTTTTCCTTTTGCGATCATTTAAAAAAATGTGCGTGTACATGTACCTTAACTATGACTATTTAATTAATTAATTAAATTATTCTAGAACATCCCATTTCAATAAAAGAAGAGCCTAGTTTAGTCGTTATATAACAAACAAGTATCTATAGTAAATCCTTGAATAAGCTATTCTATTTCATCACTTCAATTGTACTCAATAACAATAAATAAACGTGATTGTATGACGTCTGTTCAGTTATAACCTAATGTATCTTAAATATCATGGTCTTAAATACATAAGAAAAAAGTGGGTAACGAAGTGTCTTAACACTAGGTTCTCTCTGCCTCTGATATTATAAAATGGTAGAGTTTATATCTTTGATTAGAAAAACAATACAAAATTGATCTTTATTTTATTTCATATGTTATAGTATACAAATCAATTTTATAAATTGTAAATATCTTCTGATGATACATATTGTACTTATTTAGAAACTTCACGCTTTATCTCTAGCGGGATAGTCAGAGAGAACGGAGCGCCAAACACTACGGTCTCTACATACCTCTTTCGCCTCGTCCACTGTCATCAACCTCTCCTCATACCCCCGGGGGTCCTCATGCTTTTTACATGACCTTCCTATCTTTGATACTGTGTTTTAGAAGTTCAACCGAGGTCTCCTCCTACCTCTCTTACCACTCCCTTTTCCACCATAATTTTTTTTGCCATTCTTTCATCATTCGTTCGATGTGCTCAAACCAGCTGAGCACGTTCTTCTTCATTCTCACCGTGAGATCCTCGCTAGTACCTTCAAGTATAACTTTAAAATATTGTGAAATAAACAACATTTCCATTAAAAGTATAACACATACATGTTTTCTATATCACCCCTTTGACAGATGCACCTTGAAGTGTTCATAGATATCATTTTAACAACCGTATTACTATAGCACTAAGGTATAGAATGACGTAGATTCTTTAGATTACCTTTGTACGGTATTTGACTATCGGTTGATATGATATGGATATTCAGAAATGTGTCAGATAAGATAACGTTTAAAGGTGACTTTAGCTTTACTCTTTTGTGGGATTGTCCTGAAAATTTAGAACTTAAAAAAAAATTACATACTTATTACGTCTTTTTAATTTTTACAATTTTTTCGTTTAAAAATTTTGCGTGTTAGATTTCTTGTATTGTTACCCATTGATGCATTTTATGTAACCATCTGAACATGCGATCCAAAGTTATTTTTCAACATAAATATTCTTCTGATAATAAAATAAAAGTATAAAAATAGTGCCATAAGATAATACGACGAATAAAATTTAAAAAAATATATATAATGAGGTACCTACATATAAATTCGAAATAATTGTAGATTCAATTATATACTTTTTATTTCTCCACTTTACAGGGTATCGAAAATGGGTTCAAATAGGAGTGTCTTAACGTAGATTATCAATTTATTTAATATTTTATTTAGTAAATTGTTAAAAGCACAAAAATATTATTCTTTTATTATGTCTAAATGAGTGGTGACCCTAATAATGACGTCTATTCGCTACTAGTACGTTCCACGTATCCACTACTTGACTTTGTTTTTCATATTGATAACATTTTAATTTCATTATTAAATAAGCTTAATTTAATACATATTCACTGAATAACAAATATAAACTAATTTTAATATTTATATACTTCGATATTTAATTAGAACCTTTAAAAAAACACTCTTATCACCATTTTCAATACATTGAGTGCAAAATGGCAGAACTCAACGCCGCACATTCTCTTGTTATCAGAGTCAAGAAATGAAAATAATTAAATCCTTCGAATAGGAAACGAATCCACAACCGTCGCGTTCACATCAGAAGCTGTTCTACGCTAGGATAGCCTCTAATAATAGTATTTTGTCACATTATTAAGAAACAATAAGATTTAAAATTTAAACGTTAAATCAGTAGTGTATTACACTTTTAGATTTAATTTGCATTGTTTTATCTATCATAACGCGTACAATTTAATCAATTCCGGTCTAGTCATGCTATAGGAATGATATTATTGTATGATTCATACACTTCCTTCCTATGTAGGTATATATGTATAGCGCACCCTAAAATATTGTTTACATTACTAATAATTACTTATATACCTACGGTTATTAGTACTTGACAGACGGACAACCAATAAGCCTATAGAGGTTCCGTTTTTCTTTTTGAGCTACGGAACCCTAAAATTGACAAAGTAATAGCAACTACTTTGTATACCATAAATCTTGACCTTTCAACCATATCCTTTCACATAAACTATAGGTCAAATAATTCGATAAGATCATATCATACAAACATTGTATAAAACTATAGTAGCTATAGTATCCAACTATTTAGTATAACGTTAGTTTCTAAGAATGAGCTTCCACGTATTTGCGGTGTCTTTGTATATCAATTCTTAGTACATTCAAGTAGTAGGATTCGTTAGAAATCGTTTGTTTTTGTGTAACTATCGATGTTGCTTAAATGAAAGTAGCTACTTTTTAAATTTTACTTGGTATTTGAGGAATGATAGAAATGATAACAGAATGGAACTCCTACCACAATGTTTTCCCGCGCTACCCTACTACATACGGGATAAAGCGTAAACCTTAAAAAATATTTAAAATAAATTAAATTAAAAGTAACTTTTAACAAAATTCTATCAACATTCCCCCTTTAACATATCAAACAGAATACTTTAAAAGAGCCGAACATAATCGATATATGGGCCTTTGTAACGAAATCCAGCCATCCCGTTAATTAAAAGTTGCCAAACGTGGTCAAATCTCTACGGTGCGTGATACCAAGACTTACGAAATATTTGATAAGATAGATTTGAGACTGTAGATGGAGAAAACGGAGTGATAAATTATTCTTGTACCATCAATAATATATAAGTATCTGTATTATATTGTTGCAAGTGTAATTGCTTGTAAATGGGAAACTGATGTGTTTTAATGGGAACGGAGTGTCTTAACACTAGGTTCCCTTTGCGTACCCTGCTATGTGCGGGATACAGCGGGAAGCTAAATAAAACCAGAATAACCGTCATACGACAATTTTTGAGTTTATTACTTGTCGCCCACACACACCGTCGCACAGTGGTCACAAAGTGTTTCGGAGAAAACCAATCCTATGAATGCTTCGTAAGCTTAACACGTAGGTATCGACTTCTTGTATATCAAATCTTATTTAGAAATCATTTATTGTATACTTATTTCTTATGTATGATTTTTTACAGTACTTGTAACATACACATTTCTGGATTATCCTACTTGAAGTAAATACTAATCTAAACACGGCGTTAATATACGCTATTTTCTAATTGAATAGCGATCTACTGACTTTTAATTTTTTTAATGCACAAAGCAGAGGGAACCTGAGCTAAGGTTAAGACACTCCGTTACCGTACCCCACTTTCTGCTGAATTTAAAAGATATTGAGTAGAGGAACTTAACTGAAAATATTTAATTTCCAATGGGAGCAACAACCTGTCTGTACAGTTCCACATTGGTGCCCATGCGCCAGGGCTGGTCTCTTTCACAACTTTCAAAAGCCACAATCAAAAGTTAGTCTTACTATAATACAATAATTCAAATCATCAGACGTAGTTTTATTTATCATGCTGTCAAATCACCAGTTAAATTACATCACCAGTTAACCGCAAACTATTGCTTTACTATATAAAATTACAATCACATTGCCATTTTCGTAACTCCTTACGTTGGAGCCGAGCGTTGATCTTTCATTATCAACTTGTTTTGTTTTTCCACGTTTCAGTTAAAAAGAAAAACTAATCCATTTGTTTTGTTGAAGGAAATTGTGAAAGTTTTAGTTTATGTTTTTTTGGTTCAAAATTAACAGATTTCTTTCTATCGGTATAGTTAAGTATAAAAAATAATATAAGCCTAAAATTAATGAATTACGCAATTTTACTGTATTTACTTTATTACCTATTCTAAGTGTTGCCATCATTTAATTTAAATCGAATCATTTCCCAAGTGGAGATCGAACCCACGGCTATCGCGTTAATTTTGAGACACTGTGCAACTGCCCTACGAAACCTAATCAATATATTAATATAACATACGAGCTAAACCACCTACATACACCGTTGGTGAACGGTATTCATATTGCAAATGCCGATATGAAGTTATAACTCGTAGGTAGTAAGTTAGATAAAAACTTGTACAATTTTACAGTTAAAATGTACTGGAATTGTTATGATCATTATTTATTATTTCCTATAAGTCCTTTTTAAACATTATGTTTATATCTGGATGTGTTGAGTGGCGAAACTCAACGCCGCGTTTTTTGTTATCTAAAAGTTCAAGGCAAGATCTAATTATACTAAGGCATTTGACGTAGTCAATATTGTTTCTATATGAACGTAGAAAACCAAAACAGTCTGTTACTAGATTTCCTTGCCTTGATTCTCTGTAAGACCATCATATAAAAAATATCAAAATTGTAGACAAAAAGCATCGTTTTCATTCAATATTCATATTTTTATAACACAAAATCAAACCCGCATCCTTCGCTAACGACCACTAATCCCAACTAACGTCCAACATATGGCTCAAAGTATCAAAGGCAATAGATTTTCCGCTTGAACTAGGCCTAAGTGGACAGACGTCCATTGGGTGTTGTCGGAATATAGTACTTTGCGTCGCTTACACTTTGAAAGGGAAGAGCTAGGTTGCCTATAAAGCTAAGTGATTTTAAAGCTTGGATAAACGGTTTAGCTGGTTACAATACCTCGCTTCGTTGTCAAAAGCGCAAATTCAACATTAATGTCTCGATCATGCATAAGACAAAGCGCTGCGTTAAGTTCCGCCACTTAACTCTCTCTACTGAACTTATGATAGGTTGTGGGTTCGATTCGGTCTCGAGAAAATAAATATTTAATATTTTCATTTCCTCGCTATCTCGATCGAAAAAAATCGGCCACTGAATCCTATACCTATTGATGAAAATGAACATTATAGTTCATATACATATGAACCAACAAGTAATAAGTACATTTTTTGTCTGTTTTCTGTACGTTTGTGCACGTTAATTTAAGAAATGGCTTAAACGATTTTAATGCAGATTGCACTATTGTATTTTGGCAAATTTCTCTTAACGGCGTTTTGTATTTTGTTCTACTAAATTGCTATTCTTCTTCTAATCTTTATTTAATCAGATTATTTTTCAATGCATAAATATTATCATTAAAATTATAATGTTATTAGATCACGAATTCTAATTACTAATATATAAAAAATCATTGATATAGTTTAAGCAGGCGAAGCCACGAACGAATCACTAGTTTCAAATACAAACCCACTCTAGAACAGGATCTGTACCCACAACCCATTAGACACGTTCCAACAGCCACAATGCATGGCCACAGATACTGAAATAGCAAAATCTAGTAAATAGAACTGAGTCATTAGTCGCGACTCACGTTCCGTCCGTAACGGCGAAAGCATCTCGATGTCCATATGCATATTTAGATTTTCTTAGTACAATGCTATTTACGACGACAAGACCAAATATATGTATACTTGGATCGTACAATGTCTGTACTGACATATCTTTTCTAGAGACAGTATAGAATTAGGCTATGTACAGCGTGTGACTGTAAACGCGAGGGTTATGGGTTCGATTCTGGTTAAGGGGAATGAATTATTTTTAAGTCTTGAAATTATGAGGAAAGTGGGGTACAGAGTGTATTGGGCTTGCTATATAAAAATACAGTGTGTGTTTGTCTTGTAACCAGAGCAAGAAAATGACAATAATGCGTATGCATTCCATAGCGAGATTCGAATAATATGAAATTTGAAGCCACGTTCTACCTATACAATAACCATCTCTTGTTTCTTTTTAAAGCTATTTATTAAAATAACCTATAAACTATATTCAACACCCAATAAAATTTAAAAACCCGATCTGTTTAAGCATCATACTCGTATACCTAAATGTCTCGAGACAATATTTTAATTAAAACCCGCTTCTTCGTTCCAAAGCTAACGAATGCCAGTGCTTTTTTATCTTTTTTAACGGCATTCCTTACACCTTCACTTGTCACTTCAGTTAAAATGACTTTCTTAAAAGACCAATGAGCTTTTGTACATTCTTTTGAGCTTAATTTAGAAATTTCTTCGTATAATTGTTCGTATTAAATGTGTGTAATAAAATGTAAGGCGGTCGTAGTGCAGGTTAGTGTCGGAATGTTAACGCGATGGTAGTGGATTCGATTCCCATCCAGGGAAATGATTATAATTATTTTTAGTTTAATCCTCGCTCTCGTAACAATATGAAGAGCGGATTTGAGCCCCACAACTCAACAAGCAATGTCTCTCAAATTGAGCGGAGCTTGCAGGAAAGCAGTGACAGAACACTAGGTTCTTTCTGCCATGCCTGCTGTATAAGAGATACAACATGAAGCTGAGTTTTTAGCTTTTGACCAAAATCATTTGCCTATATTAATTTTTTTCAGAAGCTTAGCATCATATTAATTATCTAATGGAAAACTAAAGAAAGCTTACAAAGAAATCGAGACCTTTGTATAAATAATTCAAAATCTCTTCAATCACTTGAATTAATAAAGAAAAATACATTAAATCTTATCACAAAACAAAACACTTGCTTATCTTTTGTTTCTATTGACACCATTCTCTCAAATTGAAGTGAGATGAAACGGCAGATAAAGTAGTAAAATGTTCAATCTCTTTGAAATATCTTGACAATACAACGTCATTGTATTTTTGGTGTTTTAACTGATTATAAGAAGAGGATTTTGTATTAAGTTGGTGTTAATAGCGGTAATATGTAAATATTTCACTGTAATAGGCAGTAAGTATATTTAACTTTATTTTCGTAATGTTTATTTTGTTCTGTAACTATAAACAATTTTGAAAAACAATGTACAAACCTTGTTACGTTGACATGTTAAAAAAAAAATATTAAAAAATCGTAGTACAAGTTCGATTCCGAAGGTTGCCATTTTCATAATTGTAACTCAACGGGAAGTAGTAGTAGACCTGGATATTAATCACGGATTGTTACTTCTCCGCGTTCCTGAGAAAAACTGAACAAGTACAGATTACCGGTTTCAGAACCCCAAAAATTATATATTACGTTTGTCTCATTAGATTGTGATTTTTTAATATAAACATTATCTCAATGGGAAATCGAACTCGCAACCGTCGCGTATACACCCAGACATTGCTGTCACCTCTATTACTTCACAGTCGGAATTTCCCTTCTTTATCTCCACAAAGGGAACTATATAGAGAAAGATGTCCGCAGGCTTTTGCATCGATCCTAGACTTCTCTTGAAATTCTAAAATGTTCTCAAGTTTGAACTATTGAATGGTTTCTTGTAAAGTTACTTTACATTGGTAAATATAGAAGCGATTTTTTTGTGAAAATTTATGTATTTTATTTGAACACATACAAATATAGAGAGGCCAGACGTGGCGCAGGGGCAGAAGGGCGACAGGTAGTGGGTTCGATTGGACTCGGGGAATGAAATATTTATTATTTTCATTTCTTCACTAGATGTCGAGCCAATGAGCGGCATTTAGTTCTAACACTCAATATGCCTTAATACTCAATAAGTCTTAACACTAGCTTACCTTTGCCTACCCTGCTAAATACGGGATATGAAAATGGTACTAACATCGTCTATAATCATCTAGATACGTTTCCACTAAACCCTGAAGACATCTACAGATAAAATATATAAATAATTCATTATACAATATTATTTTACTTTGTTACGGGTATTACGTTAGTCTTTATAACATTTGTTTTGTACATTTATACCGATATCACTCTTCCTGTTTACATACCTGTGTAGAAGTTGTAAACCTTGTAGATTTTATAATTGTTTAATACCTAGATTAAAATAAAGTCTAGACTGAACACTTATATATCTTAGATATTTCTATTAAGAATATAGACACACAAAATTATATTATACCTATTTAATATATATTTTTATCTTCACGCTCTATCCCGCATATAGCAGGGTAGGCAGAGGGAAATTAGTGTACCACTTACTCTCCGAGCCACAGTCCAACTCAGCGACGCACTTTGTCTTGTTATCTAAGCGATGAAATAAAAATACTTTATTCTTCTGAGCGGGAATCGAACCCACTACCGTCGCGCTTACGCGCTTATTAGTCTGCTGTCTTGCAGCGCTACGACGGTCATATTAATATTATAAAATATTTTTTGGAGTAGAATTCAAATTGTGGAATCATCAAATTTTAACTAAAGGTGATGTAGTGACCACTCACTACCATCGCCTTTGGTTAAAATTGTAACCATTTGACTAATATTTAGTATAATATGTTATACTTTTAACCTCATTGTTATGACTATACTATTGTAACTTATCATTGTTTACTTTCTGTCAGTAATTACATTACATATTAGCAACACTCGTAAGTTGATTTTTGACCTTTACAAAGTACAAACTGGTATACATTTATTTTATCTTCGTCAACGTTATTAGCGTATGACAGTATGTTTAAAAAATATAATAATTTATAAGAAAAAAAGAAATTTTTTAAAACTTTTTTTCACTTTGAGCAGGATTCGAATTCGCAACCTATTTCACTTCTTTATACAAATAATCGACTTTACGACATTGTCTTAATAATTAAACTGTTAATTGTATTTATTTAAGCAACAATGCAAGTCACGAAAGGCAATTAAAATGTCACAAGAGAAAGTAAATATATTATGTGTACATACATATGTTTTCGTATTTATATTCTTGTAGTTTCACAGTGTTTTGCAGATAGCAGGGTAAGTAGAGGGAACCTGATGTTGAAACACTCCGTTCCATACGCACTCATCGTGTTATTACCTACATGTTGAGTGGCGAAACTCAACGCCGCACTTTGCATATCAAAAAATGGAAATGTGAAAGTAATTTAAATATATTCACTCTCCCGAGTTTCTTACACGCTTACCGTCATTTGTCGTACCACAACGGCTTTCTTATCTTTTTTATAGCTTCACGCTCTGTATCCTATAGGCAGAGGGAACCAGGGAACATACTGTATAGATACTCCAATCCTATTAAGCCAACTCTGATCTCGATTTTCCACCGATTTTTGGAGGCATTGCATGTTGAGTGGTCTCAACGTCGCGCTTTGCCTTGTTACCAGAGCAAAGAAATTAAAATATTAAATCATTTATTTCCTCAAGTGGGAATCGAACCCACATCCTGACACGTTTTCAGGCGCACCTGGTTTCAATGATTACAATTAAAACAATAAATAAAGAAACAAAACAATTTAAAATTCATTTCATACTTGAAAACAAGGAAAGGAACGCGGTAATAAACGCTGGAATGGAATGTTATAAATATTAATCATAGGTTACTAGCTCCATATCGACACTATGTACCTTTCGCTTGGATTTTTGTTCTTATAAATATTATAAATTTTTCAAACCAAAAACTTTATAACAGCTTAAATTAAATAAAATATTATTATTTTATTGGATATCATGGTCGTGGTAACGCAGTGGACAGTCGTGGAAATGAATTATTTTCATTTCTGGCAAGACAAAGAAAATAGAAATTCCGTTGAGTACCGTCGTTCAACATGGTTCCCTTTGTTTATCCGGTTATTACATGGATATAGCTTAAAACTAAAAAAAGACAAAAGTTAAAAAACCCACGCCCATTGTTTTTAAAGGCCAAACCTGGAATAAGAGAAAAGAGTGAATTACCTTTAAAATTTCGCACATCATGATATCCAAGTGACATCACTTTATACATTATGCAACGGAACTGTTCTACGGTACTCGTTTTGCGTCAAACATATATTAGTTTAACATTCATTGCTTACAAATTCTACATTTATACTGAATTTAGTTGTCTAGAAAGAAAAATAAGATAAATTGTCCTTTCAAAATGCGCACGCGCATCACATAATAAATTTTAGTCAGCTTGATTTAATTTGAGCGAAAATATTATTTATCAATTTGAATTTGTGCGTATTGACACGACGACTGTGAACGCGTGACTGTGGGTTCAATTCCCACTGGAGGGAATGATTGTATTCATTTTATTTTTATTTCTCTATGTTAAAATAATATAATAAAGCGGAAGAGTTTGTTTGTTTGTTTGTTTGTTTGTTTGTTTGTTTGTTTGTTTGTTTGTTTGTTTGTTTGTTTGTTTGTTTGTTTGTTTGTTTGTTTGTTTGAACGCTAAGATCTCTGGATCTACTGGATCGATTTACTTTGTTTTTGTTTTGTATGAAAGCTACATTCTTCAGAAGTGCTATAGGCTATATAATATTACATTACACATATATACTAATAAATTAAAATACTTTCTAATTTGACATGCAATTTATTCTGCCATGTTAATAACAACCGTCGTCGCTACGCGACCGCGTTCGTTACCGCGTCATTTTGATATTGATCCTTATGAAAATAAATATAATTGTCACTTTTAGCATTTCATCTAGATTGAAATTATATTTCTATAGAAATTATATTCTTATATTTCAAGCAGGCGTAGCCGCGTCCGGGTCCGCTAGTGGTAAAATAAAAGGTAATACTGGGTTCCGTTTGTTACAATACAGTTCAACATGCAAAATCTCGAATTCAGGCATATTCTTTTATTAGAAACTTTTAAATATATTAAATAGTAATTTATTAAATATATGTTACAAAGGGAAGTATTAGGTTTATTCCATATAATGCCTCTCCCATATTGACCCAATCGTGTATCGTGATTGGAAAGTTTCTTACTGAACACAATATGTCGGTCGTGCTACAATTCCTTCTCGGTTTACTATTGATCTCGTTTTATTTGTTTAAAAAATACATCCTATGTTTTTTGACTTCACTCTGTATCCCGTATGTAGGAGGCAGAGGGAACCTAGTGTTAAGAAATTTGAAATATTTAATGTTTTTATTTCATCTTTAGTGGAAGCGCGGCGTTCAGTTCCGCCATTCATTACGCAATGCCTCTAAAATTCAGCGGAAAGTGTGCTGCGGAGTGTCTTAACACTAGGTTCCTTCTGTTCTGCAATAACTACGATATGTTAAATGAAGCTGAAAAAATATACTAAAAGATCTGGTCTACATGAACTATAAAACTACAAACCTACATTATTAATAATTACATCTATTTATAAACATAATGCCTGCTATTACACCGTGAGAAAACGCCATTTAATTATATTTTTTTCTTTTCAATAACATTTTTTTTTCTTTTATTACAGTGGAAGTCGCGATGGTGTGTCATGAGGAAACTGTCGCCAGTAGCAGGTATGTTATTAGATATTAGTTATCATTATTTTGAAACATTTAGAGTAAACACAGTAAACATGACAGTTTTAGGTTCGATACCTATTTGGGGGAATTTTTATATCTAAAAAAATTTTTTTTTTCTTTCTATACATAGTGCAGCGTTTAATTTCGCCACTTCACACACAGTTACTCAAGAATTGGGCGGAAAGTGGAGAGAATTAAGATAAGTTTCCCTCTGCCTACCCAACAATGGGTATATTCAATTAATGTAATACTAGTTAACCTAGATACTCCACTGCATCAATTGTTATTAAGTTTTGTATGTTTAAAATATAAAACAAGAAATTGAGTTAAATAAACGAAAAAATCAATTTAAAATGCAGAAATTTCTTAAGATAAAAGAATATATGAACAGTTTATACTGAAATTTTCACCATAAAGAACGAGCTACACCTACAGTCAACCTTATGCTTAATTAAGTAACTTGCTTCAAAAATATAATAAATGATTTATGAGTCTATGATCTACGACATTTCTGTGATGAGGACAAATCGTTTGGGGTGTCGATTTGTCAAAATTACCAAAATAGGGGCGAGGAATGAGTGCCATTGTGAAATATTTTACATTAGTCGCCAGCAACTTTGTTACGAGAACTTTAAGAGAAAAAATTGTAAATCCCTTTTTTTCCGTTCCCGTACGAATTATGAGCTCGTTTTAGTGTTCCCCTACACTCCCTACATGCCTGCCTTTTAACTTTTTAAATTAATTTTTATACGTGGTTTCTGTCCGTTCACGTTACTCGGTAATTAGGTTTTATATGCAAATATAGGTATATACATATTTATAAAAAGTAGGTATACAAGAAATACCTAACAATAATATTTTTTATTTAATGGAAATATAATTTAAATTAAATTTTACAATTATCAACAAATTAACATAATATGGGTATGGCGCTGCGAATACACGATTTTTATTTCCTCGCTCTGGTAACAAAAAAAGAGAGACGTTGAGTTCGGTCACTAGACACGCAATGTTTTGATATATGTATACGTGGAGAACGGAGAATTTTAACACTAGACTTCCAGTATCTACACGTCTATGCGGGATACGGGTTACTAAGACGTCAAAGACATCCTTATGCCGCTACATAATTATACATATACCTAAATTAGACATATACCTGTCTAATTTAGGTATAGACATTATTCCACTATAAATAAGGGTTACCTATCTCCAATCTACCCCACGTGTAAACCACGGTTAATGTTGAAGGGTTCCGTATCTTAGAGATAAAGTGCCCTTAAATCTGTAGTTAAATGTCAAGCAATTATTTTAGTTTAAGCTACGTGTAGGTATCTAATAAATTTGGTCATATTGGTTATATGTAGGTATAGGTCTTAATAAAACGTGTAAGTTGAACATATTTAACTGTTATTTTTTTTATAATATAATAAAAAGTTCTTTCTGTCAAGTGGGAATCAAACCCGCAACCGTCGCACCACGACGTCCTCTAATATATCTAATACAGTAGATATATTAGTTTATTAATAATATTTAGAATATTCTTTAAATAATAATATAGTTTATTTTATATATTACCCCCATTTGAAAATGAATTAAGTAATTTTTGATATTAATGGACATTACAAACCAACATACAAAAAAATATACTTTTCGCTATATAATATGGCAGTTAATTTACTAAGAAATACAAAACATTAGTTATTATAAATAACATGGCTTTATTAATAAAATAATCTTATTTGCATCAGATCTACATATAATGTCAAGTTACTATTAAGTTGTATGATGTCATACAGTTCTTGGTAACATCAAGGTGAGCTTGATCCTAACATAAATTGCTATAACAGTATCTATAATACAATTATTTTAATATGTTTAGGTTAAACAGAAGAAACCTAGGAACCTATTTTACATATTTTAATTGTTTATTTTGTTATTACTAGAGCCGTTTAAAATACAAACCTATCAGTGCAAACCGCATTAAAATCAATTCCGTAGTTTTTTAGATTTAAGCTTATAGTTATAGAAGGCGTTTGTAGTCGTCTGTTATGTACTAATCCATTCATTATTTATGAATTATTAAAATAAAGTTGAAAATAGTCAAAACTATTGAATTACTTTCCTTATAAGAGAAAGAGAGAACGAGAAAAAAATTGATACTAATTATTTGAATTAAAAAAATGTATTTGGTATTTTGCATCAGGTAAAAATGCATCCATGCATATCTTGAATGCATAAATATAAAAATAAACTGGTATGTCGCTCAGCATTCTACTTCTATTTGTCCTCCCATTCCTCTTGTTTAACACTGAGAATATCTATATAATACCTATCTATCAGCCTTTTAAGGTCCTCTGCTGGACGTAGGCCTCCCCCAATGCTCGCCACTCCGCCCGGCCCTTGCACCCTTTCAATCCAGCGGGTTCCCGCTGTCTTGAGGTCGTCGGTCCACCTGGTTGGAAGGCGGCCTGTACTCCTTTTGCCGAGACGTATATAATACCTAGGTGATTTATAAATATGAATGTGAACCTACAACTAACGTGTTATGTCAGAGACATTCCTCACTTCCAAAATTAAAAAGTGACAGTAAAAGAATGTATTGTATGCAATGTAAATTTTCATTCAACATTTTAAACTTACAAGGAAATAATTATAAAAAAAAACGAGGCTAAGTAACTTCAAAACTGGTTTGAATGAAAAGAAATTTTTCTTAACACCTGACTCCATCGTGTCGTAATCAGCAAGTGGTTATGGTTATGGTAGTGGGTTGTGGATTCAATACCCAATTTGGGGAATGTAGGTATAGTATAGTTTCTTTTCTTGGGCCTCTAAGTCCAGAATGGAGTATCTTAACATTATTTCTATTCCGATTAAGACTTAATGGCTGACTGTAAACGATACTGACGGATGCAGGTTCGATTCTCACTCATGAGAATAAAATATTTAATATTTTCATTTTCTCACTCTGGTATCTAAGATCTGTATAACCTGCTATAAGGGAATTAGTACCACACATTTTTAACTCATCCTAAATTTCAAACCTCCTACCACCACATACACCCACTAATCACTAAACCAACACACCCAAACATACTCGTATAAGGTCTTCCCATTAAAGGCCACGACAAAACAAACAAAGGCTATTCAAAGTAATACTCGAATCGTGTTAACGGTATACAAAATAAACAGTTTTGTCTTTCTCACGGTGATCACACCCTATCTTAGAATGAGACGCTTAGATTTATTTGCCTTATCGTAGGAGGCTGTTTTGTATGGACCGTTATATAGGAGATGATAATTTGGTACATTTCTATTTAGGTGTGGTACGTAAAATGTATGTACACGCGGTTGTGGATTCGATTTCCATTCGAGGGAATAGTTAGCTTAGTTTTTATACCTTGGGTTTGTCCAATCAATAACTCATAATTGAGTTTAAAAGGTAAGCAATGTCTTAACAACTGCAACAAATAAATTTATAAATGTTTCCTCTGTTCCTTATCTATTTAGTTTAACTTAGGTTCCAACTGAGACCGTTGTGGAGCAGGGACATAAACGTGCCACTGTAAACGCGGCGGTTATAGATTCGATTCCTTCTCGAGAATGAAATAATTAATATTTTCATTATCTTGCTCTGGTAACGAGCCGGCACGCGGTGCTGAGTTCTGCGACTCAATACCTAATATCGCGAAAATTCGGTTAAAAGTGAGAAACGGAAGTGTCTTAATGTTCCCAGGTTCCCTTTGCCTACCCTGCTATGTGCAGGATAAAAGTACAGAAAAAGTATTTTATTTGTATAAATTTACTGATCGTCACCCGCAATAATATTTAGTGAGAACCTGTGAGTGTTATACACTCCGTTCCCCACGTTATAAAATAATAATAAAAGAAAATATATACATACATTTTTTACAATCATCTAAAGCTCAACGAAATGTTCTATCAACATAGAAAAGTAGGCTTTAGCTTCGTCGATAGATAAAGTATTGCAAGACGCTTATCCCGTTATCTCAGAACGGTAGATCCGGAAAATCTTTTAGTTTGCTAAATTCGGTGCCTTTTACGTAGTGTTCTTCTAATATTTGTAGACTGTTTTCGTATTTTCTTTTCCTTTATATTGTAAACAAAACAAATAACGAGATTGCATAAACTGAATTAGTATATCTAGTTACACTCGTGTCAATAAGACATATCCAACGGCGTATCATTTATCAAAATCGGTGCTATAGTTTGACAGTTGTAAGAGAACAAAAAAACGGACATACATCCTCGCTTCAACCATAAGCCTACATATGGGCATCGCCGCAGTCGGGCAAAATATAGCTTCGCGCTGTACCCCGCATATAGCAGGGTAGACAGAGCGAATATAGTGTTAAGGTAGTTCGTTCACACTTTTCGACAAATTTTCGATACATTGCGTGTGGACTGGTGGAACTCTCCGTCTCGCGTTAGATGATGATGAGAAAATTAAAATAATTAATTTCCCCGAATGAGAATGAAAATGGAATCTGAAAATCTATCGCTGCACCGCGACGGCGAAATTATTACACATAAGTATACAAAAGTATCTAGTAGGTTCAAAACCTGGGTTAAGACGAAAGACCCAGATTTTGACAGCTAAACTAATGTTTTCTTTCCATCCTATCGAGTACACGGTCATAAAAGCCGTTCAATGCTATAATTGCTATCACAATTAGAATAAAACCTAATAAGCTTTATATAACTCATTTGTTCTTGACATTTCGCTTGGTACGTTTAAATAGATACACGCGTCATAGAATATTTATTAGAACGTAAACAAGTGGTTTTCTCTTAAATATTTTTTTAATATATTTTATTACACTTCTCCCGCAACATTCTTTGGAAAAGTGGAAAATCTAGTTATTTTCCGCTCCTGTGGAAATTTCAAGAAATCTCTCTCCCCTATTCTTGTACCTATTACGTATAGCTTTCCGCTTACCTGACAGAGTAGGTCAATCTGGAGTAAGTGGGAATCGAACCCACAACCCTCGTGCTTACAGTCTGGCATTGTAACACTGCGTCACAATCTCATTGTATAATATAATGTTTATATTATATCTAATCAGTAAGTAGACCATTTAAGAACGTACGCATTCGCTTAATATTCTATTTAATTTCACGCCTCATTGAAACATTGATTGGCAGGTGCAAAAAAATGTATGAAGTTAAAAATTACAACTTGAAATATTTAAATTAAGTTTTTTTTAATATTGATAGGAAGGTTATGTATGCACCTTTGTTACATATTACATAGGAAGTCGTATAAAAGAAGAAAAATAATTCTTCTCCATTTTTTTTGTTAGAGCGTGATGAATCTTTAAAATTGGATTTGAACTCCCACTTAAAATATCTTCTATCACTTTTTATATTCATAAGTTACTTATATTTAAGAAAATAACTTATTTTAGACAAAAAATAAATAAAACAATTTTAGTCTAATACTAAAAGAGTAATCCCAAGAATTTAGCATGATAAGGCGAAATAAACTTAGTTTTCTTAGCTTTACGTTACATCTCAGAGGGAACCTCGGAACCTAATGTTAGGATACTCCGTTACTATTAAAACACTTTCATTGCTCATTTTCCGCCGAATTCTTAAGACATTTATCTGCTTACCAGAGCAAGGAAATTAAAATATTCAATATTCCATTCTTCTAATATATTTGCGGGTTCGCTTCCTACTAAGAAATATATAGATTATTATAATGTAAGTAGATTTACTATTAAACGTATTTATTTATTTAATCACATTGTAACACATCTGTATCTTGAAATCGAATCTATGTTCGTATACGTTCGCCTTTACTAAGAACCGTATGTGACATCAGCGACGAGGAATCTTAGAGGAGGTGCGAGCGAAATGGCTATTTTTGTTCGTAAATAAATACTTTAGACGTTTGTTTTCTATGAAATTACTCGTTTTGTTACTTGTCACGTAGCGAAAAGATCTATAGGTTAACTATATCGATGCTTTTATTATGAGTAGTGACTTAATTCTCTGTTTTATTTTCTTGATAATCTATGACGTCACCGTGGCGCAGTGGAACAGGAACCGACTGCAGATGCAATGGCCCTCCGTTGGATCCCTATGTAGGGGTAAGCGCTGTGTAGAATTCTGCCAGTCAACACGTATTGTCTGTAATTTCGTCTGCCTACAATTTTGTATGCGGAATGAAGTAATCATAATAGCATATAAAAAATATATTTTGGAACAGCACATCAGGTTCCTCCTATAAAAATATTGCCTTGAATATTTTTTTATCAATTTCTCGCTGTATTCTCCATATTACTTGTTAGGCAGAGGGAACTTTATGTTAAGACACTCTCAAACAAATCATTTAAATGCATATATTGATATCACATTTCATACTTGAGCGCAGTTCAACTATGAAAAGGCTCTTTGTGCGTCTGTTTGTAATTACACATGAGATGAGGCATTGAAAGTAGAAACACTTGGTCAAGAGAAATAAATATAAAATACAAAGCATATGTACTGAATTTATTTATGGAATGAAAAACTATATGAATTAATACTTAATAGTATTTTTTTTCACACTCCGTTCCCATTAAGACACTTCCTTTCGTTCCTCTCTTTCCGCCGAAATCTGGAGGTATTGCGTGTTGAGTGGTGGAACTCGACACCGCGCTGTACCTCGATACCAGAGCGAGGACTTGAAAGTATTAAATATCCTCAATATTTCTATTCCTTAATATTTCCTCGAGTGGGAATCGAACACATGACCTGTCGTGTTTGTAGTTACACGCTTGTGCCTCTGTGCCACGACTGGCCTCAACTTAATAATATTAATTACAAAATAATTAAATCCATTCATATAATACTCTTCTGTTACTGAATGACTGACAGACAACGTACAGACGAATCAACTGGTCTTATTCATATGTTGATGGAATGAATTATTATTTATTAATATTTTCATTTCGTTGCTCTGGTACCAGGGCAAAAGCCTTCACGATTCGGTGGAAAGTGGAGAGCGGAGTGTTGTCTTAAGACTAAACTTACTCTACCCACCATACGACAAGCGGGATACTACTAAAAAAATGTAAGTATTCCACGCGGGAGGAGCCACGAGCGAAACATTACTTTAATTATGATAAGATTTTATCCTTCATTTAAAGTTGATAAAAATATAAACAAGTAGAAGCTCAGAACACAACTTGTATAAATAAAAATCCTCTTTGAAACAGTCATGTAATTACATTTGGGTTTAAAAATTCATCGATGTAGTCCACCTAGAGCTTTGGGATTAAAATATACTGTATTTATACGATAAAATATTCGTTTATTTAGTGGTACATACATTATGTATAACTGTTTTTTATAAAATAATTAATTCTTCATGCAAATTGGGATTTGAACCCGTTTAATATTATAAAACTTAATATTTGAGTATGATCTACTGTAGGCTTTTAAGTGTATAATTATGTGTGTTCGTTAGTAATTTTTCGGAAATTTTGCAATATCAACTTATAGGACAGTCCAAATTTAATCAATATCGGTTCAGCACTATGAGATTTGTTCAAACACTAGATTACCTGATTCCCTCTACCTACCCTGCTATGTTTAGAATACAGACTGAAGCTAAATAAATAAAAGAATAAAACCTAAATAATTAGCATCTCTTTGAAGTTGTTTTAATTTTTCTATTTTTATTATTTTCACGCTTATGCTCTACCACTATCCTGCTGTCTGAAATATTATGAAATTCACGTATGTATTATGTTATGGTAATTGCATTTAATAATTGAGTATAGTAGTGTTGTATAATTAATGATATTACCGTTCTGTTGGGATATCCATACATACATTATACGCAATGGTTCTGGAGTTTATCCGGAGGAATATTTCACAAGTCTTTCTACGTTTTGAGCAGATGAAACTCAAAAAATAAATGAAAGGTGGAGAACGGTGAATCTTGTCACTAGCTGCCTTTGGTCTTTTGTACAACATTTTTAGATTTTTTGAAAATATGAAAATTCATCGTTAATTGTTAGTAAATTAAAATTATGAGGTTAAAACATTAATGAGCCCATCTCCGTGGGGGTTTATAATGAAATATTATCATTTTCTCACACTACTAAAAAGGAGACTAAACGCTGTGTTGAGTTATGGCACTCAAACCCGATGTCTCGAAATTTACGCGTGGATATTCCACTTGTAGACCCTTCTATAAGCGTGAGGCTAAAAAAGCTATTGATTATATGAAACAATGCCTAAGCTCTTGTCCCTAACGAACTTCGCCAGACGATGTTAAAGATAACTCGGAATGGGAATTCACAAAATTCATAAGAGCCAGGTTTCGCCATTTCGTTGTGATTTATACACAAAATATTACCTTTGACATTTACTTAGTGGTGTGACTGTAATTGGTATTGATATCGATTTTTTTATGATTTTAATTATTTTGGCTACTTTGTCTTGTTTAGAAACTGTTTGTATAATATAATTGTATTTGAGGAGATATTATTTTAGAAGGAAATATTTTTTTATACTTTATTAAACTTTCCGTGAAGCAGGGTGGAGACAATGTACGACAATATGTTCTTCATTTCCCTATAATTTTAAGCAATGTAAGTAATGAAATCCAAGACATTTCCTTCAACAAGAAAACGCCGTGAATGCTGCACCTATATATTGTCCGAATGTGCTAATATAGCATAAAAAAAATATTAATTAAAAACCTTTACCAATTCCGTTCCATTGTCAATTCCTACTCGAGGAAATGAAATATTTAATATTTTTATTTCCTCGCTCTGGTAACATGTGGAACAGAAGTGTCTTAATGGGAACGGAGTGTCTTAACACGAGAAGCAAAAAAAATATATATTAATATTTAATTCCTGTAGTAAAATCTCATCCCTATAGTCTTTTTATCTTAGACAGGTGGAAGCGTTTGGTTTGTTTGGTCGCAGACAGATTATCGCGCAGCCTCTTTCGGCATTCGTTAGTTTTATGGTAAAAAATTACAAGGCTTTGTTGTTATAGGAAGTTAAGTTTACTTTATGAGGTAAATTTTATTCGAATACTGGCTTTTTACTGTGGTTTCCTGGCTTTTTACTGCCCGCGTGGTCACACGTTACATTCTATGTAACTCTGACTGCAAGTACAGTGGGTGGTGTTGACGGACTACATCTGCCGGTCGACAAATCCTGTATAACCCGCTCGAATCCCTATTCAGGCGGCGTACCCGTCAAAGGATTTCCTTACGAGGTAAAAAAAGAAAAAAGCTCAATCTGTAATAGTAATATTTTTCAAGTTTTATAATACTTTTTTGCCGACAGCCCCCATATTGAAAAAGCAATAAACCCTAGACGTCTTAACTCAAAGCAAACATTTATAGTATTATGTTTCGATCTTATTACATACAAAATGAAATCCTATCCGTCGCCTTGTGGAGAAACAAAATTAAAAATATTACTTCCCATAGCTTGATTATATGAAAAAATACTTTATTGTAATAAGAATAGAGTCGAATTTTCTACGTTCATGAGTAAAGAATACAGTTAAGGTTTTGATAAAGTTAGGTTGTTTATGCACGATGTATTTAATGTTGATTTTTTTTGTTAATTCAAATAGGGGGGTAGATTTAGTGATAAGTGATGTCGTTCTTCACTTTCCGTCAGTTTTGGAAAATATTTTTTCCACATAATATTAATAACAGTTAAACAGTAAAAGCTCCTTTGTAAAAGCTTCCTCGCTTATTATTCGTAGATGGTAAATTTGCAATCAATTTTGTGTGAGGTCTTATTAGGTGCTATTAACTTCAACTAACTTAACTTAGCTTCATGCTGTACCGCATCACCATTCGAAACATATAATATACTCGTAAAACGGTTTCCTCATGATAAAAAAAGGATCTGTTTTTCTTACTCTACGAAGTGCAAAAAAATCTTGGAAGAAAGAAATATGCTATTGAAGAAAATCTCAGTATTGAGTAATATACAATAGATTTTAAATATTATTTCTGCTTGTTGATAGTGCGACATCACCCTTACGCATAGAAAGCAACGATTTACTTAGCCATATCAATTTTTTACTACAAAATTTGTTTCATGTTTTTTTAAAACCAATATTATGTCACGTCACTTCTTTTGTGTTGTCAAATTTGTTTTTTTTTTCCTCTCTTTATTATACCGGTAAAAGTGCAGCTTTGGAGGGCTTTATAACTTTTTTTTGTAGTAAATAAGTATTTTCTATAGTTCACTTTCATAACTTTGTATAGAATGTACGTTTTTTATTATAAAATGTTAAGTAAACAAACATTTATTTAGTTTATTTAACTTCGCTTTCTCTATTGTAATATATTGTAAAATACTATGGAGAAAAAATATATTTAATCAAATTGTAAGTGAAGGCCGTCGTAGCGCAAAGGCATACGACTGTTAACACAACGGCAGTAAGTTCAATTCCTTGAGGGAATGAAATAAACACTTAGAACAAAATGACATATAATTAGACACTCTGTGCCTTCTGTATCCCGCTTATACCAGTAGTAAGTATAAGGAAACTAGTCTTAAGTTACTCCTTGCCCCTTTCCTCCCATTTTTGGAGATATTGCGTGTTGGGCGACAGAATTGAACACCGCGTTTTGAAAATATTTAAAAGTATATTAAGTACGGAAAAAAAAGAACTCTTCATTATAACTTGTTTTAGCGAAAAAATGAAACAGACTGACAATGTACGGGAGAACAATTTTCAAGATAAGAAATGGTACATATAATATTCTGTTAAGGAAAATGTAACATTTCGTACTTTTATGAAGAAGCTCTTTTGGATGTTCTCGTTTAACATTTCAAGTGAAAATTTGTCGACGTTATTTGCAAAAGATTTTTTTTATTATATTTGTTACCAGTTACTCTAGGTTGGTGGAGGTTCTAATACGTTTTTAAGGCACCCAATCTCTCTGTATAATTTTTAATATCATTATTGCTAATCTTGTAGCAGGGGCCTAAAGTGTGAATGTAAACACGATAGATTCGATTCCTATTCGTAATAAAATATTTAATATTTTCGTTTCTTCGCTTCTTCGCTCTGGAACCAAAGCAAAAAAACCTGAACCCCCTGGGGAAAGATTATATTTTTCATTAATTGTTAATCAATGGCACTAATAATTAAGGGTGAATTTGTGAATATTAGTTTTTAAAAAAATTTTTAACTGAGTTCTGAGCTGAGGTTTGAGGCATTAACTTTAGTATACTGGTGGTATATTATTTGACATATCAATATTGAAACATATAATTTCTTCAATAATATGTTTAGATTAAATTATTTGTCTCCGTCTCTTTTACTATACAAGAACAAGTAAAAAGTTGAAAAAGAAATATTTTACCTAAAAACATTTAAACATAAATATATATATTTCCAAGGTTTTCCATATTGAATTGCAAAACCGTAGTGGGCAGGTGATCTGTCAATCACACAACCGCCAGTCTCCACCTGTCTTACATCTGTCAGATGCAGATTGTTATCACAATTGATGAAATTGATATCTCAGGAGGTTGTTCTAGAAAATACTTCGACTGTATGCAGTTTTTGTGAAAAATATTTAATGAAACTCAAAAAACTCAAAGTCAAAATACTCCGTTCTCCACACAGTGAATTCTTCTTCTTCACAGTTAGAATTAATTTATTATTTCACAGACAAGAATATAAGTATTTTTCTCAAGTGTTACATTTCCACATGTAGGTTACAATAGTAATTAGTATTTGAGCTTTGAGCATCTCCGCACTTTCTTAATACTGATAAAAGTGGTACTTCACGAGGAATTAGAGCATAAAAAAAATTTTTAACATTTGTAGTGAATAAGAAGGAATTTTTCAAAAATAGAGTAATAAAATACAATATAAAGTAATAATGATTTAGTATCATCGCGTGGTTGCCTTATTGATTGTTTTGAATTAAACGCGGTAGTTTTGGATTCGAATCTTAATCGGGGAATTATTTTCTCATTATATTTAGATATAAAATACGCATTATCTCTAAAGTAGGTAAATGTTGAGAACTAAATGACTTCTATGAGATAGATATGTTATGAAGATACTATTGCGGCACAGTCGAAAGTGGTTGCGGGTGAAATCTGTACTTGCAGGAATTTATTATAATCTCTGTCAGTTCGCGGCGTTGAGCTTTGCAATGTCTTGAAGAGAAATGGAGAGCAACGTAGAGATAGTGTCTTAACACGTGACATAAAATAATTCTACTTACTCTGGTATTTTAATGGATAAAACGAATATAAACGACGAATATAAAAAAATAAAAAATGCCCAAAAATGTACCTATTTTACTACCAATAGAATTCGAAACGTTAACCAAAATGAATCAATAGTCACCAAATTACGTTTCCTAAAATATTAATAAATAAATTCATTTTTTCTTATTATTGACTGAGAAAAAATATATGGACCCCTTTAATATAAAAAAATATATCTAAATATATGACAATTTAAGTAAATTAGATGCAAAATGTTACTTTTGTAGGTATATTTATGTTATCAGTAAAACCAAGGTAAGATAAGAGTATTAACAAAATATATGTAACCTCTTTAGAGATTGGTTCCTTACAAAGCTTTGTACTCGAAAGGCTTTCTACATTATTATTATTCACATATACATAGGCTTTTAGTATATTCTTAAAAATAATTGATAAAATATTGCTATTTTTTTAATTCTATTTCGTATTGGTATTTTTGTGTACTTTGATACTGGTATTTTTTTTATAAAGAAAAATATGAATTGTATGTAGTAAAAGTGTACAGGCATTGCGTGTTTAGTGACGTAACTCAACGCTGCGTTTTGTCTTGGCACTACAACCATCGGATTCAGTCAAATGAAAGTCACGTTGCCCGCAAAATGAGCTCATTTAGAACTATATAGTACATGATGTTAAGAAATAATGTACTCGTATATTAGCATATTTTAATAATATATTCTCCACCAACGCCCATGTGTTTGCTCTGCAGGGGTTTAATTAAAATGTTAGATGATAAGAGATAACCAAGCATTTTTCATTAGTTACATGTATATATATATGTAATAATATCTCGGTTTTGTCTTAGGTTGTGAGTTCGATTCCCACTCGAAGAAATGAAATATTTAATCCTTTCATTTTTTGAGCTCTGGTGTCGAAGCAAAGGCTCGTCGAGTTCCGCCACTCAACACCTAGTGCTCCCAATGCTACTATAGAATTCGGTGGAAAGTGGAGAGTGGAGAGTCTGAACACCAGACTTCCTCTCCTTACATGCAGGATACTTGGAGGAGGATGGAGGAAAAAATACTAATTTGTTAAAAACCAAGAATTAATTAAATTTTAATTTAAATATGAATATTTCATCGTTTCATCAAAAATATTTGGAACTCTTAGGTGTCTTTTGAAGTAAGTTATGTGACCAACGTAACATAGTTGAGTGGTCGGTATCGCGTATCAAAGGCGATCTGGTGTGGAGATGAAAGCATACTTCCAGATGCAAATGAAATTCATAAAATTTTATAGGAATAAGTTTAAAATTAAATATTATATGGCTTACTAAATATTGCTCGTGGTTAAAATAACTAAGTGTTATGAATGATATATTATATATTCTAAGAGCCTGATGTAATTCTTAGCTAGGTATCTAGCAGGGTAGGTCAGGGGGACCCTCCACTCTACGCCAGAATTCGAGACAATACACTATATTGAATAAATATTCAAAGACATAAATTGAACTTTAAAAAAAGTTAAAGCCTATACATGTATTTATTTCGAATTTGAACCTAAAGTAATTTCATTAGTAAAACGAATCCCAGCTGCACCAATATGGTTCCTAACCAAAAATAGATGTTAAAAAGCACAGCATCGCTATATAAAGTAAACAGTGGGCTCGAACGGTTGCTTTAATGAACCGTCAACGACTACACTTAGATTTAATGGTTTAAAAGTGAACACTTCAAGTTCAATCGCCTGGTTCCTGGGTTTCTTCCATTTATTTATATATAATTATGTTACATGGCACGAGCGTTGTTTTTGTATGTCTGCGTGCAGCGGGGTAGGCAGAGGGAACCTTGTGTTAAGACACTCCCTTTTTATAATAATTGTTTGTGTTTGCAAGTTAGATAGGGAACCTTCTGTTAATACACTCCGTTCCCAACGTACTGCTTAATTAACGAGATATTTCGTGTCAATATTTGATAGACTTAAGTGCTTTATCTTGGGCCAGAGGAAATTAAAATAATCCACTTCTTCAAGTTGGAATCGAATCTACAACCGTCGTACATACAGTTGGGCGCTTATTACAGCCTCGTAATAGTAACGTTAGAAGCATCAACAACTACACTTAGACTAATGGTTTAAAGAAATATTTGTTTAAATAACCTGTTAGCCTTTACTTTAAAAAATATTTTCAGGTTAATATAAACTTAAATGTGATAAGAATAAAAGCCATTTTTAAATATATCATTGTGAATTACACGTATGTTCAAATTTTTATCTTATTTCTTACAGAATTAGACTTATTTACCTATTTCTAAAAATAAGTGTAATAGTTAAAAGTATTGTTTATAACACTCTATTATCCCATTGTTTTTACAGTGTAGAGTGGTGGTGTGAAGAATAAGATTTATCTATTTTATTTAAAACCTGCCAACTTCTTTCTTTTTGGAGGAACAGAAAAGACTAACTTTTTAGTAATGAAAAGATAAATGTCCAAGTGATTTGTGGCTATTTAAATTTATTTTTGAGGCATATCGCCTTAAGTAAAATCTGAAACTCATTATACCTTTTCCATAAACGTGTTATCTATTTCAACCATTTTTCTGAAACAATAGTTTATTTTGTAGAATTTTGATTTATGTGAAGTACTTATTCAGCCAATATGAAAGCTGACTTTGTAATGCTAATCCTCACATACATAGATAATATAGAGCATTCTGTTATTGTCTCAACGGTTCGAGGCTATGTCATGTAAATGCGACCTACATAGAGACCTAAGTTACTTGTTGAAAGTAAAATGCTTCTGAAAGAATTTAAAAAAATAAGGAAATAATTTAATAATAGGTTTAAAAAGCGTAACACTGTATGCCGCATTTAGCAGGATAGACAGAGTGAAAGACACCTAAAAAATCTAAAACCATCGTGGTCTGGGGGCACAAGGGTGTAATGTAAAAGCGACAGTTGTGGGTTCGATTGATATAAATAAGGGAAATAGAATATTTATTATTCTTATTTCCTTGCCTTGGCAACGAGCAACACGCAATGGCTCGATAATTCAACGGAAAGTGAGAAACGGAATTGTCTTAATGGGAACGGAGTGTCTTACCATAAATTCCCAGGTTTCTTTTGCCTTCTTAAAAAAATCTATGTGATATCTATTCAATAAATATAATATCCAATAAATTTGGTTATTTATTTATTCTATATACAAAACCTACAATATTATAGGATACCTCCATAAAGTAATTCTGCTTCATCGACTTCCCTATCGTCCGGCGCAGGCGGCTGACGGTGCGTGATAACGGTGATTTTTTCACGTGAATACGTTATTACGTGTATTATAACACGTTACTCTTAAGTAAATAAGGTTATTTATTATGTTATATGTCAAAGGTTGTATAGTTGAAGTAAGCTGGTTATTTTAATACAACTTTCCGAAAATTGAGATATGAGTGTGCATTCAATGGTGAAATTCAATGGAATATTTTGTCAATAGAGACATGATGATACGTTTTATATTGAGTCGGACTCTAAACGCAATAGTTATAAGTTCAATCTAGATATGGGGAAATTATTTAATTTCCAAAATTTTTTTCTTTTTAATTTAAAATTTTGAAAATCAAATACCACACCAGAGGCAAGTTACAGTCAGCCATACTTATTCTGCAAGAGTCTAGGGCAATACACACGACAATTAATAATTAATTCGTTGGTGATAGTTTGGTGGGTGGGTGGGTTCTCCGGTGTGTTTCCAAAAATGTGTAATAAAATGGTCAGTATAAATGAGGCCAGTCGGCGCGGCTAGTTGGCGCAGGGGCTCTAGCTGATTGTGGGTTCGGGGCCCACTCGTGGAAATGAAATATTTATTTAAATTTCTATTTCCATTTCTTCGCTCTGGTGTCCAGGCAAAGCGCAGCTTTAACTTCTGCCACTCAACACGCAATGCCTCCAAAATTCGGCGAAAAGTGGAGAACGGAGTTTCTCAACATAAGGTTCCCTCTGTCTACCCGTGCTGTGCGAAATACAGCGTAAAGTTGATTTATTTTATTTTATTTTACTAAATATAAGCGATTAATCCGATTAAACAGTTTAATTTACAATGAAACACAAAAATTAAAGATCTTACTTTATCTACATTTCTATAGAAATCACAAAATTTGGAAAACCTTCCAAACAATCCTACCCCAAAAGCATTTAACAATTAGTGACAATTTACGGTTGGTATTTCCAAACACAATGGGGATGGTCAGCGTTGTTCGGAGAAAGTACATTTTTGTTTCGCCTTCGGTCACGGCTTAAAGGCATTTGGGAACAATGGCGTTGACGTTTCGCCGGCCTTGTATTTTGTGGTCAGCTAGGAATATACAAACATTGGGGTTATGTAAAGGAGTATAGCTTTTTGTTTTAATACTAGAGACTCTCGCGGCTTCAGCCCCATAACGATAGGTATAACTATTGCCATAATACAATAGTGAAAACTGCAATTAAATCGGTTAAGCAGTTTCTGAGATTAACGTGAACTAAATCGCTAACTAAATCGTTACGTTAATTCTATTACGTTATTAAACGCCACCAATATTTTTATGTATATACGATTTTATTGTAAGTATAGATTAGACTTTAAATACATTGAGACATCATTTAAAACTCTACCAAAATAAAAAGCTTTAAAAAGTAAACAAATACCTACAAAAAAGCTGATAATATTCAAGCGGCTGAACATATTTTCTTAACTAAGAATACTTGATTAAAGTTTTAAAAAGACAGACATACAGACACGCCAAACTTATAACACCCCTCTTTCGTCGGGAGTTAATAAACATGCCCTAAAGTGAAATTTGAGTACGATCATAACTTCAATATTTATTTAAATTAAATTAATAGCATCATGTATTAATTATTTTAACACTAGATTCCGTCTGAACAACCTGATATGCGGATTAAACATGGAGTCAAATTAATAGAGAGGAAGAAATAAAATAATTATGTTAGGTGGCTATAGCTTGTAGATGCGGCGTTAAGTTCCGCCACTTAACAAAAATATTCAAATCAAAAATAATAATTTCAATTGTCATTTACTTATCCATTCATAAGGAACCTTCCAGCCAGTTTACCCGTTATCTCCTTAGTACCGTGGATATCGATGCCGATCGAGCGGAAGTTCTATATAGCTAACGTTTGGTGCACACCTCATTGAGTCAAACATTTGGGTTGTTAAATGTCTCCATTTATCTGCTACTTGGATTTATTTGTTATTTTCTTATTCTGTTTCTTTTTATTTTGTGGACGTTATAAAACACCTGCCTTTTGTATTTGAAGGCTGTTTTTTTGGCGTTTTCTTTATTTTTAGTGCCCAAATCTTGTACGTTAGAAAACGTATAGAAGCTGAATGTAGCGGGATTCCAATCTGCGCTTGTTGGAAACCGTCTAAGCACTCTGACCACTAAGCCATACGCTCGCAGCAAGCTACGTCGAAATTCTTATACGCTTGTTACAACTTATTTTTGTTGTTAGAGTTTTCTTAAATATTTTTCTAACTTTAGTATGGAATAACAATTTTAAAATATTTGAAAATACCTTTGTTTGTTTTATTTCCATCTAGTTCAGAATACGCATTGAAGGCAAAAATAAACTGTACGTAAGCTTCACATTTTTTCTTTCGCCTCATTTTCTATAAAGAAGAATTACCTAAATACTTATCGTATTTAATATTCTCATGAATAATATTTGAATTTGCAATTTCAGGTTTCTGCTTCCGATCCTTATGCTAAGGTTGTTTTTCTTATATCGAAAACTACTTAAATATTTCACAGTAGCCTTTACCCGCATGGTCAAACTAAGAGTTGTATACATCATTTCTTGTTAGATGAACGACTGTTCTATACAAATATGTTATTTTTTCTATACAAATATTAACTTTGTTCTTGAGATTAGCCCGTTCAACCAAACAAAATCTTTAGCTTTATCATATTAAAATGTAAATAAGAGAACTTAAATTAGTTTTAGATCTAATAGTACCAGATACAGACAACTTATCGCAATCCTCAAACTTTATAACCATTTCAAATATTAATTTTGCAAGGCAAAGTTATACACTAATTTATAGTCTAGGAAGTTCTGACAGTTGGATTTCACTGAAGAATAATGCTCTTTGGAGGTGATTCTCAACAAAATGTATATTAGAGAAGCTAAATATACAGTTTAGTTTGGTAGTTAGTTTACAAAATTTTCAAATGAAATACTTGTCAGCAACTTTAGATATCCTGCGTCTAGACCTTCTTGGAGAAAATTGATTCAAAGAATCTCTGAAAGTTTTTTAACTGCACCCTGTACCCCGGAAATGGCAGGATAGGCAGACGTAACCTATTGTTAAAATACTTCACTTCCCACTTATCACTCCATTTTCTAGGATAAGGTATTGAGTAGCGAAATTCAACGCTGTTTGTTTCGCTTTGTTTTCCTATCAAAACGGCAAAATAAAAAAAATATTCCCTGAAGTGGGAATTTTGAATAGCAAATCTAACCTAGAACCTAAGCAATACAGTAGCATTAAAAATATTAGCATCATCCAAATTAAATCATTTATAATTTATGATATTTTTTATAATAATAAACTTATACAAACCTCTTATTTTTACAAAAATAATATTATTTACTTTTGCTATCTACCAAACAAAGTACATACCAATTGCCTAGCCTAGCTTAGCTTATCAGTCAGTTACCTTTTTTATATTTAGATATATTATGCATAACAATATAGAAAAATTAATCAAAATGTATAGAAATATATACACATAAAAATTGAATGAGGTCAGTCGTGGCAAGGGGTACAAGCGTGTGATTGTAAACTCGATAGGTTGTGGATTCGATTCCCACTCTCATCATCATCATCATCGGCAGCCATCGATTGTCCACTGTTGGACATAGGCCTTCCCCAATTCTCGCCACCACACTCGATCGATTCCCACTCTACGAAGTGAAATATTTATTTACGTTCTAAACAATTAAGTTAAATGTTTTCAACCCACTATATCAAAATCCAAAGTAAATTAGAAACTTTACTACCAATTCAAACGTCGTCGAAGCTTCGAGATTCGCTGGTCGGTCGTAATGTGACAAGACAAATGCATTTGCCAAACTTTGATATATATACATATGTACATATATTCACGCCGAATCCCGCATATAGCAGGGTAGGCAGAGGGATATTAGTGTTAGGAGTCAATTTCTCAAGCACCGTCCTAATTGAGAGAGATGGCGTGTTGAGTAACGGAACTCAACGCTGGCTCCATACATACTTGAAATACATTTTAGTGACGAAATTCTATTTTATATTTTATCATTTAATTTTATTATAAATGATCTTCTATTATTTTCGAGTATACGTAGGGAAAAACTAATAATAAGTGACTGCACTCTCCATTTTCTACTTTCTATGAGAAATTACTCTAAGTGTAACGTCGACAAAGTTTGACGAATTCACAGCTCGTGTGTAATGGGACAAGACAAATGTATTTGCAAAACTGCCCAGTACATTAACTTTGCATACATATAATACATATTTTAAAATGTAAGCTGAAACTTGTTTAAAATATTTCGTTTTTTACTACATATATTAGAGGATATCGTGGCACTGGGGCACTAGGGTGCGTTTTGGGTTCGATTCCCACTCGGAGAAATAAAATATTCAATATGAAAATATTCTCGCCTCATTCTCGTAATAAGGCAAAGTGCGGCGTTCAGTTCCACCATTCAACATTTAATGTCTCTTAACAAATAGGAATTAAATATATTTTTAATAACAAATTTAATTAAAAGTCAAATCAACCAAATGAACTCAATCCTATACAGATATTACCACACCAAACAACGAAATAAAACGCTGATCGACTATGGAATTTTAAGGAGGCACTGACGTTTTCGATCCTATTATAGCCTATTTCCAAAAACGACTGTATTCCTACACATTTAAGATTCAAATTCTACTTTCCTGGTGCATCGAGTATTCGCAGATACTCTTGTTTTATCTAAATCGAGTCAGTCACTGCACGAGACTTGAGTCAATGTTTCCTTGTCTAGAAATAGACGGATTTAGTCCATTTGCTTGTATGGTGTGAAATACAGAGGTTTTTAGATGGTTTTGTCTGGGATTTTATAGATATTTATAGATAATTATAATATTACGTGGTGAGTTTCAGAACTCAACGCGACTCGTCTTATTGTTAGAGCAAGGAAATAAAATAATACTTTACTCTATAGGTTAGTAATCGAACCCATGATCGTCAGTCAATCGGTCGACGGTCTAAACATATAATTACCCGATCAAGTTGCCTATAATTAATTCATCAAAGTATCGCATTGTATAAACAAATTAAACAAAGAGTTATTTGAATTCGATCCCGGGTGTTAGCTCCTGTAACGCGACCACGCGCGTCACAGTGCCAGCTTATTATATGAAAGTAATATGAAACTAATAATATGTTTCCCTCTGCCCATTCTACCGTGTGCGGGATACAGCGTGAAGCAATCACAGAAAATATCACGGAAATTAGTACTAAAAGCCACTCCATTAAGACACTTCCGTTTGCCATTTTCCGGCGATTTTTTGAGGGATTGCGTGTAGAGTGGCGGAACTCAACACCGTGTTTGCTTCTTTACCAGAGCGAATAAATGAAAATCATTCAAATAAATATATAAAAAATATAAAATAATCGACCCAAAGTAAAGTATGGAATCCAATTATTACTTAACAATTATTAATAAACTAAAGACAATGAACTTTAACAATATATTAATATTAGAATGATAGCTTATCACTTGTAAATGCGGATGTCGACCGCCATTTGATGACTTGAAGTACTATTATTAGTTACCTTTTACATACACTATCTTGCTAATAAAGTTGTATACAAATGTGTTTACATCCTGTATAATAGTATTATTTTGATCGAAATGGAAATATGAATTGATTTTGTTTGATTGAGGTAGCGGATTCTCATTTTATAAATCATTACAATTAATGACGATTCAGAATCTGGCTATGGACGGCGGTTGTAGGTTCGATTCACATTTGGGGGAATTAATTAATATTATTTCCTCGCTGTGGTAACAAGACAAAGCGGAATGTTGAGTTTCACTGCTCAAAACTTAATAATATATAACGATAAATAACTTACCTAAATATAATTATTATAGTAGCTTCGAACCCACTTCCCCTTATTACCAATGACTTTCATTAACAACTAAGCCCGCAGATAATAAAAAAATATATTTACTACTATTTTAAACCCACTTGTCAAAGAAATACACTTAGAAATAGCAAACAAACTTAAAATAGTATAATGAAACTGAACTAAAACTAGGGAGCTATTCCTGACCGCCCCTAGGGCACTCTAAAACCTTATGTTCTATAGTTAATTATTCATTATTAAGTCCCCTAAGGTAGTTAAATGTACTTAGTTTTAGAGTAAAATTACTATTTTTAGGAGACCTTATTATATTTTATAGCCTCTCCCTCCCTTTCTTTAGTTTGTTTCGTAGAATTAAAATCTGGAGTTTCATTTTTCTTTAGAGTGTATTCTGAATATAGCAGGATAGGTAGAGGTTTAACCTTTCCTCAACTGGAAAAGAAAATAATCCTTTCCCTCGAATAGAAATCAACCTTACAACCGTCGCCTTTACAATCGGACCCTGCGCCACTGCGGCTCGACGTGTATGCCATATATTCTATACACTAAAATAACACAGAGAAATAGAGAAATAACAGATATAACTGCACTATTTTTTCGTTGATTTTCCCATAAAATCCCACCAAAAAATAAAAAAAAACGTAGATAAATGATGTCACAATATTTTCGTGACAGTGACGTTGACGGCTTTTACTAAACCTCGAAATGTCAACACCGGCTTTATATTGCGTCATTGATTGCTCTCTTGCCAACAAAACGTTCGTGTGGTCCAATGTAGGAGGTTTATGAGATCTTGTAGGTCGTAGTGACCCAGTGGGATGAGTGAAACGCAATGATGGGTTCGATTCTTGGTAATTCCGCCACTCAACACGCAATATATCCAAAATTGTACAGAAAATGCCAAACGTAGGTTTTTAACACTAGGTTCCTTCTGCTAATCCTGCTTTGCGGGAAAAACGTGAAGCTGTTTGTTTTTAATAATACATACAGTGCTTGTAAAATAGGTACATCTTTTTTATGTTTGATTTAACTATTTTGGAAGAATGATAATTGAATGTAATATTTAGGTCAAAATAGATTATTAATTACGACTAAACGTTAGTAAGAATAATCGAATACTTTAATATTTTTTTGTAAAAATTCATTAAGTCCTCGCGAACAGAGTTACAGTCGACGACTAGTTTAAACTAAAACATTAAAAATATGCTTTTTGTTCAAAAACCCCGTTCCAAAGTCAGTTAAAATTGAAGTTATTACTTAAACCTCCATCAGACTACAACTGGAGCGTCACGATGCGCGTACGCACGTAATTTGGTAGCTTTGATCTCACCGCACACGAATTTGTACGAAATCTTCAATTTTCATCACTGTGTTATCTACAAAATCTTACTTTCTAAGAATGTTTAATAATTATAATAGTTTTTTTATTATAATAAATACGCACTTATTGTAATAAAAAAATATAAGCGTAAAAAAAGTGAGATGAAGGAATGATTTCTTTTTTTTTACCCCTACGCTGTAAATAGAAAAACTACGACTATACTAATTGGGAATAGAATTTACATAAATCAAGCAAAACCAAAAAATGCACGTCATAGAATAAACTAAACATTACTTAATATAATAGAAATCGTCATTCATACTAAAAAAAACGCTTTTTCACTTTAAATATTTGTCCATTAATACACCCGTCAATATAACACGAGCTGTCAAAACTCTCATGTAAAGCGGAAAAACGAATGCAATATTAAATTTTCGTGCCCTTTTTCTGTATAAGCGATACAATTTTACGTAAACAGTTAGTATAGAGTAAAAATTTTGTTATTTTACTTTTATTTTAGATTTACACAGTATGCGTATATAGCAGGGAAGGCAGGGAACCTAGAGAAGTTAATTCTCGAGATATTGCCTGTTGATGGTAGAACTGAACGCCGCGCTTGTTTTTGTACCAAGAGTTGCTGTATCAAGAAAACGAAAATAATTCACTTCCCCGAATATAAATTGAACTCAGAATCGCCTCGTTTACAGTTTTATTTATTTATCTTCTCTTATTAAAAATTTTAAGTTATATAGTCTTAAAATATACCTCCAAATTACTTTAAAAATATTTTCATACCATATTTATCTATTGAACATAAATAAAACAATTAACACAAAAAACAATAATAAAAACACAATTTTAATAAAAACAAAAAAAACTAATTTCTAACAAAAACTAACCAATATTTACAAACACAATATCTCACTACCCTACACACCTTACATTTGCATTTTTAAAACTTGGCTGAGCTGTCACTCCGTCCGGGGGGTCCTGGCTGTAACCGGGGCGGTGATAAGAAACGCCCTGTCACCGGGAGCGTTGCCGTTTATCATTTTTTTTTAAAAGCTTCTCTATTTATTTGTCAAGCGCTGAAGCTCTCTTTTCCTTTCTATATTGCAATATATTGCTATATAGAAAGGAAAGGAAAGCTATGATGTGAATAATTTGTAAGGAACAGCTTAGTGGTAGGTTGAAATAAGGGTTGTAGGTTCTATTTTCGTTTGACGAGATGTAATGTTATTTCTATTTTGTATGAATCTCCTTGCCGTCATGAAGCAACGAGAGTTCCTCAACTCAACATACAAGGCATTGTGTGGCAAGAGGCATCTTGATTTCGGCGGAAAGTGTGAAATGAAAATGTCTTAATAAGAATTATAATTAAATTTATTAATGAATACTAGGTTCCCAAGGTTCCCAGGTTCCCTTGCCTACTTATCTGAATTCGGGACACAGTGCGAAACAAAAAAAAACCTTTTTTCATTTTGGTTGGCAGACACGGCATTGAAATAAATTACTTCTTTCTCCCAGCCACTTGCTCATTGTGCTCATTTAGCTACAAGATAAATACTAGTGCTATTACAAGTACTGCTACTTAATTATTTAAATCGTCGTTCATTTAACCCAATGGCACAGCGTATGATTACAAAGTGGCGGTTGTGGTTTCGATTCCCACTGGGGTTAATGAATTATTTTTATTTCCTCTCTCTCTTTAGAAAACCCAGAAAATTTGGTCAAAAAATTGAGAATGGAGCGTTTTAATACTGGTTACCTCTCTCTGTACTTACCCTTTTAGAAAGAGAAAAAAAAGAACATTTATAACACAATTTATCTCATAATATCAGTAAAAATAATCCCCTCAGTTGGATTTGAACCCATAATGATCATATTATAGCAGCAGTTAGATTTATTTCAAGTACACTGAGACACCGCTAGTAGAGGAATGTGGTTTATTTTCGTTAATACTTAAAAGACTAATAAAATGTGCTAAGAATATTTCGACCTCCCCTAAGAAATGCGAGGCACTCGTTTATCGGGTCGCTATCTTTTTTTACAATAAAATATATATTTTATCTATATATATAAAATCGAAAGGTCACTCACTCATCACGAAATCTCAGAAACTACATGTGCTAGGGATCTCAAATTTTGCATAGGAGTTATTTATAGGACGTAGGTACTCGCTAAGACGGGAATTTGCAATATTCGATTTCTAAGGGGTTGTTCTTGGGGTCGAAAGTTTGTATGAAACTTTGTTACTACAAATGCTAGAAGTCTCAAATTTTGCATAGATATCACTATGACGTAGCCATGGAGACAGAAATTAATAATAACATAGTTCACGCGGGTGAAACCGCGAGCGGGCTGCTAGTATTTTATAAATTGCTTAACGGTTCTGATTTTTTAAATATTTTTTTATATATTATTTTTTTAATATAGTTCTCCGTTCTTAGACTAAAGATGTTACCTATGTATCCATTCGTCAGGTAACACAACACACTAGGTTCCCTTTACCTAAACTGATACTTGCAAAATAAAGAGTGAATTTGAAAAAAACAAGGAATCCAACAGAGCTATTAAAGATTTAATAGCATTGGATATTTTTTTAAATAAGTTTATTTAAAGTGAGATCGAACTCACAACTATCGCGTTTGTACTTAGCCCACTGCCTTACTGTGTCACAATGACATTATTCAAAGTTAGTATAAAAATATTTCATACTAATAATAAATCAATGTATTTTTCATAGTAATATATTAGTCTTCCACAAAATAAGTCTTCGCCTTCATTTTTCAACTCCACAGTTGCAGTGAAGCTTTGAGATTTGTTTATTTTCTTTACAGCAATTTATTTCACGTCGACTGGAGTTAAGTAAGGAGTATTATTTGTATGCAAGTGTCGATGTCGGTTGTAGAGGTTTTAGTTTGTATTCTTTGTATTATATGTATTGGTACTTCTATATTAACAATATTATAATAATTACCATAGTACCTACTAACAAATTCTTTTTAATTGTTTCAGGTAATATCAACACATATAGAACATCTTTTTTATTTCGTACAAAGCTCTGAGTGATAACGTTACGGTAAGCTAGTAACGGTAACATTGTTTGTTCCACGTCCACAACGGCGTTGTTGTGTTACCAGAGTAAAAAAAATAAAATAATTAATTTGCCTAGTGAGAATCGAACCTACACAGCACACTACTCGCGTTTACACAGTGCAGCCTCAATTGTCTTACTCTCCTTTATGCGAGATACACCGTGAAACTGGAGAAACAAACTATTATAATACAATTAAAAATATATATGAACGTGCGTTATTAATATTTTCATATTTATAGCTGAAAGTTATTTTATAAAAAAAACACCACCTCTCATATAAATGCTCGTAAATATTGATCTCATATACAGCTCGTTTGAAATGCAAATGCTGATGGTTTATTAATACAGTAGTGGAGTTATGTTTTACTTATTTAAACAAAAACTGTTTCACGCTCTTTCCCGCATCGCAGGATAGCTATAGGATACCTAATGTTCTTTATTTTCCGAGACATTGAGTGTGAAGTGGTGACAGTCAACGCCTACTAGACCGAGGTAATTGTTTACTAGACCGTACAGAAATAATGCATTCCTTTGAATGATAATCGAACTCACAACCGTCGTGTTTATAAACAGATGCTCTACCGCTGCGCCATGACTGCTTCGATAATTGTGTAAAATATATAAATAATATTCCTTAACCGGTGGGATAAATGACCAAAGCTACGTTTTTAACATCATTTTTCGCCCACATATAGTATCACAGTATTAAAATATTATATTTAAATACTTTGTTTACAAGATCGAGGCAATTGGCAAAGTTGTGGCACAGTGCAAACGCCATGGCTGCGGGTTCTATTACCATTCGGGAGAGTGATTATTTCAAGTATTTTCATTTCTCCAGTAGAAGAACCGAGAACGGAGTGTTTTAATACTCTTCTCTATTCTTTCTGTCACGCTATACAGGTTGAAGCTTGAAACCCAAAAAAAATAGAAGTTAAGCTGCAAATAAGTCATTAAGTCATATTAAAATAGCCTAAACATATTTGAATAAACATCTAAAATTTCACAGATGTAACTCTGAGAACGGTAATGAAGATAGGGCTGGGGGTTGCTCAACCCTTAAAATTAGATATTAATTTAGCATCTTCCCCTCTAAGCACTGTTAGCATTAATTAAACGGTTTTCTTCAGATTGCGTCCCCTTTCACTTATAAATGTATTATTATAATGTTAGCCGTCGTTGCGCAGTGGTACAGTGACGGCCTGTAAATCTAACGGGTGTAGGTTCCGTTTCCACTCAGTGGAATAAAATTGTTTTTATTTTCCGCCTATCAATTTATTATCATTATTAGTAATGGTCTTTTTTAAAAGCTTCTATTTAATTTCTATTAAACATCTCTAAATTTTCACTTTTAGAATTTTTTTCTTTATTTGTACTACAAGTTCTCACTTCTTACCAAAATTTGTAATTGTAGGTCTACGGGAAGTACCCTGTAGGTTTTGATTACGAGGCGAATTTCATACAAAATGCAATAATGAGGATACTTAAACGGTCTAATTTATCTTTTGATTACGTTTATTTAGATGCTTGAGCTGTGCTCCAAGGGACCGCAGGTCAGAATACAAATCCTCACGACAGACGAATAAAGTGATTCTATAGGAGCTCCGTATTTTTCATTTCGAGTTACGGAACCCTAAAAATGTATATAATAAGCAAAAGCGTGTCGGTTTACAGTCGGCCGGTCACTACAGTACACTCGCACGAGCTCGGGCGGGCGGGCACGGAGGGCAGGTGTGCACGAATTTTCAAGTTTAATGTTCTGCACGTTTTATTTCGAAACGGATGCACGCTTAAGATGCAAGCTTATCAGTTTTTACTATTTAAAATAAGCACTCGTGTAACTAAAACAGCGATTTCAAAATAATACCATTGATTTTTACTCATTATAAGTAGTTTTAGGTTCAATTTCTACGCAAGTAAGATGAATAATTTTTATATCTTGGCTCTGGTAAGATATGATCTGAAATTGGACCGTAAACGTAATTTTTCCTCTGTCTTCTCTACTTCATGCTGTATATAGCGTGAGACCAAAACAAATATGGCACACGTCGCGTCGTGTAACGCTACGGTTGTGGGTTCGATCCCCACTCGAGGAAATAAATTATTATTTATTATTATTTTAATTTTATCGCTCTGGCACCAACGTAAAAGTCTGGCGTTCAGTTCTGCCACTCAACGCGCAAAATTTGGCGGAAAGTGGGTAACGCAGTGGGTAACTTAACACTACGAGATACAGCCTAAAGCTGATTGGATTTAAATTAAAATAAAACGCTTAAAACTCACTACCTGCACCAATTCCATCAGCGAGGGTGAAGAAAGACCCCAACCGTCCCCGGTGCCTCATAACCTTATCGGGACATTACTGACACGCGTTGCTTATTCATTCCGCTTGGTTTCACTAAAAAAATTGTAAACATTTTAGAGGAAGTGTTAATATTTATTTAATTATCTTGTTTTTCTTTTGTTTTTATAGTTTTTTTTCGTACTATTTTATATAGAAGTAAAAGAAAAGAAAGAAGAAGAAGATACATAGAAATATACTTAAAAACTACGCTTACAATACCTTTCTAATTTTTTACCTTAATTTTGGTGTAAAAATTTATAGTAGGGTTTTTAAAGGTTTCGCGAGACTATTTTATACTACAATTTTTCTACATCAAAGGACAAGAGTAAAATATCTATATTTAAGTCTTCTTAGTTAAAATCATAAGTTGTTAAAGCTTCTCTCTTAGAGCTTATATATAAATTACGTTGTACCTAACTTTAGAAACTAAAATTTCTGAATAACCCTACAATATATTATCTATTTTACATCCATTAGGCTTAAAGTTTAACTTACTTTCCTTAATATGTGAGGTCATAAAAGTAAAACGTATATTATATGCAGCGTCGCCTGCAATTTTCTTAGCATGGGCTTTAAAATGTAAAATAAAAGAGAGAGAGAGAGTTTCCCCGAAAAATTCAGACGCATTTTTCTTCAAATGAGATTCGCAACCAGAACCATTATAATTATAGTTAGATGCTTTCAGTATGCCATATTAACATTTTAGAATAGGACTTTAAATATAAATATATACATAATATTTTCCCAAACAAACATATAAGTGAAATATTGAAAAAGAATATGAAAATTTGTCTAAAATAAATACCTTCTTCCCTCACATCATGACCGTGGCGGTACGGTCGATTCAGTTACAGGGTTGCTACGGTTATTAAAAAATAATATTAAAAAAAAATTGTGTCCCGCATGTAGCAGAGTGGGCAAAAAGTTTTAATCACTCTACATTGCGTTTTGAGTAACGGAACTTAACGCCGCGCTTTGCCGCCGCTACGAGACCACACGACTGCTTATAGTAGGTAATAACAAATAGCTATTTTTATAACCGTCCTTGAAACCCGTCGAAATTTCTATTTTTTTTATAACACATTGGAATTTATTTTTTATATCTTTATAAATTATAATATATTTAAAAATATGTCGAATTGCAATTCATATTAAGAAAATGTATCGAAATCTTTAATTTATTTCAATAATTTACCTAATTATCTCATTTAGATAAGCCATTTAAAAATATTTGCTCTGATTTAAGTAAGCCGTTATGTTCAGTGTTGTCACTACTAATAATGACATGATATTATTTGGTAAACAAACAACTCTCTTTCTGAAAAGATAAACACTCTTTATGAAAAGGAAGAGAGTCTCGTCTTTTGACACTTACAAAATCTACAGAAAAGACTATATACTAACGAAATAACTGAATTAAAAAAAAAGAGAAATGAAGCGAAGTCTTACTACACTTCCGTTTGTACTCTCTTTTTCCCAGCCTTACCCAACATAAATATTCAATGCAAAAAAAAAAGCTCCAAGAAATCACGATTTCAACAAACTAGTGACAACCCTATCATATTGACACACCGAGTATTGAACCTGTTATAAAGTGGGCCGGAAAAATGTTTACCTTTCCGCTTTAAACAAGCAGACCTCAACTTACTCGTATTTGTATGAGTATACGAGTATATGATAGATACGGCGGTACGGTTAGCTATACTGTCAATATTATAATAGCAATTATGTAATTGACTTTGACCAAGAAATATATAGACATACCTCTTTTCTTGATTTATTTGAGGAAAATCGGAAAATAATTTATTCATTTAAGAAAGCTTACGAAAATATTTTTATTTTTTTTAGTATATTTTCTTTCCCATTTCAAGTATATTTTCTTTTTTTTTTTTTAAATTTAAGAGTTCGAGTTCATTCGAGTCGTAAATGACTTCTTGCTTAACCAAACTTTATACTACTAATACTTTTAATACTTTAAATACTGCATTAAGTTCCGCCACTTACCACACAGTATGTACCTCTATTCTATTCTTTTATTATGGTCTTCTTTTATTTACGCGTTAGATCTCATAAATAAGAGAAAGAACTAACTAATCACTACATTTTTCTATCTGCCCTACAAAATTCAAAACATATTTCAATACCAAAAATAACTTAAATAGCTATAAACCAACCAGTTAATAGTTTTATTGGCCAATTAAATGAATGATGCAACCCAAACGTTCCAATAACTTTATTTTTAATCTCACTTCAAAGTTGCACAAGGAGTGGACGCCAGATAATAGATACTCGTATAATATGGTTCGTACTTCGTATATAAATATTTACGTATTAGTTAAATGGTATTAGTCAACCGCAGCTATTGCGATAGCGGGTTTGAATTTAAACTTTACTGGTGTTCATTTTGTATTTATTTATTTATTAAGGTTTGTAAGTGGATATTATATAATAAGAATAACTAATATTTCACGTTAACGCGACAGGTTGTGAGTTCGATTTCCTCTTCTTCTTCGATTCTTGCTAAATGCTAGAAAAATCTTACTTTTACCCTACTGAGTAACACAAAAGAGGGCAATGTGTTTAATAAAATGCATCTCATATGTATTTATCAAATTCTCATACAAATTGTGCCAAGGGCGTCTAAGATATAAATGTTTATATTGCCTCGCTTATTTACGTACAATTTGACAGCTTCTATTAAGCGAAGATAAAAAAATGTATACACGATAAGATCGTTAAATTTACACATTTTTTTTGCATAATAATGATTAGATTTTAATCATTTCTTGAGGTTACTTTGTATGATAAAAACATTATTATTTTAATATAAACTAACTACATTTATGTTTTTTAATTATATTTTATATAAAAATTAGATTTTTAAAAAGTTTTAAATTTAACATACGAGAATCTTGCTCTAAAAGTGGAGCATAGAAAAAATATACGTAACAGTAATTTTTAGGACCATGCCTGTCTCCTGCCAAAATTGGAACATCTGGCAACGCTGGTAGTTATATTAAGCCTGTAACCTTATATAGCAAAGTAGGCAGAGAGAACCTGGCAACTAAGACATACTGTTTCCCACATTTTACATATTGCGTGTTGAGTGGTGGAACTCAGATCGAGGAACAAAGAATATTGAATAATTCATCCCCCGAATGGGGATCAAATCCACAACCACGTTAAGAGTATCACGTGGACCCACTGCGACAGGATGGCCTAATAAATTTAATAACTTTTAAACCCTTACGTAATATATCCATCCAAACCTATTAATATCCGCATACGTTAATGTGAATGATATATTTTTATTAGAGCATCATTCATTTTACCGTGCACGGACGGACGGACAAAAAAAACGTATAATATACATAATATATGAATAATGTAATTTTCTTAGAAATTCTTCATGTTTTTCTATGCCTATGATAATTTTGGCCTTGGTTGTGTTTTTATTCTTGTTTAGGTAATGCTTTATTGAATATATTTAGCTGGATTTGAACCCACGAGTTCTCGAAGAGTTTTAAAATATTTTGGTTAATGCTTCACTGGTTAAAACCTTCACGCTGAATCTCGCGCATAGCAAGAGGTATTTAGTGTTGAATGGCAGAAATCAACGCTGTGCTCATCAGAGCGAAAAAATGAAAATATTTAATTTCCTCGAGTGGAAATAGAACCCACAACGTCGTCGTGTTTACGTTTGTACCCCTGCGCCATGACTACCAATATTAAAATAATAAAGACTAAAGCAATTAATTAGTAAAAAATGTTTAATCACCAATCTTCTATAGTTCGTGTCGTTTTATCACAGAGATATTTCATATTAATTAAAATAACTTCGATGGCTGCGAGTATTTTAGAAGTCAAATAAATCATCTTTTAATTTGATATTGAAACCCCTTTTGTAGCGAAAGTGATTTGTTTGTTTTCAAATGTTAAATTATTTAATTAAAATATAGATACTTCTCTATAATGGTGAAATAAAGTTTTTGTTAAGGAACACGGTGTTGAGTTACGCTATTCAAAACAATGATAGAGACATTATATGGAAATAGAGAATGAACTTTTGTTCAAATTTTGTGAAATGATTTTCCTAAATATTTTTTTGGAAATTTCAGAATTCACTGTCCCATTCTAGCCATTGGTAATCGAACCCGCAACCATACCGTTTACAATCAAGTCCACGAGGACGGCCTCTTCTTTAACTTATATTAAAGAAAAAAAAAACGGGAAATATTAAATCAAATTAAAATAACCTTATATATAAAACATAACTATTTCCCATATCCTAATCTATATTCACTAACTATAGTAGTTTAGCGTCTGTGCCACGTAAATCAAGTTTAATACAGAGTAATCAAAACATTAAGTCCCGCCATCGATACACCACTGTGGGGGCTTCCTAACGGATAGTATGTGGCGGACGCGCACGTTAACGCCAATCTACCGTTATATTGATTTATAGCTTGGGATTTTTGTGTAGGGCCGTTTTGTACGAACTCAGGCGGAAAGAGGAGAGCGGAGTGTTTTAGCACTAGATTATTTCTGCCTGTCTTGCTATAGATGAAATAAAGTATTAAGTTAAAATCTAAAATTTGCGTCATAGAGGTATTATGTATATATTTTACCTATATACATATAAAGATAAAATACATAGAGATAAAACAAAAAGTAAAACCCAATAGGTTTTTTCCACTAAAACCTCCGTTTATACAGGTCGGTAGCGGCGCGGTCGTTTCTATTGATTTTTACAACAAAATTTATCGATGTCGGTTAACTGCTTGATTGAAATACGTATGAAGTTGCTGTTTGTGTACCAACTTTAAATATACGAGAACGTTTGATTAAAAAACAAATGTTTCAATTTTTCCTTACTTTGAACGTTCGTTCCGGAAATTTTCGAGTTTCAAGTGAACTGAGAAATTTATTATTGATTAGTTTTTTGCGTTGTAACATTATACCTCGAGTGAGTTCGATATCCACTTGAGGTATATTTAATATTTTCATTTCCTCGCTCTGGTACCAAGGCAAAGCACCGCGATAGAGTTTCGCTACTTACATGACTTTCCTCCAGTATCATCGATACTGTATTCTCGAAGGTCAACCGAGGCCTTCTCTGACCTTTCTTACCACTAACTTCTTTTTCTCCTGGCATTAATCCAGGCGTTTGCTAGGGTCCACCTACTTCACTTTGCACGGTTTTTAACGTTTTTTTGCCTCATAAATCGAAAAAAAATGCTTATAACACAATGCCTAATAATATTACATATTAATCTAATTGATAGACATGAATGTTCTATTGTATGTATATATGAGTGGAGACGCTTTAGCGGTTTCGCTGTACACTTAGAACGCCATTAAATTCAATTGACAGAGTGTATACGGACGGCTGTATGCAGTAGTGTTATAGATATGAAAAATATAATTTATTAAATGATACTAGTTGCCCGCTGGTATGTTTGCGTAGACTTGAAAGTTAAAATGTTTGCCGTTCCCATGGGATTTTCAAGAAATAAATTATGAAATAAATAAAATTAATTTCAACTTTCTAACACCATATATTTCGTGCGGGTAGCGGAAAAATTATACAATATAAAAAGAGAGAAAACTTGGTGCCTTCATGACGCGTTTCAGCACAGTGATATCTATTTCTAAGGAATTTAGTAACATTTCTACTTTATTTATTTTTAATTTAGTAACATTTCTACTTTATATATGCTTCCATCTTATTTCTCTAACCAACACTTAAAGCCACGTACGTAAGATAAATATATACACTACCTTCCCTCTGCCTACCCTGCTACGTGCGGGATAGAGCGTGAAACTAAAAAAACAAATATTACACTGGCACGATACAGTATTACCCCAACCAACTAAAGATCAAAGTGGACGTCCATAAACATGTATTCTCATGTGAATGGATTCTGTTTGACTGCAGTATAATTAATTAATTTACTACTTAGATTTGGTTTCTTATTAATTATTATTTGTTTGTTAATTATATTTAGGAAGAACTTGTACAAATATAAAATTTTTATATTGTAAAGTGTTGCACAATGATTTTGGGTTAACGTACGGCGTTAAGTTCCGTTATCTATTGAAAACATTTAAAAAAAGATAAACTTTTGCTTAAATGTCTCCATATTTCCTCTGTGGGCAATTGGGCATCATTTTAATGCTATTAAGTTACAACAGTTATAAGAGTCAGACAAAATTTATTTGAACCAAAATGTACATTTTTTTACAGCTTCATGCTGTATCTCGCGTAAAGCAGGCAGAGAGTCTACTGTCAAGACACTCTGTTCGTAACTTACCGCCCGAATTCGAATACGTAGAATGACGGTATTTTACCTCCTCTCTCTGATCCTCTTGACGAACGCACTACTATTTTCAGTTCCATTTCGCCATGATAGCCATGTGGATGTAAAAAATGATATAGAAAATAAATGAAGATTAACCTGTAAATACACATGGCTTATGTACTAATATTAGAAGAGATAAAGTTTGTTTAAGGGGGTATCGAACCCACAATCGTCGTGTTACAGAATTCAATATGAAACCAATAATATTCAATTGAAATACCAAAAGCAAATGATTTCTAACTTAACCTTAAGTTAGAAATTTCTACATACAAATACAGTAGCTGGGATTTAGTTCGCACATTTGCGGTTAGGAGTGCGGTTTCTGGTTAAATATAACCGGGATATGTGCGATATATCGTAATTGATCCTATCCTGTGTGGCCGATATCTTAGTAGTTTCATCATTTGTATACAGATTTGGTTACTTTGGTAGATGGTGCCGGTTCAATTATGGTTAAGGTACGTTTTTGCGATGATTAAGACATTTTTAAACGACTTCTGTAAAACGAAGAGGCCATCAATTCGAATATATTTTTTTATGTTTACTTCCTCATAACTTTGGAATGGGTGGACAGATTTTGATGATTTTTTATTTGAAATCTAATCCTTCCTTTTGGTCCAGTTCTGACAATCCATGAGAAAATCACATTAGTCTTAAATTTGCATAGTTTACTGTTTGAAATAGATTTTTTATAGTTAAAAATTATTTTGTCTTCATTATTTTCCCTCTATATTAGGATGGAATATAATATGAGGGATACAATAAGTAAAGACACTCCTTTCGTCACGCACCGTCCAAGTCAGTTTTTTACATAAAATTGGAACCCGCTACTACCATATTCTAAGATATCATCTGTATATACCAATATGACTAAACTATTAATTAATTAAGAACTGGAAACTGGATCACTACATTAATTATTATCAATTAGTTCACAAGTGGGCGGTCAAACGTTTTGCTGCGATGCAAGTCGGTCTGTTCGTTGAACGTTGATAGGCTCGCTTTGTATGTATTATTGATATTGATTTGCTTCCAAGGTGATGTTTGTATGCATTATTAATAGCTTGTGTTATTAGCGGGTTAGAGCTTCACGCTGTATCCCGTATTAATAGGGTAGGTGGGAATCTAATGTCAAGACACTACGTTCTCCATTTTTTTAGTAGTTCTTGGTTACTAGACGACGTTATAGTTAGACACTGCACCTGCGCCATGGCGACCTCAATATTATGTATTTTTCTATTGCACAATTATTTATACTGTATATTTTGTTTTCTTCTTATATTAGAATGACTTCAATTTTCATTACTAAAAAACTAAAGTAAACTTGTAAAACATAGTAGTACAGATAAAATCAAAATAAATAGTTGCAATTTTTTTCTATAATAATTTTATCACCACTGAACTGAATCATACTATTACTAAGTTCCTTTCGCGATATCGACCATATTCGTTTGAAGCGTCAAATGAACCAAACGTTTCTTTTGCGGGTTTTTGTGAATACCAATTTGTATTTTATTTGTAACATTTGCTTAGAAATGTAAGTATTTTTATAATATATATATAATTTAAATTATAACACTATATATTAGGTTCACATTTTACTCAATCTTAATGCCCGAGTTAACTCCGACTACAGTACAGTGGGTTATATAGAAACGTAATAAAATAATATCGGCGATGAGTTCTGTCACTCAACACGCAATGCCTACACAATTCTGCAAAAAGTGGGGAACGGAGTGTCTTAACCCCCATAACCCTCGGCCTATCCTGTAGTGTGAAGCTGATTCTATTCTGATTCATAAAATAATACATATGTATAAAACGTAACATAAAAATATTTCCGCCCAGCAGTTCTTGAGATTAGCTCGTTCAACCGAAACCGAACGAAATTCTTTAGCTTTTCAATATAACGTAAGTAGAAAATAATAAATAGAAATATAACATATTTTTCTCCATACTAACAAAAGAAATTAGAACCAGTAGCTACAATTAATGAATCGTGCGTCTAATGACGGCGTGATAGATCATTTTTATGAGCAACACGACACAGCCACGGAATTGTGATTTACGGTCCATTATGGATGGTTGGATGAAGGCAATATGGAATCTGGGAGTATTTATTTCTGTGTGTATTCATTTTAATTAAGTATTTCGGTTTTTAATAAGTTTTTTTTTTGGAATAAGTCTTCTTGTCTTTACTTTCTTGACTGTGAACGCAAGGGTTGTGAGTTCGATTGTTATTCGGTAACAAAAACGTTTCCTACCTAGCAGGTTAGGCCAATTAAGATATATCGTTCCTCCCTTTTAGCGCAATTTACGAGACATTGGGTGTTGAGTGGTAGAACTCAATGCTGCGATTTATTATGTTACCATAGCGAAGAAAAAGGAACCCTCGAGTGGGATCGAACCCACAACCGTCGCGTTTAACAAATAGACTGTGCCACCGAAGCTGTCCTCAAGTACAGTAAAAAACGATAACCACCCTTCATTTAAACGTCAAATATATTTTCTCTTCACAAAACCATACTTTTAACAAGCAGACACATTACCTTTAACACGGTTTCCTAAATTACAAGTAATTTATATAAATGTATTCAATGAATAAATACAAAGCTTATATTTTATGTATTTTAACGTGCACCCTGTGGGTTGAATTTAAATTGTACCGACGTGACAGAGGTCGAGGCAGTACTCGTATGTAAACATATGATTAAGTTTTATAATATAACTAGTGTTTCGCTCAGGGCTTCACCTGCTTAAATCTAAATTACTTTTTCATGTCACCATTATTTGTAATAATTACACTACTCACTCACGTCACTAACAATTTTCAGATAGATATTACTAGTTTTTATTTGTGACTTCGCCTGTGTTCGTCAGTGGCTTCAACACTGCCTAACTAACATATTTATGTTACAAAAATTTAAACTCCCTATTATTTAAATATAAATAAATTTTTACCTATTATTTTTTTTATTTCATAATATTTTATAAAATAAAAAACTAAAAAGTTTTATCATAATCTGTTTTTTCATAATGGAACACTAAAAATTTAAATATATTATAATTTATTAGCTACCCCTAATCCAATGTTAGAAAGAACCCACATCAGAACAAAATATTATGAAAATTTTAATAAACTCTAAAGAGTTAATAAGATCTAAAGAAAAAAATATTGGTCGTTTTCGTGCCAACAAGGTAATGTCAATATGGGTACCGATATTAAAAATTCTTCCGCGGCCGCACGAGCTTGCAGTTCAAACGCATTTTGCGATCTGATTGGATTTTGTAGAGTATTTACACATTCTATCCCTTTTCCTTGTGAGATACATGGATAGAATTTTTTTTATCACGCTGTATCCCGCACAAGCTTAAGTAGGTAGAGGGAACCTTAAGGTTTTCCGTTCCTCATTAATTTTTTAAGACATTGTTTATTGAAGCGCGGCGTTGACAGCTATGTTTTAGGTTCATTTCCCACTCGGGGAATGAGGATATTTAATACTTTCAATTCCTCGCTTTGGTACCAAGGCAAAGCGCGGCGTTAAATTCCGCCACTCAACACGCAGTGCCTCTAGAATTCGGCGGAAAGTAGAGGACGGAAGTGTTTTAATAGGAGCGAAGTATCTTAACACCAGGTTTTCCTCTTCCTACCCTGCTATGTGCGAGATACAGAGTGAAACTATAAAAAAAATAATCTATAATACTTATTCTACAATAAAATCAACTTAAATTTTTCTCTACAATTCTAACTATAACAAAACTGCAGCTTGCATACAATAAACTATAATAATGTATGAGTCATGCAAAACACCTGTATCCCGGTCGCCGACCCCACCATAGAGGGTCATATAAATATTCCATTGTGATTATATAGTAACCTGATATGTGATAGCCAATTTCGTTAATGTTTATTATTATATGACTAATTTTGATAGGTATTGAGTGATGAATCACTACGTTTTAATTTATATTTGTTGTTTTTTATACCGTCACATATTATACCGTATAGCAGGGTAGGCCAAAAGAACCTAGTGATAAGACACTTGTTCGTTACTTTCTGAATTCGATATTGCCACCGTGTTGAGTGGTGGAAATTAATCTCAAATGTTATTTATGTTTTATCTGCCAACTATTAAAGCGATGATTCCACCTAATTCTTTTATATATATTTTTAATCGATTAAATAAAGAAAAATATTTGAATATAAAATATTTAGAATTTTTGTGCGAAAATGTGAACCTGCAACCACTTCTTTGGTTATCCCAACTAGAATATTGGGCCAAGAGATAATATATAGATATAGAAATAATGTGGCAGAAACTAAGCATTTACCCGAGCCACGTATTCGTACAAACGTCGATGAACTTAGTTGCATGCCAACGCCGACCCATTATTAGAGATTCTATTTAATGTAAAACGAGACAATATTATAGAATTTTAAATATTATTTTGTTATACATTTATTTAATGTCTTAATGGAGTGTCTTAACACTAGGTTCTCGCGTAGTTTGCCTACCCTACAATTTACGGGATACAATGTGTAGCTAAAAATAGTTTAAAAACATATGAAACCGTCGTCGTTGTTATTTCCTTATTCGCTCCGGTAAGACTAAAGACGGAGTTAAGTTCCGCCTCTCTCCGTTTAGCCGCAAATATAATATAATTTCATTAAGCCTATCCTAATATTTCGCAATCCAAAACCCCAATCTCCTTATAAATGAAGACGCACAAAGAAAAGTGGGAAAACCCTTAATGGTCATATAATGGCGACGTCATCGGCCGTTATTGGATTATACCATATTATACCGTTCTTATCTGATAAGGCATTAATAATGTATGTCGTATTATGGAATTTTGGGTTTTCATTATATATGGGATGGGTAGGTACTATGTTGGTTGGAAAGGAAAAAACATATAAAAGATAATTAAAATTTGTAAAAATCGAGGCCCTTTTGGGCTCGATATCCATTCGGGGAATTCCTCGCTCTGGTAATAAGGTAAAGCTAAAGCGCGTCGTTGAGTTCTGTCACTCAACACGCAATGTCTTAGATATTCGACTTAAAGTGGGGAACGGAAGAGCTCTAATGAGAAATGAGGGTCTTAGCACTAGGTTCCCAGGTTCCCGCTGTCTACTCTGCTTAGTGCGGGTCACAGGTTGGGTTCCACATATTACATATTTTCTTTAAATGAAACCGAAAGCCGAAACAACGCGGCATAAAACGCTGAAATTGTGATGAACGTATTTTTTGTGATTCTACGTCGTTCTTGGAGAGTATTAAAAGAAGATTTTGCGAAATTTCTATGGAAACGGAAAAAAAATGGAATTTCACGTCTTATATTTGACTCAAACGAGCGCCCATAGTTCCTTATATATTCATTATACTCGACATACATACAGTAGTTTTGCGTTAAACTTCAAAATCACCATTTCAAAAGTAATTAAAACTAGTATCAAAAAGCGAAACTTTCTGAGCGTATAACATAATTTCCCGCACTGCAATAGCGGTATGGCGGCCAAGGTCAGCGGGTCAAACACTTTACCATTTAGTTATATGGTTTTAATCGGTACTAATACTTTCTTTCTCGTGAACAATTCTTAAGATACTTTTTTTTAAGTTTTTAGAGTTGTTGAGTTTTATATATTTTAGATATATGAATTAATATAAGTACATGTTTTATCAATTTTGTCCTGCTTTTTTTGCCTTTTTTGCTACATTAATATTAATACAAATATTTTTGACTCCATAAAAGGAGAAGAGAATGGAGAAATTCGAAATAATTTCTATTTTCATTTTGCTTAAATTTCTAGAAAAATATTACAGACAATTTAGCGAGTCACAATTTTTCATTCAATTAGTGTCTTTCCAAATCGAGGTGAATATTTTTTGTCTTTTATCTTCACACAGCATTCCGCACATAGCAACGTAAGCAGAGAACCTAGGAACTTAGTGTTTGAACACTCCGTCGCTCACTTTCCAACTAATTCATCTAGGCATTGCGGCTTTCAACGCCCGTAACGATAAAAAAATTGAATTAAATTACAAATCATTCCAGCAAGTGTTTATCGAACCCACTACCATCATACATATAGTTTGACAGGGTAAGGGGTATCCCCCTTGCCCTGTCAAACAAATCATTACGATAATCAACATTTGTTTATCACAAAAGTAAACATCATTTTTAATGATACCATATATCCCAGTATGACAGCTCTGTGTCACAAACAAACAAACAGACAGTTATTTTTCCATATGTTTTCAATGTGAATGTGAATATAACGAGGTCGGTCTAACGATCTTGTCATTATGTCAATTTTTGACGCGATAAACAATAATAGTGACGTTAGAAATGTGTAATGGTAGAATCATTTCTTGTAATATTATTTTATTATTATTATAGAGGCCAGTCGTGGTTCAGGGGCACAAAAGTGCGACCTTCCAGATCGTGAGTTCGATTTTCAATCGAGGTAATGAAATTTTTTTTTTTTTCATTTCTTCGGTCTGATAACGAGTCAAAGCACTGGGTTGAGTTCATCGTGCCTCCAGAATTCGGTGGAACGTAGGGAACGGAAGTGTCTTAATGGGAATTAGTATGCTTATTCCTACTTCCCTTTGCCTACTCTTTGCTGTGTGCAGGATAGAGCGTAAAACTAAAAAAATATATACAAAAAGTCAACGAAATTCAAAAAGGACTTGAACCTACAACCCGCAAAGCATTTATCCCACCGCAACATCCATAAATAATATAAAGGTAGAAAAAAACACTGATAAAAGAACTCATAAAAACAATTGTTTGTTTTATACGCGCTCTAAATCATACCAACTTTGCACATTAGAGTCGTTCCACGTAGACTTTAGCCGCGTTAGAGTTATCATTTCGTTTTTTCATACTTAGCAGGTGTAAAAATATGAAATATTAAATTGTTTTTAACCTCCTATGAAAATAGGGGGTGTTATTAGGTTGTAATTTGTTGTCTATCTGTAAGTCTGCCGGTGACATCGTAGCTCTCAAACGGATAAACTAATTTGGATTGAGTTGTTCTGTTCGAAAGGTGACTTAATCGAGTGTTGTTAGTTATAGTTCAAGAAAATATGTTTTGCAATTTAAAGAATATTTTTTTCTAGTTGTTTCTTTACATTTTAGTGAAAAAACCTAGATCATCATCATTCTCATTTTGCAGATTACACTCGTTTCATATAAACTCTAGCTGCGTTGCTATCATTTAGCTTTTTCATATTTATTAGGTGTAGAAAATTTATGCATCTCTTTTATTTATTTAACCCTGTTAAGGGTCTGAAGAAATTTTTTTGAAATAAAGCACCCTTTTCTGTTTTTTTGCTCATTTTTAATTGGTGATATTTTCTGATGTTTAAAACTTCCACGCCCGCTTGAACTGCACCAATACCTTATCTTAGGTATTCTTATATAATGTGTAATTCATTGCGTAGCTTGAAATATCTAAGAATACATCAGTTGAAGGTTCCAACTTGGAACCTTTAGGAGCAACCTTGTTTTATTCTATGTAAGAGTAATAAACATTATTTAACGGCTTATTAAATAACCACAATAACAGCCATGTATTTAAAATAATAACTTTCAAGTTATTATATTCAAAAATATTTATAACTAATATTTAAAAATCTGTACTGTTAGACCTCTAACAATATAATTTGCAAACAAAATATAATAATATTATAACCAGAACAGCACCCAACGTGTTCCAACTTCTCTAACGACTGTAATAGATTTTCTTATTTCGCAGTAACTTTGTCAACGCGTTCAGTTACTAAGGTTGCCAATGCCAATATATGGGATAATTTGGTGACATTAACATTTTTATCTGTATTTTCTCTCCATAAAAAGGGATAGTCTTTCTTTTTCTCTTTCAGGGTATTCGTGTAGATTGTGAGTTCAGTCTTAATTCGGTGTAATTTATCCTATCCTATCCTATATCTTATAAAACAAAGTCGCTTTTTGTGTCTGTCTGAACTTTCTAACTCTTCTTCTTCTAAACCACCCAACGGATTTGGATGCGGTTTTCACCATTAGGTCGAGTATTTCTCAGGGAAGGTTTATATATAGTTTATTATTTGTACATTCTTATGTAAATTAACATAAATACGATAAATGTGTATAAAGTCCTACCCGCTGAGACACTTTGGCGCATGCGCTGCTTTAATGGTAAATACTACATGAAAAAAATGTACTGGAGTATTGTTCCTCTTAGTAAGATCTACAAAAAAGTCCGCGATGGCATATTCATATCTTTTAGGAATAACGTGTAGTGATCATATTTCTGTCTAAAAATAATAATTTCAATATATTTTTTATTGTGCGGGATATTTTTCCATAATGGTATTAATCCTTATCCTTTAAAATACGACGATAAAATTTGCTTTTTAAACTATTTCGAAATTGCGAATAGTTTTAGAGAAAAACGCATTTAATTATTGACTCATCACGCCGTTCACACATCAACTGTATCGAGTCAAGTTTCACTTATCCCTTACTCTCAGCATATAAATAAGTATATTAGTTACGTTGGCCATTTAATGTAGATCAAAACTGTCTTTTCTGTTTTTCATTTTAATAAGTACTTTAGAAGTTGTTACAATATCAAAAAATCCTTGCTGCGAAACGCGCCTCGCGACGTTATACTTATACTAGTGGACCCGGACGCGGCTACGCCTGCTTCAACTATAAGAATATTTATTAAATATATTCATGAAATTATTTTCAATTCTCAATAGAATTAGTAAGAAAATATAAGCTCAAATAATCAAAAAGAATAATAAGTAGATACACATTATTAGAAAAAATATCTGAGTTATTGAAATGAACTAACAAAAGGATTATAAGTAACTAAAGGATAGGTATTCTTAATATTAGAAAAAGTACCTAAAGTTTTCCGTGCGTGCGTACATAGATATCGACTCTACGAAATAACTAAACATTTCTCTCTATTAAGTAGGATAATTTTAGCGGGAAATATCAAATAAAATAAGAAGAGAATCAAAGTATATTTTAAATTAATTATAAACAACAAATAAAGTTCGAAAATGTATGAAAATTTATAAAATCGTCAACGTCATCTGCCCGTTCGCGTCGGTCATACTATGCCGCCCGCTAGGTGGGTAGGTCATTTGGAATCAGTGACATGTCCTTAATTATTTATTAGTATGTTATACAGTAAACTATAATTTCAATCTAGATAAAATGCTAAAAGTGACTATTATATTTATTTTCATAAGGATGAATATCAAAACGTCGCGGTAGCGGTCGCGTAGCAACGACGGTTGTTATTAACATGGCAGAATAAATTGCATATCAAATTAGAATGTACTTTAAAATATATTAGTATATATGTGTAATGTAATGTTATATAGCCTATAGCACTTCTGAAGAATGCAGCTTTCATACAAAACAAAAACAATGAAAATCGGACCAGTAGATCCAGAGATCTTAGCGTTCAAACAAACAAACAAACAAACAAACAAACAAACTCTTCCGCTTTATTATATTAGTATAGACAAGCGAGTCCGCCGCGCCCGCCTGCCTTACACGCATCGGTGGTTCAGTGGTAGAATGCTCGCTTGCCACGCGGGCAGCCCGGGTTCAATTCCCGGCCGATGCATTCTATTTAATTTTCGTCACAGGCAGCCACGTAGTGCTTGCTTTTCATCAGGGACAGAATACCCTCTTCAGCATTAACCACAAGCTTTGAAAAAAAAATACCCGCCTGCCTTTATAGCAACGAAGATTTAGATGCGTTTGCACGTATTGGATAATTCGAGTTGAATGTATTATTTAATGTCATTTAACTATCTAAAAATAGTAATTTAAACATATTTTAATAAGTACTTGAAAAGATTAGTAGCACAGATTTAAAATTACGGTACCTACTAAAAAATCCTTGCTGTGTAAAACAATTGGAAAATACTTATTGAAACTACGAAAATGCGGGTTGCATTAGGGTTTAATTAATTTTCACATTATCTTAAGTGCTTTGCAAACATACGTTATATGAATAATCCAGTAGTAAAAGCGGGCGAAGCCGCAATAGGGTCGCTAGTATTTACATATATTCAATTCTTCTGTTACTGACTGAGCGAACGCGAAGTGGAACGTAGCTTTTAGCGTAAGCCTAAAAAAACAAATCCTGAACTAAAACACTTTTATTAACCGTAAAAACAATATATTCAGGCAACCCTATCACCGGTCGATTTGATATTTTTTCCTCGTTACTGCCCAATTTACGAGTTAACCCTACGATATATACTACAGTTTTAGAAAGCTTTGTGTTGAAATGTCTCGTATTTTCTTTGCTGAATCGAAACATTAAGCTACGGTTCAGGTGTTTTTAGTAATAGATATTTGGTATAAATGTTTTTATTTGGTTTATATATTTTTAAGTGGGGTTGAGTTCCAGAACTTCCAGCCTTCAAAATTCGACGAAAAGTGGAGAGTGGAGTGTCTCAACGTTAGGCTTCCTCTGTCCACCCTGCGATTTTTTTTTGTCTTATTACCAGAGGGAATAAATGCAAAAATAATTCGTCCCCTCTTGTGGGACTCGAACCCACAACATTCAGAACAGTCAGCCGCTGCATCACGACCTATAAATAGTCTACTTTTCCTCTGTCCTAGGTACCTTGTATCAAGAAACGTGAATTCAATTCTATTATAACCCCACTACATAATAATAATAATTATCAATAGAATATTCATATTTGTATACTTTAGTTGAATAATGTCACGGCGTTCCACCTCGTTAGCTGCGCGTGAGTGTGTTACGTAAACACTGTGTTATACATACGAGTATGATATGATAGTATGCAGATTGAGTAAGATTGATTGATTGATCAATTAGATTAACTTAATAAATATATGTTTATATTCCCAGTCGTGGCGCAGGGGATCAAAGTGTGACTGTAACCGTGACTGGTTGTGTGTTCGATGCCCACTAGAGTAAATGAAGTATTTATTTAAATTTATATTTCCATTTCTTTGCTCTAGAGTTATATTGTATAAAAAACTATGCCAATATTTCCTCGGATGATACTTAATCAACTTCCATCACGATCTCTGCGTCTTTTACATAGAAAAATGGTCAATAATTTTAATATTAAGAAATAAGAAAATAATATTAAATCAAATATTATAATGTTTACCAGAAGTCTAGATTTATTATATTACTATTAATTTTCTCTATTCGCTTATTAACTCTTTTTTTCAAAAGCCCACCATAAATAAGCGGAAAGCTCAGCTCTAACTAAATGCTCAGGTGCGGTGTAAGATAGACAGTATTATGTTCTTAGTATTTACTGGGGAATATATTTTTTTAACTATTTCAGTATAGATCCCTCAATATAATTTATTTTGCTTAATTTATATATACAACTAGTAAAATACATTTTATTCCCGCTCCCTTAGGAATTTTAAAAATTCCTTTCCTAATAGGTACGTCTGTCACTCGGTAACGAAAGAGTTTTATATATATAGGATACGGAAGTAACTTAACACTAGGTTCCCAGGTTCCCTCTGTCTATCTTGTTATGTGCGAATAATAAAAACACGTTTATTAATATTGCAATGTCAAAATTAAACGGCCATTCCTTATTCACCTTTGGCCACTTTCGTTTTCTTTCGACATGATCGCTATAGGCCACGCGTGACCTTTGCTCTGTCATGAGAAAATCCAGTACCTCCTCGTGTGTCATTACTGTTAGCTACGGCCGATTATTATTAACATAAATATTGAACACCGCTTTCAAGTTGTAGTTTCTCAATGGTTCGGAGTTCAAAGCTCATTTTGTAAAAGTTGCTTGGATTATTATTGACGTCACTCTTTTCTTCATTCTCTGTACACATAGGTATGTAAATAGAGAATGAGGAATAGAGTGATGTCACTAAATTTTAGTAATTATTAGCTTCATGATTTTTCCAGTGCTAGTGTTCAGCTACGTTGACTGCCTTATTCCTTACTTTAAAGTTGGGCCAACTCTAAGACTGTGTCAACAACTGAATAAGCCTTGCAGTGATACCCAAAGTGGCGGAAAAAACGGAATATTTTCCAACTATCACAAAATAAATGTACATAACTTACGGATTTTAGTCTCTACAAAAACAAAAGGAAAGAGTCCCTTAGGAAATCTCAATAAAGATAACAATTTAAAACATTTACACCCTTATTCTTTGAGTGATAAAGCTCAAAATGTACCCTGTTTTTCTTTTCTCACATCTATTGTTCACCTCTTAGAGTGCCATAGTTTATTCACAAACACTTAGTTCTTGTTAAAATAACGGACCTTTTTACTTTCTTGATCTTTTATTCTCGTTTTATTTCATGCAAAACTTGTTATTATAATTGAGTCGAGATCGGAAGGGAGATTTGCTTATATGTAGAGTACCTTTAAAGCTTTACGAAGAGTTCTTAATTAACGTTTGCAGATTCAGCTTCCCGCTTTTAGCCAGAGAAAAACTAGTGTTGAGACACTGTATTACCAATAATTCGATTAAATTTTGAAATGTTGCATGTTGAGTGGCGTAATTCAACGCCGTGCTCTGTTCCTCTGTTCTGTGGGAAAACTAAAATAATTAATTATCCCAAGTGAGAATTGAACCTACATCCTTTACAGTCGTACACTGTGCCACTGCGCCAATACGACTTTGGTCTAATTAACACTTATTCATATTAAATCACTTCGAATTTATAAATATGCACTGATTTAAAATTAGCTTGCTTTATCAGATAGCAATCACATGTTTTAAAATTTCTTGTTTAAGATAAGAAACTGCTGTCACTACTTTCTCTTTATGGTAAGGATTTTTTTATTTTTAAGTATTCATTTAATACAAAACCAGAAACAATGCAGCTGCCATAGGACATTGAATTGACTAATTAACACACATAAACGTTTAGTAGATTAGAATTTGAACCCACAACTATAGAATTGACGGCCAGAGCTACGATAGTGTTAAATTACTGGTACAAATTCCAAATTCGGGCATTCATCAAATTATATAGCTAACATTCTTGTCGGTACCTCATCAGGACGATCCGACCGAAATAGGAATATTCATATATAAGATAATATTGTAATAAGATAATATAGTAATAACCTTTATGACGCAACGGAACAAGATCTGACTGTTAGCGCGACGGTTCTGGGTTCGTTCCTAGGAGGAATGATTTTTTTTATTTCCTCGATAATAAGGCGAACTTGACGAAGCTTTCCACCACTCAACGCGCTGCTTCAAAATTCAACGGTGCGTAGGAAGCTGACTGTCTTAACCATAGCTTCCTAGCCTTCTATATGTGGGATCTTTATCCCAGCTTTATGCTGACATAAACCTAAAAAAATCACTCAGTAATCGCGTCGTAGTAATTCGAATCGTAATTATTTTGTCTAGCAGCATAATATCTTCATCTCTTCATAAATAAATTGCAATTCGTTCAAAACTGATAGAAAATGAAAAATAGAGTCTTAGCACTACTCTTACTAACATTAAAAATAACATAATTATATAATGAGCACATTAGACAAGCGACATATAAACGTTATATTAAAGGATTTACTATATTATAAAAAGATTTTAGGGTTATTCGCAAAAATATCACGTGCGCTGTAGTATGTGGTACGTGACGCCTGTGCGCCAGTGCGGGAAGCCTTTGAAGCTTTCGAAGACTTCAATTTGTAATTCTTTACAAATGTTCCTATTAGAACTGTAGTTGTCGATTTTTAACGTTTATTGCTGTTTTCAACGAGATATTATGGTATAAAGTATTTATTTTATTTTTTTTGACAAATTTTACTTATCAGGATTTGAAGCCGCACCTCTTACTCTTAAATACATCGTATAAGTTGTGTACTCATTATAGCTATATGCTTTTATTACAATATAAACTTTATTGTAGAATCTGTAATACAGAATTAGGTCCTATCGCGCTTTTTCACATTACAATTTTTTATCACGGAAATTTTCAGCAAATACCAAATATTTCCGACTATAATCATGAAATTCAAGATATTATAAATATTTATTTATAAAAACGCCTTACGTAATAATACCGAACCATGCAAATTAAAAGTCGACTTACGCTTGACCAGTATTTAGTATTCGTTATATTATACGTTTAATGTCTACCGCAATAGACCATTGAACTTACAAATTCCGTATGAAATATTTGTGTAAATTTGGAAACGTTTTCTCATCAGAATACGTGTGTAGACTCTTGACTCTTAATGAGAATGACTATTGTGTGCGACTGTAAACACGACACGGTAGTGGGTTCGATTCCCACTAGAGGAAATTGTATATTTAGTATTAATAATAATTAATAATAGTTGGCAAAGCGCGGCGTTTAGGTCCACCACTCAACACGCAATGCCTTTAGAGTTCAACGGAAAATGAGGAATGGAAGTTTCTTAATATAAGGTTCCCGATGCCTTCTCTGTTATCTGTAGAATACACAAATTCCCAGCGTGTTCATCACGGTAGCTTAGTCATCATTTCTTTTGAAGTTATTACTTATTCATATACGAACATATGTATTATACGAGTTCCTTGGAGAATATACAATTTGTACTATGAGAGTTTCCTTTTATGAAGCTTTATAGGGTTGCGAATTTAGTTCATAAATGCGACGTCTTTTTTAAATTTATTTTTGTTTTTTTATCTAGTTTTAAAAATATGTTACCTTGTCCCTTACTTTTTGATTTATGTAAGGAAATTCAATTATTTCATATCTTCCTCTTTCTATGATCATCCCTATCACACAAATTCAATAAATTATTCCTTGAAAAATCGCTTATTACATATGAAATTTTTAAAAAGCAGCGTCACCATTTTTCTTACATAGAAGTAAAATCTGATGAAAGCTAGTGCTTAGACACTCCGTTCCTCACTTTCTAACGTATATTCGAGACATTACTGAATTACGTAACTCAACGCTACGCTTCGTGGTGAATTAAAAAAAAAACTACATATAATCATTAGATCGAGTAAAAATAGAACCCACGACCGTCGCGTTTACCGAAATCCGCATCATATCGAAATAAATTCCGTATATTTCCTCAAAAAGGCGATAGGTAGGTACAAAGTTTGCGATGTTGGCATTTCTGCGTTCGACGCAGTATTAAATTGTATTTTATGAAAGGTTCATATCATTCTACGGGGGGCATGTGACATTCACGTGTGAGGCCCCTTTTGATTTATTTTAGGCTATACCTGAAATGGCAGTATAAATATATTGGTTTTATATTGGAAATAGAAGTTATTAGAGGAATATATTAAATAGACGTTACGAATAACATGCAATATTTTGGCGGCGTTTAGTTCCGCGCTCAACATGTCTTGGAAATTAAAAATACTAAATACTTTATACCCCCGAGTGGGAATCGAACCCGCAATAATTTTATATACTTGAGACAAATAGAAAATATTTTTTTGAAATGTAGACAGTTGGATATTTCTACTAGTCTAAACATGTTAATCTTCAAGTTCGTGTAACATTTGACAAAATAATTCACACGTCAAAATTAAACAAGAACCTGAGGTTAACTTGAAACCTACGCAATGTATATATAATCTTGTAAAGTGTATTTTAGTGTCAATAAGTACCTACCGAGAACAAAAATGCTAATATACATTATAATTATATTTTGAAATAATATATATTTCAAAATATTTTTAGCTTCGCCGTGTAGGTATATAGCAGAATAGGCTATATACCTACAGGCTAACCTAATGTTAAAACACTCCGTTCCCATTGAGACACTTCTGTATCCCTGTTTCCGCCGAAATCTAAAGGCTTTGCGTGTTCATTTGCGATAAAATGATAATATTCAATATTTCATTTCCTCTAGCGGGAATCGAACCCACAACGCTATGCGCCACGACTAGCCTTCAAATAAAATAATAATAATCTTTTTAAAAGCTCACATTTGTCAATGTGATATTCTTAATAGGTACACGTACAACAGGTACGGTTTCCTTGTAACATCGTAATCGAGTGATAAATAAAATATCTTTTTATAATATTTAAAGAATATTTTTTCAGCGTCACGCTGTGTCCCGCATGTTGGCCTAGTGGCAGAGAAGACATTCTATTTCCCACTATCAAATTTTCGAGATATTACGTGTTGAATGGCAGAATTCAACACTACACTTTATACTGCTACCAGAGCGAAGAAATGTAAATAATTAATTCCTCTGAGTGGACATCGAATCCACACCCATCAAGGTTATAGTCAGAGTCTTTAGAAAACATAAAAACTATAATTTCTCGTTGCACTGTTATGTTTATGATAGTGGGTTCAAATTTCATAGTAGTACTTATATTGGAAATTGCTCAGTATGGTAGGTTTATGAATATTAGTTTATCATTAAATAATTTTACGATATTTCAAAGTATTATTTTACATAGTTTGTAATATAAATTTTCTTATAATTTTTATTCTGACTTGACCAAGTGATCTTTATGGTATAATCTGTTTGCGTTAATTTTGTTTGCGCGGAAAGTGGTGAACGGATGAGCCTTAATGGAGCAGAGTGTCTTAACTCTAGGTTTCCAGGTTCCTTTTACTAAGAGAACCCTGCTAGATAAAAAGCAAGATGCAAGGCTCTTACTATACCATAATGCTTAACTCACAAAATTCAAATAAACAGATCCACATACCAAATTACAACAATACGTAGCTCATTTCGCTAGAACACATCAAATAATAAGTTTATTCACGAACAAACACAAAAGATGTCCGACAGAAAAATATTAAATAAATAAAGCTTTATAAATATTTCATATGTCATTCCGTAATGTTCGGACAATCAGATAGCGGGGGCCGTCGATACGAGCACGCTGTATCGTGACCCCGATGCAAACGGGGCTTTATACAGCTGTTCTATTATAGAAATTAGATTTTTTTTTTCTATTACAGGCCTGGACTGTAAAGGCGACGGTTGGGGATTCTAATCCCACTCGGATGAATGAATTACTTTCATAGCTTTGCTCTGGTAAGAAGACAATGCTCGTCGTCCTAGTCCTTATGTAGTTACGATGTTAAAAATGTTATAAGCTTCCAAATTATATAGTACTGACACCTGATGCCCATCATCATCATTCATAATACCTAAGTACTAAGTAGGTATATCTACTGTATCATGGTACATATTACCTTATTTTTTTAGCTTCACGCTATATATATATCCCACATATTGCAAAGTTGGCAAAGGTAGCGTAGTGTTAAGACACTCCACTCCCCACTTTCATTAGTTACTTCCTTTCCTCGAGTAGGAATTGAATTCACCTTCTTGACTGGCCTCATGTTACATATTTTTGACAATCATTTCATTTTCATTATATTATTTATATAATTTCATATTAACAACATCATGTATATATCCCCATAAGATATCAATGGTGATCCTTGGCTGGTCCGAGTGCTCGGTCACGAATTTTCTACGCACATTATAGTAATGAACGCTAAGTAGTAAGCAATTATTATATTTTGTAGTTCATATACAAATATACGTGACATCATAAAAAACCCTATGAGAGACCATAAAAATGGAGCTGAGTGAAAAATAAATATCCTTTATCTTTTCCATATCCTTTTCTTTTTCTGTAGTAATAGAAAAGGAAAAATAAATAATAAATAAAAGTAAATAAAGATAAAACAAGTACCAGTCATCAAACAAAAGTTAAAACAAAAAAGAAATTAAGACAGTTACGTTAACTATTTTGAGAAAATATGACTCTTGTGAAAAATATCGCTCCTTGTAGGACACTTTTACTAATTACTTCAATTCTTTATTATTCAATTTTCAACTTTAATTCCAAAAGTTAAAGTCCATTTTAGAATAACAACGTCAATAACGACCATTATGTTCTCTATCTATTATCTTTCTCTTAACTTCTGACGTTTTAATCCGATTTAAACTTTAATTTCAAGGTCTAAGGTTCAAATTCGCTGAATTCCCCAATCAAGGGACACATGACATCCACTACATCAAAATCGAGACCATTTTCAAATTAATTCCGAACGGTTTTCTAATTGGCGCGACGTGACTCTGTCGGGACATCAGATGTAATATAAATTAGAATTTTGTACAATTTCCTTGTAATATTTATTATGTAATTATTGTTAATTATAAGTAAGGTTTTTTTTTAAATTTACTTTCTTATTTATTATGGAAAGGAAATTTGTGTAAAAATAATTAAAATTTTATGTTTTTTTCAGTTTTATGTCCCGCATAGTAGGATATAAAGAGGGAATCGAGTGTTTTTGTTTCTTTTGTTTAACAAAACAGGAATAATTTAATAATTCACCGAGTGGTTATCGAAACCACTACCTTTCCGTTCACAATCAGGTGCTATACCACTATGCAGCGCCACACTGGACCCAAAATAAGTTTATATGATCTTTAAAATTAGTTCCACTCAGAAATTAAATTAGTATAATTATAAAATAAATATATTTTAGAAATCTTGCATTATCTCATGGATTGAAATTTTAAGTAATCTCCTTGAACAACTGTTTTTTTTTTCAACTGCTCTAGTTAACTGAGCTAAGATTCATCAGACCATAACGAAATTTTATTACAGTTGATATAAGTTTTTATTGAACTAAGTTTACACATGATATCATAAAGAAATAAATACTAGTTGTTGCCTGCAACTTCCTCCCGTCGAATATAAAACATAAAATCTCCTTTTTTCCCGTTCCCATAAGAACACCAAGAAGAGTTATCTTGGTATACTTGCAAGAACATAGCAAATTTCCGCATTCTAACGCCGGTAGATTCGGCAGTGCACTGTCCGTCATCAATCACTCAGTAACTGAGGAGTTTTATATATTTAGGTTTTTAAATATCGCCGAGGCTTATTTAGCTTTTAGGAAAATTAAATAATTCATTATCCCGAATAGGAATCGAATCCACAATCGTCAAGCTTACAGTCATTCGGTACAGTCTCTTTTCCTTATTAATAAAAATAGAATAAACAATTCAATTACTAATATTTAAAGTCTTCGTTTGAAGCGTATAACGCGAAACATGGTACCTTCTGAATTATTAATGTAGGTAAAACGAAACTAAATTGAAGTGAAGCGAAATACCTGAACAAGTAAAAGTTAGAACAGTCAGCTTTGTTTACAAAATGTATAATAATTATTAATAAATAGTGGAGTTGTGTTACGATATTAAATAAATAATAACCCATTTGCTATTAATATAGAATTTGAAATAATCAATAAGATAAATCTCGGCGTAGAGTTACGCTATTCAACATGCATTATATGTAAAACTAGGAGTTATAGTTCTCCTCGAACAAAGTAGTTTATTAGGTTTCTCCTATTCCTACCTTTCTTTCTTTGATACTGACTGTAAAGAAGACAGTTATGGGTTTCATTCTAACTGCTGAGATTATATTTAATTTTTTTTCATCACCCCGTTCTGTTAACTAAGTCGCGGCGTTAAGTTCCACCACTTCTCGTGCTAATATCTCGAAAAATTAGATGAAAATTGGGGAACAAAGGTTTTCTCTGCAATATACGGTAAAACTGTGAAACAAGCTCAGAAATACTTTTTCCTAAACTGTAAAACGAAATACTAGTAGGTACTAGTTATACGTACGAGTATGTCTGTTCACGATCATTAAGCAACTCTCATTAGTCCAAGCATCGAATTTCTCTAAAGCTTAAAATCTAGGTTCTAGGTTTTTCTTAAGCTAAATAAATACTTCGAATATATGGTTAACATATATTTAGTATAGCGGTATTTTAGTCGAAGTTAAACGTTTTTAAACTATTAAAAACAACTTGATTATAGTAAGTTTTTAAATAGAAAAAGACCGCTGCATTTATTCACGGTTATTAGTGTTAAAATAAATTTAATTAATAAATGTACAAGATGCTTAAAAAGAAATTATTTATGAAAAAAGGGTAAAGAAAATACTGAACTTTAAATAGTGTTTAAATCTAGAACTGAAAATATCCGCTTCACGCTGTATCCCGCACACAGCAGGGTAGGCATAGGGAACACTCTGTTAAAACACTATGTTCCTTATTTCCCGCCAAATTCTGGAGGGATTGAGTGTTGAGGGGAGGAATTCAACGCCGCGCTTTGCCTTGTAGAGGCCCGCAATACAGGGCGAAGAAATGAAATAATTAAATATCTCATTTACTCGACAAGGAATCCAACGCACAACGTGTCGTGTTTATAGTGACACTGTGCCTCTGCATCACGACTGGCCTCATACAATTACTATAAAAATAATTTCACAATTTAATATTTTATGTTTATTCACAATTTAATATTTTATGTTCTTTGTCCACAGATTGCGTTCACCTGCAGCTATATAAGGATCTAAAGGAACGTCAAAAGAACGGTCAAACTAAAGCGTCGCTGTCTCTACAACAGTATCTCGGGTTCGAGTCCGGCTTCACTCTCGACAAGGAATCAAACACTTTGGCCATTCTGTGCGAAGACGTAGTGCCTGTGCTCGCGTTTGATACAAGAGAGATTTTAATACAGTGGAGAGTTAAGGTAATTTTTTTTATTAAATTAGATTTTTAATAATATGGTACAGTACCGTAAAGCGTGTAACGCAACGGTTGTGAGTACGATTCTTATTCGAGGGACAACTATTTTCATTTTCTCGCTCTAGTAAGCGCGGCGTTTAACGCCGCGCTTTGCAGACCAGAGTGTAATACTAATTTAAACATAATAACTCCTCGAGATTGGAATCGAACCTATAACCATCGCCCTTACAGTCAATCGCTGTCCACTGCGCCACAACAACCTCAGACAAAATAGATTTACGCTTTCCTCATCATATATGTATACTCCTATCAAGACATCAAGGTTAATGTGTTTTAGTTCAGAATGTAGGATAATTATCGTCGACTCCAATCGATATCCTGAGCGATACTACTTAAGAGTAATCCGCCTTTATGAGAGCAAATTAATCCCAATTAGTTTTATCATTTCAAATAAATGGTAGCTGGAAAACTAATCTACACTTATGTTGAGAATGGGTCTCCATTCCACTCTTAGTACTATTAAGAGTGTGGATTAAATGCTGCAGACATTCAATTGATAAATCATTTGTGCCTTAATTAATTGTAAAAGAAGTCTAGTCGTCAAGTCGTCAGCCAACTTGGAATGATATGTTTAATATTTTCATTTCCTCGCTTTGGTAACAAGGTACCTAAAGCGCAGTTGAAGCCGCTTCAAGATTCTGAGGGAAGAAAGTAACGAAAGTGTCTTAATTGGAACGGAGTATCTTAACGTTAGGTTCTCAGATACGTTTTCCAAGTTTTATATGGTTTCTATAAAGGTGAAGTACCAACTCATGTATCTTTAAATTTCCAGGTACAACACAACCTAGGCAGCAGCAAGGAATTCGCAGCGGTTATCATCTCAGCACCTTCCACCACCGGCATCAAGGCTGGACCTGTGAGGCTGCACGCGTGCGGGCCACGTCTAGCGCTGTGTGCGTCACGACCCCCTGAAGTGCTGGCACTTTGGGATATTAAGCTGTTACGGTAAGATTTACTTTTGTTTAGCTTCAAGTTGAAGGGTAGTGTGGAGGCACTCCTTTCTCTTCTTTAGATGCAGGTGTTTGTGATATATAATTTTTGTCATGTATATCACGTCCCTTCACCCTATAGGGTGAAGCTTAAAAAAGTGCTGCTAGGAATAAGAAAATAATATAAGCGTAACTGTTATAACAATATACAAATTATAGTTGTATGTAAATATAGTAAAATGATATCGAAGACACAAATGTAACTTTATTTTGTTTTTTTTTGTTCTTCCTTATGTTATTACATATTTTGACGAGAAGTTGTAAGAGACAATTCTGGATGAACTTTTCCCTATTTTATGTCATTCATTTCGTTATTATTTTCCCACATTTTTTCTGAATATTATACTCTCAATCAAAAAAATAGAAACCAAGTCATCTATTTTCCAAAAAAGAATTTTCACTCTTCCATTTTGTCCTTATTCGAACAAAATCCAAACCCAAAGCTGAACCCATAGCTATATATTTAAGAAAACATATGCACCAGCCGTTCAACCCTTCCCTTTATCGGATCTGCAAGCCTATTGTCAGCTCCCCTAATCTCCCAAATCGACTCTCCCAAACCATCGATATTTCATTGTGGTGCAACCATTTGTCCGTCCTGGTTTGACCCAGTTTTTCACTATGCAGATTTACTTTGAGATTCCTGAGAAGTAAATATAAAGGATGTTAGATAATATTATTTAGTATTTACTAATTTCTTGGTTTGCTCATTATATTTTCATGAAGACGATATTTTTTAAAGGCATCAAGCCTTTATAAATTTATTGATGATGAAAATATTTGTGATGATGGTCCAAAATAATCTGTCATCTGTAGTAAAGAAACGCGAATCATATGAAGCAACAATATTATGAGCATTTTATTATTTTGGAGTAAGATAGCGCAGCGGCACAGCGGCTAATCGTAAACGCGACCTTCATGCACAACAAGCCAAAAAGCGGCTTGAGTTCTCCAACTCAACACTAAGTATTATTGTCTTAAAAGTGTTGAACACTGACCTTAGACATCTACCCTGTAACATGCGTGAAACTAAAATAAAACTTTCACAACAACCTCTGCGTCGTTCCTGTCAAATCATTAATAGTTTGAATCTAGTTACAATATTAAATTATAACAAACGAACGACAAAATATTATTACGCCAAAACTTGTTGGAATATAATTCAAATTAGTGCAAACAGCTTAACTATCCGCTTAAAGGCACGTTATATTAATTCGCCAACTGAAATCTGTCGAAAACTTTTAATTAGTTACATGGAGTTCTTGCCTGAAGCGTTGCTCAAACGATGAAAATACCCAGAAAAAGTCTTTTCTGACGTTATTACTGCCTTCGGACATAGTTTTTTTCGCTTCATGCTTCTACCGGAGCACCTATTCAGCTTTCATCCGCTTTTTGCCCTTGTAATTTCATCAACCCTTAGGCTATTTGATTAATGTTATATTGTTTGTTCTAGTTTCTGTTCTGATTCGGTTTTCTTTTCATTTTATTTAATTTCATTTCATTTAAGGCACTTTTCAATTAACCTTTGTGTCGTTTCAGAATTATTATTTACTCAGTGTCGGAAAACTTTTTCGTTATTAACATCAAACAATTTTGTCTAAATACAGCATTTTGTAGAACTGTTAAAGGGAAACATTTGAAAACTTTTATAATTATATGATCAAAATGTTCCCAAAAATGAACTCGTTTTAAATATACCGTAATAAGAGACGAAGGATTTACGCGGTGTCTTCGAGAGTTCTGGAAAGTTGGCAAAGGTAATTCCAATGTTTTTCTGCGTTTCGCGGGGAATCTTTGCCTTGGGATGAATTAGGGTCAACTTATCTCAACTTCTGCTTAATATATCATGAAAGCTATAAATTTTATGGATATTTAAAACAAGGAAAATTAAGAGTTATTGGATTAAGTTGAGAAGTTGAATGTTTAGTTAGTAAAGTTTGAATAGAATGCTAACTGTGAAAAAATGGAAGATATACCTACTGATATTTTCCCGCACAATAATTGTGATATTTTTATAAGAAAATTTAAAAAAATATATTAATATATTTTCTCTAATTAAATAAACAAAACTTATAATACAAAAAACTCGTTAATACAAAAGCAAAGCTTTGCATCCTATAGTACTAATATTATACCTGGGAAAGTTTGTTAGGATCGATTGATGTTTGTTCCACTTTCACACAAATCCTTCCTTACAGATTTACATAAAACTTTACAGTAATATATCTTATATATCAGAATAACACATAGGCTACAATTTATGTAAAAATTTTGTATAATTTCGAACGAAACCGCGGGCATGTCGCTAGTGCAGAATAGTCATATTACAAAATAGTATATCGCCAAAGTAAACACACATATTTCGATCAGAAAGCTATAACTACCCTCGAACCGCACTTATCCACAATTTGTCGTCGATTTGGAGGGTATCTCATAAATCATGTCGGGCCGTGTTTGCAGGCGCGCCCGTGACGCGCGTAGTCTCAATTGCCTTTTGTTACCGTTTTTTTTGGGAAATTGAAACTATTCTTAGTATTCGTTCACGAAGAGAAATTGTTCTTGGTTTAGTCAATCTATTGTTTTGTTGTTGGAATTGGTGGGTTAATTTAATTTCTTGGATTTGGTTGGGTTTAATATTTTTGTGTATTGAAAATTTATGATTATTGAAGACAATAAGGCCAATAGGAACACAGGCGTGCGACTGTAACTGCGACAAGTTTTGGGTTCAATTAGCTTTCGAGAATATAAAATAATTAAAATTTTCAGGCAAAGCGCGGCGTTGAGTTCCGCTACTCAACGCGCAATGCCGGCAGAATTCAGCGAAAAGTAAGGAACGAAAGTATCTTAACAGGAACAGAGTGTTTTAATACTAGATTCTCCCAGGTTCCCTCTACTTACTCTGATATGTGCGGAATACAGCGTATAGCTAATACAAAATATAATATAGTAAAAAATATGATGTTGGAAATTCCACACGATTCAAGTTCTAGGTTCACGCTCTTGTATAGCAGAGTAGATAAATAAACCCTAATGTCAAGTAACTTCATTCTTCAGTTTCTGCCTGAATTCAACATCTTTCTTGCTCTTTCCAGAATAAGTAAAAGAAAATAGTTTATTTCCCTTTATGAGAATCGTACTCGCTACATCACAACAAGACCATCCTTTAGTTGGCTAAATGAACCGGTGATGTTTGTGACCAATCACCCACTGCGCCTCGATGCCTTCAAAATATCAAATTATATTCTAGACACTAGCTTGTGTTGTGCGAAAATATAACATAATTCTTTTGAGAGCAGCTATTACTTTATCGGCTATCGAATAATAAACTACTTCGCAACGACTTCATTAGCTCGTAAATCTCAACATATTTTCTAAACTAAAAATGTTTAAAGAGAATCTGATACAAATTATGTTTGTCTTATATTTATTTTATGTTTGTTTTTTATTCTTCTATTTATTTCTTGTTTAGTTTTGTACGGAAAATATAAAGGCTTATGTTACTGGTTTCCTCTTTCCGCTCATTTAATGTCACTACTGATGATGCTTGTTGGTGGTTCGATTTCCTCTTGGGGCAAATTATTATTTATTTTCTGTCTTTGGTAGACGAAGCTTTGTTTTGACAGAGATTATTCTTGCTGAAAGCTACCACGCACCACGCACCGGTACCTCATCACGCATTAAACACGATGGTTATGGGTTCAATTCACATTTGGGTTAATTAATTATTTTGGTTGCCTGGTTACAGAGCAAAGGCAACTGTGCCGCACCTGAAAAGATATAATGCCTCAAAAATTAGACAGGAAATGGTTAGCGGAATGTCCTCACACTAGCCTTAGCCAAATCCAAGCCAATCTAATAAAATATAATTCTCCCCAGTGAGAATCGAACCCACAACCATTACTCTCACAGTCAAACGTTTTTCCACTACGTCTACCGCCCTTAAATTTAAAATATATAATATTAATTACAATCCACCCCTCGTAAGTCTTAATTATAATACGTTAATGTCAATATTTCATAGCAGACGCGGATTTTTGTTAATAATGAGATGCCCCAGCACGTGATGGATGAGCCAAGGGGACTCGTGTCATTATCGATGTTACTGTCATTGGGTTTGATGTTAATCTTATTAATTAATAGTTAGAGTTGAAGAATTTATTTTATTTTGTTATTAATAGCTGTAAGCTATTTTAAAGATGCTTTAAAGTGGAAAAAAAGATGTAGATAAGATATTATGTTCAAATCCATGTCGTAATTATTTTTGTATGTTTATGACATTCTTTATACATTTAGGCTTCCAAAAACTAAGTTACTGATATTTTCTTTTCTTCTCTATTTAAGTTTAATAAATTTCTAGGTTCTATAGCGTACCTATATCTAGATCCAGGCTCGAGTTAATAGTTGTCGCTGTCAAACCGACGCCGCACACAGCATTGACAAATCTCTTGGCTGCACTCGAACTTCTCTTCTATTGAAGAGAGTATACATATAGTTTCATGGTATATGTACAATGTACATAGCAATTAAAATATGAAAATAAATTATTTCATTTGTATGGACTTATGTTATAATAATCTTATAAATTGTAGTAGGTACACACATCGTGTTACAGAGTATGTTAACACTAGGTTCTCTGCCTACTCTGCTGTGTGCGGGATACAGCGTGAAAATCAGCTTTTATTTATTTCTGACATTTAACTACAAAAACAGGAGGAAACTATATATCGATTTCAAACAGTCACGTTAAATCCGTCTAATTCCATTACTAAATCGGCCGGATGCTGCCTCTGAGCCTATCTGGATTATTCTGCAAAAGCTTGTACGATATTCGCTGTTTAAGTGACCGAATATTGTGAAGTTTGTCAAATTAGAATAGTGAAAACTTCATTTAATTCGGTTAGGCTGTTCCTAGCAACAAACGCATAAACAAACAGAAAAATTAAAAAAGAACAACAGTTTTTCTAATATAGGTATCTTCCAGTTACAATTTTGTTATATGTGTAGATATACATATACAACAAGAATATTTAATATTATTCTCATCATAACACGTTCACGCGTTCCTGAGAAACAAGGCCTGAACTGAATACCGATTCCGGACTGACATACAATCAATGAAAATATCCTAAAACTGTTCTAGTGTTTTTCGAAATACAGAACCAGAAACCTAACTTCTTCCAATCACTGCTCACAATAAATAAATATAGAATTTTCCTATACAAAAACTAATTATTACTAATAAGTAATAACTAATCCACCTCCTGTAACTTATGCCACCCTGATACCGCCTGGAGCTGTACCTTGACTACACAAACACTAATGAGCCCGACAGTGAAATAATACGAACAATTTACCGTACAATTTATTTGGCCTTTGATGTTACGCATTTATATGGGGTTTTGTGATATAGATTATATATTACTTTAATATTAATTAACCTAAATAGGTATTTATTAATTTCACGTTGTATCCCGCATAAACCACGTAAGACAGAGGGAACCTGGTGTTTAAACACTCAGTTCCCCATTTTCCATCTAATTTTCGAGACCCTTCCCTTTGTTTATACCTACCAGAGAAAATATATGAAAATAATTAATTTCCTGAGTGAAAATCGAACCTACAATTACCACGTATACTGAACACTGTCTCTGTGCATATCTATAATTAATAAACCATATATCCCTTGAAATCAATCAATTAGTACAATTATCTATAATAAAATATTTATACATAATAAAACCTCCCGCTGGTAAAATTAACAGCAATTATAAAGGTGACACGCGTGATAGATGATCACGAAATACGGGCGGACTGTACTAAGTGTGTGTCGATAGTCGTTAGCGAATACGTTAAACAGTATTAGGGTATATTGTTTTTGATGGTTTTTATAATAAGGCTAGCTTTTATGCTTTGTTCTGTCAAGTAAGTCCGTGGGTCGGTCCATGGAAACAGTTAACGTGATATAGCCTTCAGTATCAATAGACTATCCAAAACAAAATTAAAACTTCATTTTGATTCACTAGCTTCCGAGAAAAGCGCGTTTAACTAAACCGACTCTTCAGCTTTATAATATTAGTTCCATCAGCCTTTTAAGGTCCACTGCTGGACATAGGCCTCCCCCAATGCTCGCCACTCCGTCCGGTCCTGCGCCCTTTCAATCCAACATATTATAATATTAGTATGGAAGACTATTATAAATTCACTTTTTCTCTTTCTAGCATAATATACGTATACACACATAAGTTTCAGCAACACGTATCCTGTACCAGAACTCTCACATCCGACTTTTCGCTGTCAATAAAATTTTTATATTATTATCAAGCTAAATCGAAAAAAGTATTTAACTATATCAACTGTAGTAATACATTATATAACATACACTATAGATACTCATAGTACAGTAACTAAAGTTCCATCAGTCGGTCACGGTGCGGGTTTGCAAGTGTCACGGGGAATAACGTGTCAAACTGAGCGGAAAGAGGGTCTTATAGGCTTTCATTATTCGCAATGCCTACTTTTAACTTTAAACTATTCGTAAATTCTATTATTTTTTCTTATTATCATACTAGTATTATAAATGTGAATGTAAGTCTGTTACGCTTTCACGCCAAAACTACTTAACTGATTATCATGAAATTTTGAACAAATATTTTTTGCGGTATTAGAAAGAACATGGGTACTTTTTATGGAAATAAAATATTTTAAAAATATATTATTCTTTGGTTATAATATACAAAGAAATTTAAGAAAGCGAAGCCGTATTTGAGCCAGTCAGTATAAGATACAGGCTACAATTTATTATAATATTGCTAAGTGGGGAACGGAAGTGTCTTAATGGGAACGGAAAGACTTAACACAAGGTTTCCAGGTTTCCCTCTGCCTACCCTGCTATTTGCGGGATACAGCGTGATAAAGCTAGAAAATAACTTAATTTTTTTGTCGTCTTCTCTTAATAAAAAATAGGTACTTTAAACACAGATAATAACAATTTAAGTAAAATATGCTTCAATTTCGACTTTAACTTTTTACCCTCGTTTTTATAATATTTACTTAAATATAAATTTTAAATTGCCATCATAACATGATACCCTAGCAAAATAAAGTTTATCAATCAACAACCTGAGTTGTTTGCACCAAGTTGTGTTTATATTGGACTCGGTGGAAATTCAATTCGATATTTAACTTTCAGGAGTAAAAGATTGAAGATGCTTTAATTTTTATCTCTTTATTTCAGCAATTAACCTGATTTTAATGTACCGTTGAGCTTCGTTGCCTCTAACAAGTGTTTTCCACTTGCGTTTCACTTTGAACTTTACATTTTTGCTGCTTCACTCTTTTTTCCATATAGCAGTATAGACAGAGGGAAAGAAATTTTAAAAAATTCCATTCACCAATTTCCACCGAATTTTCTAGATATAATGTATTGAGTGGCTAAACTCAAAGCCACGCTTCATCTAGTTTTGAGTTTTTTCCATTTCCCGATTTTTTTATCATTAAATTAAATATATATTTTTACTATCTTAACTTTTTTGTCTTAATTAAGATGTTTAAGTTTTTATCTAAGAATGTACAGCTCCAGAATTAGGTATTATTAATATTTTTTATATGAACTTAAATACAAATTTTGCGGAAAATCGTCAGAATATTAAATTCCTTAGTTATATAATTTTGGCAATTAAATTTTAAAGTAATCTAATTTGTCATGCGCTACCTTGTCGATTGTTACTTATTTTTCAATAATTTCAAAAAAAATATTAGAAGATAAGGAAATTATTTTATACAGTTCGGTACTATTTTCATTCGTAATATAAAAACATATAAATTTTCTATGCATGAAAAAACTGTTGTTATACTATCACTTATTTACTACTGACGTTATTGTGATCGTAAAACCAACGTAAATAAGAAACCTATAAATTTGGCAATCAAATATAAAACCTTGAAGAGATTGATCGTGAGGACTACGTTTTAAGATTTTTACGATTCCTCTTTTTACTGTTCTTCATATATTATTTGATACTTTTTTAGCCTCACGCTGTATATGTAGGGAAATATGGAAACTTAGACTTAAAACACTTCCATTTCTTACGTTCCGCCGAATTCTGGAGTCTTTGCCACGTGTTGCTTTGTTACCAGAGCGAGGAAGTGAAAATATTAAACGTTTCATCTGCTCGATTAATAATTACACCCGTAATCTGTCGCGTTAATAAAAAAAATATCTATAATTTGTTATATAAATAAATAAATAATATTATTAGACTGTTATATGACTTTGATATTAGTATTATAGAAGTACAAAGCGGAACAAACCCCCGGCGCCCTATACAAAATGAAATTCAGTTCGGAATTAACAATTGTTTGATATAAATCGTAAAACTTTTTCCAATTCCAAACCAACCGGTTCTATTATACAAAAAAAAAAGGATTTGTGTATCTTTTTTTACACAAAATTCCATTGAATTGCCCTATATAAAATTTCAAAAGTGTTGCATAAAGTAACACAATTTACGTGTGATAGTGATTTATGTTGGAAATTTTCATCGCAAAAATAACAAAAACGCGGTCCGGCGTTAAGTTCCGCCACTCAACACGTAATGTCTGAAAAATCTGTGGAAAATCGGGAACAGAGTGTGTAACAGAAGATCCCCTACCCTACTCTTCTTTGAAGTATAAAAAAAATAACTTCCATTCATTTCCTACAAACACAGAGAACGCGTAGAGATACTTTTATATTTATAGTTTAGTTATTAACACGAATGTGGCGCAGTTTAAACGGGTAGTGTGGTTAGTGGTTGTGAGATCAAATAGATCCCGATCTGGTAAGTCAGTGCGGTGTTAGTTTCCGCTTTACATTATGCAATATTTATATACTTTTCTGCTACAAATTTATCTATCTATCATTGCGTGTAAAGTGTTGGAACTAAACGCCGCGCATCGCCAACCAGGCGAGAAAATTAGTCTCAACAAACGAGTTTTAATAAAATTTATACCAAAAACTGTCTATTAACTATTTAAAACAAAATTTAACAAGTTTCAATCAATAGGTATACTAATTTTCTATCAAAATAGTTCAATACAACTATTCCAAAGCGTTAGTTAAAAAACCCGTGTAATTTACTAATAGGCTAGTCTAATCCTTTTAAAAACCCACGCTAAAACTGATGAAACTTTAATTTTCAAATTAAAAACGCCCATTCATTTTTTGTATGTTTTAGATCCAAAAAACGGTATTACTGATATTATCGTATGTCCTTTTAATTGCACCTATAAAAATATAGAAAATTTAATATATTGACATTTGATACTCAAGGCGTAATTGAAACATGTTTCGCTGCAGTTTTGAGTTCGAATCTTTGTCGGGGGATTATTTGTATTGATTTTGGCTTACTGATATAACTGACACGTACACTGAATATATTTCTTGTTTCTTTAACGCCCATCTTTGTTACGAAGAAGAAATTAAAATAAATCTTTTTTCTCCGAATGGGAATCGAACACACACACACACACACGCATCACTGTGCCCGCAACTTTTAAAATATACCTTTTTTTAACTATATGCTGGGTAACCAGGGAACTTAGTACTAAGACATGCTATTCCCTATATTCATTTTCTGGAGTCTTTGTGTGTTGAGTAATGGTACTCAATGCCACGCTTTGCCTCGTTACCTTTTTTCGACTGAGAATCGAACCCATAACCTTTCGCGCTTACAATCGCACGCTTGTACCCCTGCACCACGACTGGCCTCTATAAAAATATATAATGATATATAATTCATTATGACTACCCTCACAAAATTGAACAATGTTTCAAATGTCGGGACAGACAGACATCGGTATTTCCAAACAATTCAGCTCGAGGGGTTTTTCGCGTGCAACGAACCACATAATAGCTCTTTCATGTTTACGAATACTTTTTTTACTGAAAATATAATTAAATTTAATGTATGTATGTAATTTGGTAAAAATGTCGCTTATTTTAGTATAAAAATATAGGTACAGTAAACATTTTCACTTTAAATATTATGTACTTAATGCTAATAAGCATGCGACTATAAATACGGTGATTGTCGATTCAAATTCCGCTTGGGGTGATGAATTAATTTAATATTTTCATTTCTTCGCATCCGCCACTCAACAACTAACGTCACAATAATTTGGCGGAATCTGGGTACAGAAGTTTCTTAATGGAAACGGAGTGTTTTAACCCTAGGTTTCCAGATTCACTCTGCCTGGTATGTTTGCGGGTTTACAAAGAAGCGAAAAAAAAACGTAGTTCCCGAGATTGGTGAATTCAACAAACTGTTCATCTTTATAATATTAGTATAGATATCTTTGCATATATTTAATATTAAATAAACAAAAAGACAATAATTAATTTTGATATGGTACCCCTTTAGAAGGATGAACTTAAAACTTAATTAGAAGGGTCGTCTCCGCTCTAAGGGAAATCTCTTTATAACTTTAGTTAAGCTTTCGTCTTAACCTATAACTTTTGAATAATCTCTACGCCTAATATATTGTTTGAGTTGAAAATATTTATATGTTTAAAAGTTACTTTTGGCTGAGACAGTTGTGGCACAGGACTACGCGTTTGACGCGTGCGATTATTTTGTGAACAATACCAGAGCAAAGAAATGAAAACATTTCAGCCCAGGAGTTGAGAACCCAAAACCCACCAACCCACACTTAACACGCAATATCACTAATTCGGCCGGAAAGCTTAGAACGGAATTTTTTGACACTAAGTTTACGATACAGCGTGAAGCGGATATAACTTGTTTTATTTATTTTCATAGTTTATTATACACATGTACTGTATAAAATATCCCCGTCTCCTAACTCCGTGTATACATTTCAGAAGTTAGGTAATGTGTCAATAGATTAAGCGCTTATCGCGAAGGCGGCGCGTGTTGTGCATCCCAGCGCGGCGCTTGGTACATACATATTATATGTATAATTTGAAATATATATTAGCTTCACCCTGTATCCCGCACATAGCAGGATAAGCAGAGAAAACCTAGGAACGTAGTGCTTATACACTCTGTTCCCATTAAGACACTTCCAATTTCCACTTTTACCACACTCCGAATTCTGGACGAATATTCAAAATTCACACATATAACTTGAAGGTGCTTGGATTCAGTCCTAGAGGAGTAAGTTCTGCTATGTTAAATTTTTAAATGCGTTGTCTAAATTTTTTTTCTTTTCTTTGATCGCAAAAACACTTAAAACACTTATAAAAATTGCTCGCTTCTCTTCTCTCTCTCTCAAAAGTTAGAAGAATTAACACTTATTGTTCTAAACATACATTTTGTTTACGAAAACATTATAAAGGTGTTACACCATTAGAAACATTAATTTGTATGTAAACTAATTTCTTCTAAAAATCACTATTTTCCACAGTAATTGCATTTAGACGTTCGATAAGAGACCCATTGTTCTAGCTCGAAGTGCGCTAAACAACGATTGCACATAATTGGTTTGACGCGGAAATATTGATTATAGTATAAATATTATACAAAACAGTTTTTTTTTATTTTTACGCTGTAGCCGGCCCCTAGGCGGGGTAGGCAATGGGAACCTGTGAACCTAAAGTTAAGACACTCCGTTTGAATTAAAACACTTCCGGTCCACACTTTCCTCTCTTACCGCCCTGCTAAGTGGGGGTACAGCGTCAATCTAAAACAAAGGAAAACATGGATATTTAAAATATTTAAAATCATACCACGTCTACTTATTTATTAGCATTCATTACTTAATATTTTATTTCGTTTCGTATAATATCCATCAACTTGGTTAGGAGTGAGGGTTTACGAGCGGAACCCCAGTTTTAGATAGCATCGGAACTGTAAACTTTTTATAGCCCGGCATTAGCGAGTTAAACACGTGTTCTGACGGAAGGAGCTTTTTAAAAGCCTTTAGGAATTGAAATAAAACTATATTTTTTTATTGTTTTCTGTAGGTTTGTGAGCGTTTAGGCTGTTGAATAACTTAATTTTATTTTGAAAGTACAAACTTCATTTGATTTTTTTTCGTATATAAATAAATGAGCAAGTAACGCTCTCATGGCAGTGTCGAGTGGTACTCGCGATGGTATGAATCCAAGACCAAGATCGGATACCATTTGGTTATGGCTAAGTATAGTTGTTTTTTTTTCGCCCGGTATCGTTACGTTCCTATTATAATTTAAAGCTTTCTGAAATTCCTCTATGCCTACCTAATAATATTTATTTTTAAATAAGAGGAATTTCTATTAAAACTTTGACTAATTTATGACACAGTACACAAAACGCAACGTCAAGACGAAAATGCAATTTTGATTCGTATAAGAAAAATACCGGAGCCATAACCGTCTAGATCTTAGCAGTGTCGAGTCTGGAATGTCGGTAGAGTTACTAAATACTGGAAAGATCATATTGCATTATGAAATTTAGAACTTTTCATTTATTTATGAGATATCTATTTACAGATTCAAATCCAACATGGACAGTATCTTCATAAAGTTTATGAAAAAATTAAGAATGCGAACAATGTTATGCAATTTCACGTTTTTATACGCATAGTAATTTTAACCTATTAAGACACTCGTGAGTGGAGGCCAGTCGAGGAAATTAAATATTTAATATTATCACTTTTTCGCTCTAGTAACGAGGTAGAGTACGGCGTTAAGTTCCGCCACTCAATACTCACGCAATGCCTCCAGAATTCGAAAAATGGGAAACAATCTGCCCACGTGAAGCTAAAAAAAAGACACTACATTCCTCACTGTCCCGTTCTCATTCTCTGTTCAATTTTCAAGACATTGATTTAAGACATCTTAATGACAACGATAAAAAAATAAATCAAAAGTATTTTTAGATCTTCTATAGCATTGTCAAGACGTTCCGAATATCAGGCACTGCTGGCTGAAGCGCGGTGATACCACCGGAAATGAAATTCCATCGCGGTCAAACAATTTTCCTTATCTCAGTTACGCGGAGGAAATTAAATTTAGCTCGAAATTATTATTTTGGAGTTTGCCGACTTAGTGTTCTTGAACGGGTCCAACTTTGTTTGATTTATTGGTCTGGTCTGGTCTAGAAATGTTTGTTGATATGGAAGATAAAAGTTTTTGGTTGATTTTGGGGTTAATTAACTGTCAGTATATCTTAAGCTAAATAAATTGGATTTATATATAATTTAAATATAATTTTTCAGCTCACTGTTTTCAGCATATATCAGGGTAAACAGAGAAAACCTAATGTCTCGTTCCTTTATTGAGACGCGGAACATTAGAATCGAACCCAGAACCGTCACGTTTACAGTAAGACTCTTAAACTAGCGATACATTTAAGATTGACACTCTGAAGAACTTTAATAAACAAAACAATTAATTACTCTAACACAAATTAAACAAAACAATAAAACAAAATTATCTACCAACCATACATCAATCTTAGTGAATATTACAAAAAAACTATTCATTTAGTAAATTAATTACCAACATACGGGCCGTATCTCCGCTGTCGACGTTTGGAATAAAGTATAATTGGGGCCATTAGGAAAAGTGGCTTAAATGATTAAGCGATTATTTTTGGACAGAAAAGTTTTTATATTTAAGAAAATTTATATAAAAAGGAGCTTCACGCCTCTTCACCAAGGAAATCAGAGGGAAAAAGTGTTAAGGCTTCATTTTCCCTTCTTTCCATAAAATCTATTTTTTAAATACTGCGTGTTGCCTGGTGTAACTTAACGTTGCACTTCCAGAGCAGAGAAATAAAAATTATTTTAATATAACGAATCGAACCCACGATTGCTGTTTAGAATTTCATTCGTTTCATTCCAAAATGATATTTGCTTTTTTTTTCATATACCTATACATTACATAAGTGAGAATATACACACAGAAAAAACTTAACGATTTTAAGATTTTTCTGTATATCTCGTTTAAAGACTATTATGTAAATTAAACAAAAAGGTTCATATCAACTTTATTTTATATAAACTTTGATATTATAAATGATGATTATATCATGTTTGGGGAAATAATAAAAAATTGTAGAAAAGATGTAGTCTATTCTTTAAATTATTACATATTCTCACGCAATACATAAATTTGGATAACATGATAAAACATTAAAAGTGCGTGATGAAATTTGATCTATTAATCGTAAAAGCTTTTGTAGACACACTATTTTAGTAAGTGGTAAGTTTATAAAACATAGTGACCAGCCACTCATCGCAGGCGTAACATTCCATTAATTTAGAATAATTGGTAGGTTTACTAGACTGAAAACAATTAACAATTAAAATTAAAAATTATTTGTTCAATTAGGCCATTGTAAGCAATGAATTGTTAAGTTACATAAAACTTAAATCAGTTATAAGCATTTCTTCCATTATCTAATGAAAATCGAACCCGCAACCATCACATATGGAGATAAACAAAAAATTCTGAGTTAGTACATTTCTTACAGACGCCCCCAATTAAAGCAATTAAGAGATTACTTTATTTAAGCTTTTGTTTGAGACATTGTTTAATGTTGTACTTACATTGTCGTGATTGGATGAGAAACGGCCATTTCTTATCTTTAATTCGATTATTTATATACTTTTATATGTAACGATTCTGAAGCATCCCTTCGAAGCAGCATCCCTCGCATAAGCAGAGGTAAGCAGAGGGAACCTGGGAACCTAGTGTTAAGACTAGTTAACCTGTTGTGTGTGCATCTGAGCCACAACTGTCCTCGGCCTTTTTTAAATTTTCAATTTACAATCATATCAAAACATAATAAAATACATATATCTATATAATGGCCACACTGGCGCGGTGTGACATCTTGTAACTGAAAACAATATTAACAATTCCATATGCAAGATAAAGCTTAATATTTCTATATTATTTACAGGAGATTTGGCATGGTGGATAAGCGGTTCTGCGTTGAAGGTGGTTCCCGTTGCGGCAAGGGCGCCGGTCTGTTCGTATTCGCGGCGGAAGGAGGAAGGGAGTTGACTGAACTCCTCAATATATATTCTCATGAAGCGCACTCCCGACTTAGTGTTGCTTCTAGGAGTGGTTCAGGTGAGGATTGTATTTTATATCACTTTAAAAAAATGGCCTTAATTAAAATGATTGACAATAAAGTATTTTTAGAAAATAATATATCGTTTATATAATTGATAAAAAGTTAGTTACTCTATTAAAATGAGGAAATATTCATTAAATGGTCGATCAATGTGAATAATTACATCATAATATAATTAGGACAAAGGTTCTTAACTGACACCGTTACATTCAGGCATTTAAAATAACCCTTAAAATGGAACGGAGTATCCTAACACTAGGTTCCCTCTGCCTATCCTGATGTGTGTGGGATACAGCGTAAAGCTCATTTCATTTGATTTTTAAAACAGAAAAAAATATATATTTCAGTTCTAGAAAAACGTTTCTCCGACACCAGTTCGTGTATGGACGACTGTTTCAATCAATCTATGCGATCAGTGTCACCGTCCTGGGGGGGGCCCTCCAGCCAGACCATGCACTGTCTATCAGATCTAGACACTAGTCTAGACAGCGAGGATAAGTTCAGGAGGCCGACGTCGTTGCCTAGGTGCTCCAGCTGTATTGGCAAGATCAGTCATTTGACGAGGTAAGCATTTTTTTATTTAGACTTGTAAATACAAAAGTTATTTGATTTTTTTAACTTATGCTGGGAATGAGAGCTTGGGACATAGTTTATATTTTTCTCACTCTGTTCTTGATGAACAGCGGAGTGTGTTCTGTTAAACAGTGAAACTAAAATATATATATGGATATGGCGAAAGCCAGTAACGTATTGGTTTTAAATTCCTTCCTATTAAAAGTAATATGTGCAAAAATTCTTTAGTCTGAGGTGAAACGTGCTGCGTTAGCTTCTGCCACTCGAAACATGTCTCTGAGTGTTCGGAAAGTGGAGAACGTGTCTTATCACTCACCTGCATACTTACCCCATAACCATATCCCGATAAAAAAAGACATGTTATCTAAAAATGTTATAAAAATATATAATAACAAAATACTCGAATTAATTGTGCTATACATATGAATAATAACGAAATATGCATAAATCGCGACATTGAGTTCCGCCACCCGACACGTAATGTCTCGAAATTGATCAATACGTGGAGAGCGGAGTGTTTTATCACTAGATTCTCCCTATCTCTATACGATTTTCACTGATCTACCTATCTAGAGCTTTATGCGGCATTACAGTTTTAAGCTGTAAATTAAACAAATACTAAATTTTCTCGCTTTGACGTTACAAGCTTTAATTACACACTAAACTTGTCATTGTTAATCTCTCTGAAAAATTTCATTACCTCTGAAATTTTAAATATTCTATCTTTCCGCCAAACAATTCTATATTATAATTATAATGACCCGATTTAATATACAGGCAGGTTAATTTTATGTAAGTTTACTAAATTAATATATGAGAACATTTAGATAACATGTATGTCAATCAAAGTCTTTCGTCTTTTTTAGAACCCTTACCATAGTTCTCTGGAAGAGATCACTAGTGATGATAAATTACTTATTGATTTTGCAGGACAGACATAGGGTACATAGTGTTGAAACACTCCGTTTCTCACTTCTTTTATATTTTTATGTAAGCCATATAAATCATGTTACCCTAATAAAACAGTAAATAATAATAATAAAACACAAATTCTTCAGATCATCAACAATGAACACTCCTGGATCAATAATGTCACCGGTTTGGACGATGGAGAATATTATGGAGAAACGATCGGATTCGGACCGCGCCTCCATATATTCAAGATCAAGTGGCAGTGCTTCAGAATATTCAGTGCCCAGAAGTGCTTGTTTGGATAAAAGCTTTGATTCTAAACGTGCCAGTCCGGTTTGCTGTACGCCAATTGTGCCAATCAAAACTGGCAACCCTTGCCAATGCTGGCAACAACCAAAACCCTGCTGTTGTAAGAAGAAAATATTTAGTGGACCTTATGAAAACTATGACGTGCCAAAGACCCCTATGCCTTTAATCCAGGTGAATGTTGTATTCTTAATAATTCAGTATAAGAAACCTACTGTAATTTTTTTACTATATTTTATCTGAATGAAAGATATGATAATTTGTACTTAACGCGTTTAACTACTGATGTTACCGTATTATACACAAAATATTTTTATTTTCAAAATAACGACTTAAATGTTTTATCATTAAATAACTACCATTAATTTTAAATGAAACAATTTGCCATATGTCTAAGTCTTGTGAACTCTGACATTTATAATGTTTTCATTTGAAATATGCAATTACACTTGTCTGATTTTTGACTAATATTTATGTTTTACAATTACAGGAGCATCCAGTAGACACTAGCTGTGATGCAGCAAGCCTATACGATACACCAAAGAAACTAAAATGTCTCATAGGCCAGTCCTGCACTTGCGCCTTGAACGAAACCAAAAACGACGACGAAGAAACAGAAATACCATGTGATAATAATATTACTGAAACAAATTCTAATTATGTGAACGTCACCCCAAGTGCTAAACCAGTAGATTTAAGCAATTACGCAAATATTGACAGACAGACTTTAGAAGAATTTGAAAATTCCTTGCATATACTAAAAAATGCTGGTTTTAGCCAAGAAGAGTTAGACGCTTTAGAAGATATACCGGAAAATGATGACGAAATATCAACAGCGACAACAAATACAGTTCATCCAACTGATTGTTGTAATGATATAAATTATATGCATCTAGAAATAGAAAATAGTTGTTCGAGCAGCAAAAATTTGTCTGACAACATAAGTAGGATCAGCCACGTGTCTGATCCGCTACAATCAGATACTGATAACACTATCAGTACTAGGCGCTCTAGTTCAGCTGACTTCACCAAAAGACACGACGACGAATTCTGTATAAATGGCAGAATATGCTTCACTCCAACTGTTATTCGACGGACAAGCAAAACTAATTGTATAAACGAAGGTGTACCTCTGAGAAATGATACGCAAAAGGAGAAAGTATTCAAATCACCTGAACCAAAGACGGAAAATATTTTAGTCGCGCGTTTCAGGGATGCTGTTAAGATACGCAGATCTTCGAGTGTACCTAGTAAATCTGATAAGAATCGGGATTCATCTAGTTCCAACGATTCAGGAGTTTCCACCGGTTCTCTAAAACATCACAAAGGAGATTTTAATGAGTTCGAAATGCCAGTGACTAATTCGAAGTCTTGCAAGAAACATAAGAACAAATCATTCAGAAATACTTTAACCCCAGTCCATGCGCCATTTCTAAAGTCAAATTCGTCGGACCCGTTAAAAAACTTAACATTCCAGTTTGAAGAAGTAGCCACTTTGACAAAGTCCAATTCGTGTGAAGTAGACACATTGACGAGAAGAAAGAAGAGAATTGGTGAGTATTTTTATTTATTGACTATATGTCCTTGAAAATGTTTAAGAATACACTGTCTAGTCTTCAGGCACTCGTCGCTATGTTCATAAAAATAAATAAATATTCAATATTATCAAACTTCATATTTGCAAGATTTATATTTTATCACAACCATATAATCTAGACAAGGTCACTTTGGCTTTATCGCTGATAATATTATTGACATGTGCTGATGTGCTCCATCATTGGGTGCAGTGACAGGTAACATGGCGACTGCATTATCATTTATTATCTTTCATTTCTTATTATTCGGTGTTATTCAGATATAGTTGAGATGTATAGTGTGCCTATGCTGTAAATATAAATAGAATTTTGTGAATGAAAATAATATAAGAATTTTATCGAAGGATATACTTATTTAGTACTGTTTACTACTACGTACTGGCGTAGTGAATCGAATTCGGGCAAAAAGCTCTTGACACTATCTTACTTCCTACCCTGCTTTATGCAGGATAAGGTGTGAAGCTCATAAAAAAAGTATTTTCTCTGGTCAAATTAAATTTTCACAATGTAACAGGAACTACTGGTTCGAACAGTTTATACAGTTGAGTTGGATTATCCATTCATCAAAGAAGGTTACATGACGTTAATCGTTTCTGTAGAACCAACTAACTATATAAACAGTCTGGTTATATGAGCACTTAGAGTTTACCATATTGTTTTTTACTGACATATTAACTTTCTATTCCCAGGTGAAACAGACACAACAGTGCGTCACAGTCAAATGACAAACAAAAGCACGTCATCAGGAGCGTCTGACACGTCGGACTATATGGAATCCCTGTCAGTATCATCGTTCAGTTCCTGCGATGTATCTGACAGGCATGTCACTAGACCCCGATCAGGGAAGGAATACGCTAGTATTGACAGAACAGTGTTGGCATTATGCGATGGACCCAATGCCTGATTTGTGTTTTATATTAGAATGTTTTTTACTATAATTTTTTTTTCTCATGCACAAATGAAAGCTGTAGAATAAATTTATAACAATTTTCTTTACTTCTAGGCCTTGTTTTAAATTATTGTATAAATTTTAATAGTGCAGATTCAATTCCGGATGAAGTCATTAATTATCTAGTAATGGGTCGTACACGCTGAAACACAGTTGTTCCTATGTACATAATTAATTGTAGAAAATCATGTGAATTAGACTTAGTTCAGACGAATTTAGTAATAAGGTGCCAAAATGGCACATTTTCTGGGTCCGGTGTAGAACTTATGTAACATAATATAGAAAATAAGTCTTTAATATAAGAAGTACTTTCATTTTAAATTCGTGTGGTCAATTGAAAATTGTCACACCATATTCATATAAAATCATAGAAGTAAATGATCAATTACTTAAAAGTAACTTACATATATTCTGTAGAGTTACAGTGTTAAATGTAATTTTGAAGATATGTTTTAGTAGTTATTTGTTCAATTTAGCTTGAACTTGATAAAAGACCAACACCACAAAAGTCCTTTATTAAATAAAAAAAAATGAACAAATAAATACTAAAATCAAAATTAGTTACTTAAATTATTTGTGCCTTTACGTACAATGTGTTAGATTTTCGTTTCATGTTACCTTAATTCTTGAGAAATCATCTATCTTGAGCGTGGACTGATAAACTCCCGCCATTTTCTACATTTTGACAGTTCTCCGACAGTTGTCTTCTGTCAAATGCAATTTAAAATTGGACTACGGCATATAAGTTTGAATATATATTATTATAAACATTTCGTATGTAACTTGTATTTATTTAACACTAGATATTGGCTAGCATTGGAATTGTATTTACATAAAAATACACTAATAAAAATAATTACATAATAAATTAATATTAAAATACAAAAATTGGTAAGAAAATCATAAGCAATAGACTCAACGAAATATTCTTGTAAATTAGTTTAATAAAGTAACTGTTTTGATACGAGCTTTACTCCAGCGGGTTTGGAACTTTTACGCAGAAAAAAAATCAAACAAATAATAGCCATTATGCCTATATAAATATTCTTGTAAGCTTAGTTTTTATTGTTCTGTTTAACAATTTTAAAGGTAAAATTGAAAGAGTTGCCAGGTAGCTAAAATAAATATATTTTTGGCATTTGATTTGTAAATATGTTTTTTTACAATATCTACGTTTTATGCATATGTAAGATTTCGCACAAAAATAAATGTCATTTATTATTAATTTATTTGAAATTTTTAAAAAATCCGAAATATTTTTTCAACACTAATGTCTAAATAAAAAACTATATTTATTTTTGTACGATCACAAAATAAATTTTGCCTTTAAATATTATATGTATTTATCGTCTAGTCAAAGGTGAAATGGCAGCCATATTTAATTTATTGAATTTTTGAAAAGCTAAAAATCTAATTATTTAAAAAATTATATTAATCAATTAGGAAAATCTTTGTTTTATCTGTTAATTCTTTACTTTGTTTAATTGTAATCTTAACATTTTATATCTTCATTCTCTATATTAAATATGGCTACTAAATGGTTTTGGTTGCACGAGGATTGGTTTACAAATAACTTCTTTATAACTTTATGTTATTATATATTTTAACTTTTGTAGTTTATTGCAAGTGAGAGAATATAGCGCATTTCAAAGAAATATTTGTTTCATTAACACCTGCCATTTATGTATAATTATGGAAAAAAATATAAAAACTAAGACAAAAAAAGTTAAGACGTATTTAGTATTACTACTACTTTTATACACTACCTATTTAGTTAGTGTCAAGTGGCAAAATACTGCGCATTATCTTGTAAACAAATAATGAACCTAACCCAACCGCATATATGCAACAATAAAAAAGACGAATAATATTATTTTATATAAAATATATCATTAATGTTAAAATTAAATTAATGTTAAAAATTCATGCAAAAAGCCAACGGCACGCGGTGTTCCCAGGCGGTCACCCATCCAAGTACTGACCGCGCCCGACGTTGCTTAACTTCGGTGATCGGACGAGAACCGGTGTGTTCAACGTGGTATGGACGTTGGCGACAGTGTATTTCAAATGTTCAAACTTAACAAACCACAAAAGAAAAAATATTATTCAGCTGAGCGAAGCTAAATTCTTCTACTGTGTGTCAATGTGAATTACGTCAAAAGTAAAAAAAATAAAAAAATAAATGGAAAATATATTGTCAAATTCAAAAAAAGATCTCTCCGGCGGGGAATCGAACCCCGGTCTCCCGCGTGACAGGCGGGGATACTTACCACTATACTACCGAAGATGGTGACTATGAGGTCTAATAATTGATTCCATAGGTAAGTACTTACATTAGTATTGTACTTACTAGAAATAGTTTATTTTCTTTTACGCCTTTTTAAGTAGTAGAGTTACCAAAGATAAATAATATAATAGTATACTATTTTAATAATCGATTAGAGACCTACGTGGCGCAGGGGCACAAGCATTACTACTTAATATAATATGTAGAAGTTTTAAATTTTATTTTAAATATCTAAAGTACTACTTGATCTATATCAATGTCAATAATCAATATCTTCCAGTTTTTATAAAGTTAGGATCAGGATTATCCATTTATTATACCAAGAAATTCGTGTGTAAGGAAGCATCGTTATCAGTGCAATAATTATTCTAGGGAAAAAAAACAACGTCTCCTTTAAAGTGTTTTATTGATTTTCATATTACAGAGAATGGAGAGTGCAGAAAACAAGTAAAAGAAGACAAGTATTACAGTATATTGATATGTCACATTGTTTCTAACAATCGTCCAATTTAACACATTTGCCGTTATCATTTCTGACATGACCATCTCGACAGAAGCAGCCGTCATTACACGAGTTTATACAAAAGGGCCTTGGATTGCCACAGCGCCCGTCGCAGGAGTGGCAGGATGCGAACTCTTCGTTAGGTCCGCATTGACCTGAAACAAAGTGAAAAGATAAAGTTAGTTTTATATTAATAATGCGCCAACGATCCCGATATTTTTCCTAAGGGCAAATATGATTAAGCCGTTTCCAAGTATAGGAGGAGCCTAGTAAAACACTCCGTCCAAGGTGACGTTAATCGTAAGACACTTCCGTTTTCCACTTCATCAGTATTCAACGCCTTGTTAGAGCGAGTGAAAATCGAACCCACTATCTCACGAACATGCCCCTGCGCCACCACTGGCCTCAAATACTGGTGCGCCAATATGAAATGAAAAACAAATCTAATAGATTCGTTTCAATATTGGTACTCACAGTTTACATTTACAATCGCAATAATCAAACATAACATTAAAAATGCAGCTTTAGCGAACGCCATTTTTCAAATCTTGTGCTGAACTGACTGACTGACTGGATGGTTTCTCCCGAGTCACCTATTTATATCTGAATTAAATTAGAAACCTTCAGCGAAACAATTAACTTTAACAAAATGTGTTTTATTATCTTTATACGTTATCGTTAAGTATTGTACTTAGTAATAAAATATTAGAGTTTTTACCAACATCTCGTCGTAATTGCCGCCATTCAGAACTTAGAACACATTCATTTAGTTTATTATGAAGCTATTTCATCTAATTTGCAATTATTTCTGTCTTAGTTCCTGTTCCTTTCTATAAAGTTTCTTATATTACATCTAGCCCTAAAATTGAATAGCTTTCTTCTTCATAAAATACCTATATATTTATGAATGTTGTCAATAAAAATACTCTTTATTTTTATTTTATTTTATTCTAATAATAGCTTCACGCCGTCTCCCCAGCGGCAGAGTCAGGGAGAAAGTTCATCAAAAGCTACGATCTTTACATACCTATTTAGGCTCGTCCACTGTCATCAATTTCTTCATACATGCCCTCGGGTCATACTGTACTTTCGAAGGTCAACCAAGGTCGCTCTCTACCTCTCACTTTTCCTTCATATTTCTTTTGAGGGAAAAGTGTTGCCATTCTTTTTCACTTATTAGGTCTACGTGCTCTAACATAAAGTTAATCAACACTTAAGCTTCTATCTCTAAGCTCTAGCTTTAGTTTATCTATTTGGTCGTGTTGCTCGCCAACGTCCATACCACGTTGAACACACCGGTTCTCGTCCGATCACCGAAGTTAAGCAACGTCGGGCGCGGTCAGTACTTGGATGGGTGACCGCCTGGGAACACCGCGTGCCCGTTGGCTTTTTTGCATGTGCATGTGCATGTTTTTTATTTGACGTATCGGCGTATTCGGCGGAAAGTGAAGAACGGAGTGTCTTAACACGAGGTTCCCGCTGCCTACCCCGCTGTGTGCGGGATACAGAGTGAAGCTGATGAAATAATATTATTCAGATAAATATACTCTCACATTAAAAATTAACTTATTTTTTTCCATGATCCACAGCCATCAGTAATACTAATACAGTAGTAAGTAACCGCCTATCACGCAGGAGGCCGGGGTTCAATTCCCCGCCGGAGAGTTTACTTTTGTATAATAAACAAATAACTTAATATTTTAAAAATATGTTTTTGTGTAAATATAATACTTAGCTATTACTTATAAACATTAATGATGATAAAAGACATTTCCTTAACGTTAATTGTTTCACTGAAGGCTTCTAAGCATAAGTAAAGATTTAATTCAGATATAAATAGATGGGTTTGGGAGGAACCATTCAGTTCAATCCAAGATTTGAAAAATGGCGTTCGCTAAAGCTGCATTTGTAATGTTGTGTTTGATTATTGCGATTGTAAATGTAAACTGTGAGTACCATTATCTAAAAAAATGCTTATTTTGGCTTTTTGATGCTACGAGTATATTGGAGTACCAATATTTGAGGTCAGCCGTGGCGCAGAGACAGAAGCGTGTGATTGTAACCGTGATGGTTGAAGGTTCAATACCCATTCATCTTCATTACTCATACAATTTCTCTAATCAGGATCGTTGGCTCATCAATAATATAAAACATTAATTTTATTTTTCCCTCCCTTGTTTCAGGCCAATGCGGACCCAACGAAGAGTTCGCATCCTGCCACTCCTGCGACGGGCGCTGTGGCAATCCAAGGCCCTTCTGTATAAACTCGTGTAATGACGGCTGCTTCTGTCGAGATGGTCATGTCAGAAATAATAACGGCAAATGTGTTAAATTGGATGATTGTTAGAATATAGTATAATATTGGTCTTCTTTCTATTTGTCGTCTGCACTCCCCATTCTCTGTAATATGAAAATCAATAAAACTCTTTAAAGGAAACGTCGTTTTTTGACCCACTTCCTTACACAGGATATCCTTGGTTTCTTACTGCTAGTATATAACAAATCACTCATAATTAACAACAATATTTGTATATATAGCCCAAACTGAAATGTTGAGGATTATTAATATAATATGTAGTTAAAACAGTATGCGAACTCACTAACTTGAAAGTGGCCTTTCAGAGATAGCGCCAACTAGAGGTACATCTCTGTCTGGTAGCATGATTGAGCCATCCAATTTGTCTGGGTGCTTCTTATAGGAGTCTCGAAATAGTCCATAAATAATATATTTAAAATTAAGGCGTGTATAACGTGAATAATTCTACAAAAAATACGTGTTTAATGGCGGAACTCAATGCCACGCTTTGCATCGACACCAGAGCGAAGAATTGAAAATTATAATAATTACATTTCCTGGAGTGCCAATCACACCCACAACCTGTCACAAGCTTGTGATCCTGCGCCACGACTGGCCTCAAGTTCAAGTTGAGTTTTGGTTTCCTCCGTCTTGAAGAACAGAAATAAGTTCTGACGTATATGATTCAGGTCACTATTCATACATTTGTCCATTGAATAAGTTATATAAGAAATTCATATCCATATTTAGGTAATACTTAAATAAAATATTATAAGAATATTTATATTAATATTGTTGGAATTGTCTTACCACTGATTACTCTGCTCCCCGTTGAAAATGTGTGAAGAAAAAAAAAACACTTTTATATTGTTATAAGTTTTTTAATTGTCGGTTGAATAGTTAACATGTAAAAAGAACCCAAACGTAAGAATGAAAGCATGCTATTCTCAAACTATCATGTTTCAATATGTACTAGTAAATTATAGAGTAAAAAAAATTGTTTTATTTAACATTTCAAAATAATTATAAGTATAACTGTTTATCTAATTCAAAGTTACAAATATAAATAAACTTTACTGAAATTTATAAAGAAATAGTTTTTTTTATATTAGACTACTTGCAAGCTTCTTTAACATTTAGTTTTTATCATTTTTACCATAGAAAGAGGCTTTCATGAAAGAAGAAAAAAGAAAAACATAAGAACAGTACCTACAGCTAGCTGCTAGAGACAAAACACAACTTAAGCCACGCGCTGCCATAATTAGGTACTTAAATAGAAATAAAAAAAGCCAAATAAAAGTTTGAGTCAATTCCAAATGAATAGACTACAGATATGGCAAGTTTGTAATGATGTTAAAAATGTTCATACAGTACACAATTTCAAATTAACATTAATAAAGAAATATGTAATAAATGTATGTACGTAGAAAAAAACAAAAAAAAACGTCTCTTTTAAAGAGTTTTATTGATATTCATATTACAGCGAATGGAGAGTGCAGAACACAAATAGAGAGAAGACAAATATTACAGTATACTGATATGTCACATTGTTTCTAACAATCATCCAATTTAACACATTTGCCGTTATCATTTCTGACATGACCATCTCGACAGAAGCAGCCGTCATTACACGAGTTTATACAGAAGGGCCTTGGATTGCCACAGCGCCCGTCGCAGGAGTGGCAGGATGCGAACTCTTCGTTAGGTCCGCATTAGCCTGAAACAAAGTGAAAGAATAAAGTCAAACAAATATGATTTAGCCGTTTTCAACTATTGAAAAACAAAAATCTAAATAAAAAAATTATCATGCACTTAGCATGGTAGGCGGAGGGTTCCTAGAAGCCTAGTGTTAAAACACTTCGTTCCCATTAATATACTTCCGTCTTCCTTTTTCAGCGGTATTCAACGCCTTGTTAGAGCGAATGGAAATCGAACCCATAACCTCACTTTTACGCTCCTGCATCACGACTGGCCCCAAATAGGTATTGGTGCCCCAACCAAACCAATAGATACGTTTTATTGATACTCACAGTTTACATTTACAATCACAATAATCAAACATAACATTAAAAATGCAGCTTTAGCGAACGCCATTTTTCAAATCTTGATCTGAACTGGATTGTGCGCCCCAAAACTACATATTTATAACTGAGTTAAATTCTTACTTATGTTAGAAACCTTCAGTTAAATAATTAACGTTAACAAAATGTGTTTTATTATCATTATACGTTATAGATAGCTAAGTATTGTACTTAGCAATAATATTAAAGTTTTTACCAACATACATCGCGTCGTAATTGCCGCCATTCAGATTCAAAACACAACACATTTACTTGGTTTAGTAAAAAACTACTTCCTCTCTTTTGCTATTATTTTTTCTTAGTTCGTGCAAATTGTAAAAAGTAATCCCCAAATTCAGGTGAATTCCGGAGGCATTGCGTGCCTGAGTGGCAGAGCTCAACGTCCTTTAGAAAGTAAAATATTTACAGTACGGCTGTTGGCCACCCTGAGTTAACTTATTTCATACTAGTGGACCCGAACGCGGCTGCGCCCGCTTGAACTATACGAATATTTATTAAATATATTTATGAAATTATTTTCAGTTTTCAATAGAGAGATGCGTTGAGCAAGCTCATTTTGGGTGACGTTTTCTATCAACAAACTTTGCAAATCGTTGCTTAGCAACGGCGGTTGTTATAAACATGGCGGAATAAATTGCATGTCAAATTAATAAGTATTTTAAAAATATAACAAATATGAGAAAAAAAAGTATCCTATGTTCATCCCGAGACCCTCAAGTATCTCTATATGAGTATTTTATCACAATTAAATTAGCGGTTTGGCCCTGATTGCGTAAAAGACAGACAGACAGACAGAGCTACTTACCGCAAAAATAATCAAAAGAAAGTCAAAGTAATACATATATAACTGTAAGTGCCTATCAAATAAGTTATTAGAACTCACTATCACAATCTTCGGTAGTATAGTGGTAAGTATCCCCGCCTGTCACGCGGGAGACCGGGGTTCGATTCCCCGCCGGAGAGTTTCTTTTATTATGTTAAACTTTTGTGTTTATTTTTTTTTACCCTTTTACATAGTAGATGTTGATATGAAAACAAAAATTCCAATTCTTTTAGTTCAATATTTTTTTCATAAGTTAGCTTTAGTGTATGTATTTGATTGTACTTCGTGCCAACGTCCATACCACGTTGAACACACCGGTTCTCGTCCGATCACCGAAGTTAAGCAACGTCGGGCGCGGTCAGTACTTGGATGGGTGACCGCCTGGGAACACCGCGTGCCGTTGGCTTTTTTGCATGTGCATGTTTATTTTTTATTTGATGTATCTATCGCTCTGATGTCGGGGCAAAGCGCAGCGTTGAGTTCCGCCACACAACACGCAATGCCTCTAGAATTCGGCGGAAAGTGGAGAACGGAGTGTCTTAACACGAGGTTCCCTCTGCCTACCCTGCTGTGTGCGGGTTCCAGCGTGGAGCTGATGAAATAATATTATTGATATAATATATATTCACTTATTTTTTACTAAGAGCCACAGCCATCAGTAATATAGAAGTAAGTAACCGCCTATCACGCAGGAGGCCTGGGTTCAATTCGCCACCGGAGAGTATACTTTTGTATAATAAACAAATAACTTCTTAATATTTTAAGAATATGTTTTTTTGTAAATATAATAATACTCATTTATTACTTTTAAACATTAATGATGATAAAAGACATTTCCTTAACGTTAATTGTTTCACTGAAGGCTTCTAGCATAAGTAAGGATTTACTTCAGATATAAATAGGTGGGTTTGGGAGGAACCATTCAGTTCAATCCAAGATTTGAAAAATGGCGTTCGCTAAAGCTGCATTTGTAATGTTGTGTTTGATTATTGCGATTGTAAATGTAAACTGTGAGTACTTTACTTTAAAATTCACTTATTGAGGAGATTAGATTTTTGTCTATCTGTACTTGAAGGATCGCTGGCGCACTAATGTAAAACTAACTTTATCTTTTCACTTTGTTTCAGGCCAATGCGGACCTAACGAAGAGTTCTCATCCTGCCACTCCTGCGACGGGCGCTGTGGCAATCCAAGGCCCTTTTGTATAAACTCGTGTAATGACGGCTGCTTCTGTCGAGATGGTCATGTCAGAAATAATAACGGCAAATGTGTTAAATTGGACGATTGTTAGAAACAATGTAAAATATCAATATACTGTAATATTTGTCTTCTCTCTATTTGTCTTCTGCACTCTGCATTCTCTATAATATGAAAATCAATAAAAGTCTTTAAAGGAAATGTTCCTTTTGTTTTTTTCTACGTAGGTACATATATCTAGGTTTCTAACATAAGTAAGAATTTAACTCAGTTATAAATATGTAGTTTTGGGGCGCACAATCCAGTTCAGATCAAGATTTGAAAAATGGCGTTCGCTAAATCTGCATTTTTAATGTTATGTTTGATTATTGTGATTGTAAATGTAAACTGTGAGTATCAGTATTAAACGTATCTATTAATTTGGTTGGCGCACCAGTACCTATTTGGGGCCAGTCGGAGTATTTTAACACTAGGCTTCTAGGAATCCCCCGCCCACCATTCTAAGTGCATGATATTTTTTTTATTTAGATTTTTGTCTTTCAATAGTTGAAAACGGCTAAATCATATTTGTCTGACTTTATTCTTTCACTTTGTTTCAGGCCAATGCGGACCTAACGAAGAGTTCTCATCCTGCCACTCCTGCGACGGGCGCTGTGGCAATCCAAGGCCCTTTTGTATAAACTCGTGTAATGACGGCTGCTTCTGTCGAGATGGTCATGTCAGAAATAATAACGGCAAATGTGTTAAATTGGACGATTGTTAGAAACAATGTAAAATATCAATATACTGTAATATTTGTCTTCTCTCTATTTGTCTTCTGCACTCTGCATTCTCTGTAATATGAAAATCAATAAAAGTCTTTAAAGGAAATGTTCCTTTTGTTTTTTTCTACGTAGGTACATATATTTATTACATATTTTTTTATTAATTTTTTTGATTTTTTAGATGTTATATATATATTGATGTTTTTATATCAAATTGTTAAATGATAATAAATAAATAAATAAATAAATAAACAGACGACGGTGCTTCCTTATACACGACATTCTTGATTTCTTACTGCGGATAGTTGATCGACCCACCCCTACAGTCGATAAATATTTTCATTTCGTCGCTCTGGTGTCGAGGCAAAGCGCGTTGTTAAGTTCCGTCGCTCAATACACAATAGCTCCAGAATTGGGCGGAAAGGGAAAAAGGGAATGCCTTAACACTAGGTTCCCTCTGCCTACCCTGCTGTGGACGGGATGCAGCTAGAGGCTGATTGTTTTATTTATATGTAGTTACAGTACGAACACCGAGTTGTAGCCGCCCTGAAGTTCTTTCTAATTTTTTTCAAACTGTTATTTAGCTTTTTTATTTCAGGGCTTAAGTTGTGTTTTGTTTCTAGCAGCTAGCTCTACTGTTCCTTTGTTGTCTGTCTATCCATGATTAAAATGATAAAAAGTAAATATCAAAGAAGGTTGCAAACACTCTAATATAAAAAAAATATATATTTATCAATTTGACTAAAGTATATTTATATTTGTAACTTTCAATGGATAAGCGGTTATATTTATATTAAAATGTAAAATTTAAAAAATCTACTTCACGCTGTATCCCGCACTCAGCAGGGTAGAGGGAACCCAGTGTTAATTCAAATTCAAATTCAAAATTCAAAATATTCTTTATTCAAATAAACTATAAAAGCACTTTTGAATCGTCGAATGTACATGTCAACAAAAAGCTACCACCGGTTCGGAAGGCAGTTCTGCTGAGAAGAGCCGGCAAGAAACTCAACAGTTGCTCTTTTTAAAGTCAATGGTATATTTTACTATTACATTAGTTGGCAGCTATCCTGCCTGACATTCAATAGACATTAATTCCATACATGTTTATCCTCTAAATATTCTTGAACAGTGTAATAAGCTTTACTTGTTAGAATTTTTTTTACAGATATTTTAAATTTTGGTAGTGGCAAACTAAGAATACACTGCGGAATTTTATTATATACACGTATACTCAGCCCCATAAAAGATTTATTAACTTTTTGGAGGCGAAAACTAGGAGTAACAATCTTATCTTTATTTCTCGTTTCTATCGTATGACTGTCGCTATTTTTTCTATGACAATGTATATTTTGTCGGACAAAGAGAATATTATAGTATAGAAATTGGGAAGCAACTGTAATAATACCTGCATCTTTGAAAACATCTCGCAGAGAATCTAAGAGAAGTTAAGACACTCTGTTCCTCACTTTCTGCCGAATTCTGGCGGCATTGCGTGTTGGGTGACAGAACTCAACGCCGCGCTTTGCCTCGACAGCAGAGTAAAGAAAATGGAAATATAAACGTAAATAAATATTTCATTTCCTCGATTGGGGATCGAACCGACAACCGTCACGTTACAGTCACCGCTATGCCAATGCCGTTAAATAAAAAAAAATACTCTATAATTTATTAGTATTGAATCAGCTTTTTGAAAGTTTGAGAATAGCATTTTTTGATTTTTACGTTTGGGTGTTGTTAGTTTTTACATGTCAACTATTCAATCAATAATCAATAAACCTAATATAAAAGGATTCAGTGATAAGACAATTCCAACAGTATTAATATAACCAGTGGCGGACTAAGGGGGGGGCGGCGGGGGCGGTCCGCCCCGGGCCTCGGGTCCTGGGGGGCCTCCAAATGGTGCAAATTCCCTTAATCAAATCTTAAATAAGCCTTTGAAAAAACGCATAGTATCTACTTAAGAGGAAGTTTGAGGTTGGAGGGGGCCCCAAATAAACAAAAAGGTACAAGGTTTAGTGCAGCCTGTACCAGTAGTTTAAATTATATTAATTAAAATTACTTTTATCTTTCTAATGTAAATAATTTAGTTTGCATGTGGATCCAGTTTCGTAGTTTTTTACTTCAAGTTCCTAGGGCCTCCAGACCGACGTCATTTTATAAAAGTTTGTGTACTCACTAGCCTGAAAGTGGGGCCCTTCCAGAAGTAGCGCAAAATAAAGGTACATCTCTGTTCTGTCTGGGAGGATGATTGAGCCATCAGATCGGTTTGGGTGCTTATAAGGGGTCTTAAAATAGTCCATAAACAATATATGTAAAATTATAGCGTACTTTTTCAAAGTGGTTTTGGAAGTCAAATGGCAGTTGCTCCATTTAAAAAGCGCCATCCGCCGCTAATATGGAACGCAACAACGTGTCAAGTACGAACATTGCTTAAAACGCTAGTACCCAGACAGAAACTCCGCTTTGTAACGTGGAATATTGGCTCTCTAACCGGACGATGCAGAGAAGATGTACTTATAAAACTTCGGGTCCACTGCGCTTTCCTCCAGGAAGCTTGCTGGAAAGGCAATAAGTCCCGCAATAACGGACAGGTTTGCCAGCTTATATACACCGGTTCACCCTCAGGTAAAAACTTCTACTTGCTATACCGTCTACCGAAATGGTTGTTTGTTGTTGGGGAAGACTTGAACGGTCACGTCAATAAGGCTGCTGAGCCGCATGAACGTGTTCACGGGGGTTTTAGATACGGACTTCGTAATGCAGAGGGAGAAAATATTAAATACGTTTTTCCAAAAGAACTCTCAGCACCTTATTACGTATAAATTGGGTCCCACTCAACTCAAATTGACTACTTATTGACCAGACGATGTCATATGGGCAGAGTAAGTAACTGTAAAGTAATTCCAGGCGAAAGTCTGACGGCCCAACATCGTCTTCGAGAAACGTAAGCCTCGGATCAAGTGGTGGTAGCCGAATGGACCGATGCAGACTGACTTCTTAGCAGAGGTGACGGCTGATATACAAGAGCATACCTGTTATTTTATACGGTAGAGAATGCTGGCCAGCACTATCTCGGCACATTCAGGAGCTTCACGTCACGGAAATGAAGTTGCTATAGATGGTGGATGTACGGCGTAACACGGTATGACCGCAATCGTAACACATTCATTCGAGATAGTCTTGGAGTCCGTGACGTAGCGGATAAACTCCAAGAGCATCGCCTGAGACGGTTTGGCCACGTTACGCGGATGCAAGTGCCATGCTATCCCAGCCCCTGGAGTGAGACCTATCGAACGCCGAAGGAAGCGCTGGTTGGATGTTGTGATACAGGACATGAGAGCCAATGGACTCACCACCGAGGCACTTAAGACCTTGCAAAATGGAGTAGGTTGAGTAGGAAGGCAGACCCTGGAAATAGCCGGGATTAATGCCAAGAAGAAGTAGAAGAAGTATACGTATTTTGTCCCAATATTAAACAATCTTTAGGACGTCTGGCAAGAGTAAAGCCAAGTTTTTTTTTTACATTTTTCTCAAAAACATATTTAAATACGAGCGTCGTTACTTTAACGTAGGTGAGCGTGTACCTTAAATAGGCGCTATCTTTGAAAGGGCCTCACTTTCAAGTTAGTAAGTACGCATACACTCTTACCTACTATTAATCTTCAAAATTTCAGCTTTACTAAAATGACGTAGGTCTGGGGGTCCTGGGATCTCAGTCTATTTTATTTTATACGCGGAACTAATATTACTATAGCGCGTGAACTAGCTCATGATGACAAATTATTACCTATATTGGAACTAAGCTTATGATGGAAGCTTCAGATGACGCTCTGGCTGTAGTACTAGATAATCTGGTAGAAATTTACAATGAATTTGAGAATGATTAGGTTTTACATCTAGAGCAGATGATCTGCCTCCACCTGTACCTATCTATCAATTGGTAGTAATATCAGTGCTCGTACCATTCTTATTTCGGTTTTGATACAAATTCCCCTTTTCTTCCATACATTATTTAGATGGATCATACCTTCTTTTGTTATCCCAATTTGTCTTTTTATCACGAGGACACGAGGATTTTTTTTGCTAAATTCTACTACATATGCTTTTGATATTTAGTATTTTATTTTTCTATGTTTTTGCAAGTCTAACTCAAACATTAATTACAAGATATAAACTAAGTAAGCATACACATTAATTTATACATGAAAAAAATGTAATATATAAAAAAAAATTACACGGGAAGGGGGGGGGGGGGGGAGATGTGTTGGGGGGGCCTCATTCAACGGCACCGCCCCGGGCCTCCGACGGGGTTAGTCCGCCACTGAATATAACTATTCTTATAATATTTTATTTGGGTATTACCTAAATATGGATATGAATACCCTACATAACTTATTCAATGGACAAATGTATGAATGGTGACCTGAATCATATACCTTAGAACTATACTATACTATGTCTGTTCTCCAAGACGGAGAAAACCAAAACTCAACTTGAACTTGAGGCCAGTCGTCGGCCAGTCGATGGCTCATTATGCTCTCAGACAGAGATGTACCTCTAGTTGGCTCTACCTCTAAAAGGCCCCACTTTCAAGTTAGTGAGTTCGCATACTGTCTTAACTACATATTAGATTAATAATGTTCAAAATTTCAGTTTGGGCTATATACTCGTATACAAATATTTCGTCTGAGTGATTTGTTATATACTAGAAGTAAGAAACCAAGGATATCGTGTGTAGGGAAATGGGTCAAAAAACAACGTTTGCTTTAAAGAGTTTTATTGATTTTCATATTACAGAGAATGGAGAGTGCAGAAGACAAATAGAGAGAAGACAAGTATTACAGTATATTGATATGTCACATTGTTTCTAACAATCGCCTATTTTAACACATTTGCCGTTATCATTTCTGACATGACCATCTCGACAGAAGCAGCCGTCATTACATGAGTTTATACAAAAGGGCCTTGGATTGCCACAACGCCCGTCGCAGGAGTGGCAGGACGAGAACTCTTCGTTAGGTCCGCATTGGCCTGAAACAAGGGGGGAAAAAATAAAATTAATGTTTTACATTATTAATGAGCCAACGATCCTGATTAGAGAAATTGTATGAGTAATGAAGATGAATGGGTATTGAACCCTCAGCCATCACGGTTACAGTCACACGCTTCTGTCTCTGCGCCACGGCTGACCTCAAATATTGGTACGCCAATATACTCGTAGCATCAAAAAACCAAAATAAGCGTTTTTTTAGATAATGGTACTCACAGTTTACATTTACAATGGCAATAATCAAACACAACATTACAAATGCAGCTTTGGCGAACGCCATTTTTCAAATCTTGGATTGAACTAAATGATTCCTCCGAAACCCACCTATTTATATCTGAATTAAATCCTTACTTATGTATGAAGTCTTCAATAATACAATTAACGTTAACGAAATGTGTTTTGTTATCGTTAATATTTATAAGAAATAAGTAAATATTGTATTTAGCAATAAAATATTAGTTTTTACCTTCATCTTGTCTTAATTGCCGCCATTCAGAAAATTTTAGTTTCTTATTAAATGACTTCCTATAATTTGCTATTATTTCGTATAACAGTCACACGCTTGCGCCACTGCGCCTCGACGGCCTCCAAAGTATTTTAACTAACCTATTTAACCCACTTAAACCGCCATTTTTAAGGTTAAGATATTTCAAGATTGAAATAATTGGAGAATGGAGTGTTGAATTGAATTCTTGATATATGGCGTTTCGAGCGTGCCAGTTGAGCACAATTCATTTCGCTTGGAGTGTTTTAACACAAAATTTTCTTTGACTTCATTGTTGACACTGACATGATTAAGAAAAAATATTATTCGGTAAACTTTTGCTTATATTTTATTCGTCAATATTGTACAATAAATTACTAATTAATTAAACTATTACTAAGCACATTTAAAAAAAGTATATAAAAGTATATAATATATAACAAAAGAGATCTCTCCGGCGGGGAATCGAACCCCGGTCTCCCGCGTGACAGGCGGGGATACTTACCACTATACTACCGAAGACTGTGTCAGTGTTTGCTAAAAACTCAGTAAGTAATTAATTTGAGAATATTTGATCTTAATTCTAATATTGTTTCAATTCTCATCTACGAGTATGTATGTAATAAAAAAAAAATAGAAACTGATCAGTGTCTACACATGGAAGACAAATGAGAAAAACTATTACTGGGGAGTGGGGACATTTCTTTTCAAATTCAAATATTTTTATTCAAAATAAAAAGTTACAAGTTGTCATCATCATCATCATCATCATCATCATCATCATCATCATCACCACCATCACCCTGTCTTCGTCCACTGCTGGACATAGGCCTCTCCAATCTCCAATCATAAATGTGTCAAATTGTCCTAAATGTAGAACTAGGTATACTGAAAATATCGTGACTACGGCGATTGCAATAGTAAATAGGGAAAAGGATAATGAAACTCTAGTATTGTTAGAACTAGAATTGATCAACCAGCTCTAACAAATTCAAGAATATTCAGTTACATTGTACATTGTAAGCAATACAAGAAGAACCAACTAACAAATATCTATAGGAAATCCATGAATAAGATATTCTATTTCTTTATTTCAATTGTGCTCAATAACAATAAATAAACGTGATTGCTTGGCGTTTGTTCGGTTGTAATATAACCTAAAGTTAGTTCTAATATAACCTAAAGATTTTTAAAAGTAATACATTTAAATAAATAAAAAGAAATATTAAATATCTATACTAATATTATAAAGTTGAAGTTTGTGTTTTAAATCTGCAAGGAGGCCTGTGCTGAAAAGCGCACTATTTACCGATGTCTAAATATAAGTAATTTATTAAACATTTAAGTTTGTTAATATTCTATTCCCTTGTATTCCTTTTTTTATGGGAAAAGACAAGGCAAACTAGCGTTCGGGTCACCTGATGGTAAGTGATCACCGCCACCCACGACCCCGTGCAACACAAGAGGAACTACAGGTGCGTTGGCGGCCTTTATTTTATTCACACGAAGCAGAGTAGACAGAGAGAACCTCAAAACATAGTGCAAAGACACTCCGCTCCCACAAGTACACTTCCGTTCCCCACTCCCCGCCGAATTCTCGACGCATTGCCATTGTTACTAGAGCGAAGAAATGAAATAATAAATATTTAATTTCCCCAAAAAAAAGAGTTTGGGGAAATTAAATGCGTTCACAGTCGCACGATGGTGCCGCTACGCCACGACGCGACGGCTTCTTTATAATATAACGATATTATGTATGTATGTATATAAGCGCTTTTATTGTTTTTGCTATAAAAAGACATGCTTGCGTGTGTAAATCATCTCGTTCATCTTAGGCTCCCCTCAGTGACACTCGCAAGACTATACCAGGTCAAAAAACACCTGAAACCTTGACTATGGCGTTCGGGAAAGCTACATTTTTAATGTTATGCTTAATTATTACAATTGCATATGTACAGGGTGAGTATTTTAGAAATTTATTTTAAAATAACATATAGTTAAAAGTTCAAGTGCTATAGAATTTGTTATATTAGTTTGGAGCCCTAAATTTTATGAGCTTAAGGAGTTCCAATATTCAGCACCTGACTCCATCATCATACCAGCTCGTAGATACCATAATATTGTATTGTGGCCAGTCGTGGCGCAGGGGCACCTAATGTGATCCCCCGAGTGGGGTTCGAACCCACAACCACGGCGTAGCAGTAACACGCTTGTGCCCCTGCACCCTACGCTATGACGGCCTCATTTTAACAACTTATTAATGATTGTCTTTCTAATACTTTCCACGCGGCGCACCATGTGATTCTAAACATGATGGTTATGAGTTTGGTTCCCACTCGCTCTGATAGCTGCTGGATATAAACTATTTGATTTCTGTCAGTAAACAGGAGTGTCGTAACACTTTTATTTCTATCTGCCCATACTGTTATACTCGTATGTGAGATATCTGTCATCCGTCGACCAATATATCTATCAGTGATTGGTAGAATGGTTGACGGATGACGGCCGACGTGATCCCTATTAATTTTATAACATTTATTTTATTTTTTCACTTTGCTTCAGGCCAATGCGGACTTAATGAAAGGTTCAAAAGCTGCGGCACTTGTGATGGCACTTGTCATAATCCAAAGCCCACGTGTTTACAGGTCTGTAAGCAGGGCTGCTTCTGTCAACCTAATCACGTCAGAGATAATAATGGCAAATGTGTTAAAGTGGACAATTGTTAGAAACACATGTTATATGTATTTTAATATGAGTTATAATTATCAATACGGCTTTTATATATATCATAGTTATTTCCATGCTTCGCCGTCTATTATAATCAAAACAATAAAAACTAAATCTAAAATATTTCCACTGAAATTGGAATATTTATTGAGTTGCAGGAGTCCATGAAACTGTAATGCATTCAAGAAAGTAACAGCAGTATTAAATGATTCATTGGTGCCTTCTTTTGCACAAGTTGGCCCTCCTCGTGAATCCCATTGTATACTGGGCATATTGAAGTCGCCCAATAATATGACATGATCATCAGGATGAGCTTGCATTACGGCATTCAAAGAATCCAACACTAAAGCTAATCTCTGAGAATGCTGCATGTCTCCAGGTACATAAACTACTCCTAAGTGGACAGCTCGTCGCTGAGTAATACCAAAACCGCGCGCACCTATTGTTATCCAAACTAATTCAACACCCACCCGTGAGAACTCGCTCCTCAGTTGTGCATGGTACACCTGCTTAGCGTATATCATAACTCCACCACCTATACTTTTATGGGAGGATTTGGTGTCTCGATCACATCTAAAAATATCATAGCGTGCATCACTTACCTCACTGTTTAGGAAACTATTACTTAACCATGTCTCTGTTATAAATATTAAATCGAAATCATTAGACAATACACTTTGATAAATATCATTAACCTTAGTACGGAGACCACGAACATTTTGGTAATATAATTTAATTGAATTAATCATTTATAATAATATTTTTAAATAGTTTGATTACATACTTTAAATATATATAGGAAATTATAGTGGGGGAAACATAGTCAATTTTATGGGATGGCAGATGTGTTTGATAAATTAGCAGTAAGAAAATAATTGCTTTATTAAAAATTATATATAAGCAAGTAAAAAGTGTATAAGTGTGCGAGTTAATGTAATAAGTGTATGTGAGAGTGATGTGTGTTAAGGGTGCATTAAATCCCAACTTGTTTATATAATAAAAATAAAATAAAACTTTAAAAAATGTTATTCTAAAATTTAAATAGCGATATACATTTATGAAAAGAGTAAAGTGACACAGATTAATAATATAAACTTTCAAATTATTTTTAATAAATCCTTTTCTGAATTTATAGCGATTGCATGTGTTACCTCGTTTTTTCGCACAAAGATGGAACAGTTTTTTGACCAAACAAACTTATAAGCCTTTTCAGTTGCGAGTTGTTTACTTTTTTTCAACAAATACCTATTCTGTGGCGTGAGATGGTCATTTACAAAAATTCTATTTGTCCTCCCTGATATATCTATGTCTTGAGACGTGATACCTCGAGTTTTTTTCAAGCCGGATAGGATGTTGTCCTTGAGGAGTCTGTTTTTAAGTTTACAAACAATAACTCGTGGCCTGTCCTTGATATTTTGTCTTGGTGTGATTCTGTTCGCAAATTCAATATCATGATGGTGCAGAGACACACCAGCGTGCTTGGCAACTTTAATAATAATGCCAGGTATGTCTTCATTATTCAATTCAGGAACACCTATTATTTCTATATTCTGCTGTCTTACCCATTGTTGCTGTTTTGAAAATTGACAAGTCAGTTCGCTTACACTCTCCTCCAATTTACTAACTTGTGTTTTGAGAATATTGTGCTCCGCAATCAATTTTTCATGCTCACTTTGTAATGTATTTTGAGAAGTTGCCAAATTCAATAGTTCCGAGGATAATGTAGTTAAATTATTTTTTATTTCCAATAGTACAGTTTGCTTTAATTCCGCTATGATATTGTTTTTAAAATCAGTCAATTTTTTATCCAAAATATATTCCAAATTTTGTATTTGTAGTTCTTTGCAGTTTTTATTCGAGTATTCGGCAGACGGAGATGTTTTCTCTGCGCACTTAGGACATATGTAGGTTTCCTTATGCTTCACTGACATCTTTTTAAAATTAGCGTCACTTATTCTTAAACATGCGTAATGAAATTTTTCCGTACAAGAAGAGCAACATATTTCTTCTTTTTTTAATATACTTGATGAACATACACTGCATTTAGAGGACATTGTTAATAATTATATTTTAATAATTTGATAACCTATATTTGTTAAATAAAAACAACTGAGGGTAACTAGCTAACTAACTAAGCAGTACACTCCACAAGACGCAGATGCTAAACTGTCTCGTATTATTATCGTAATAAAGTCCAAAACGCCATGCAGATCGCGGCACTGACACGTTTTAATCGAACAATGTCTGCGGTTACACTTTTCTTCGAACTATTGTAGACTTTTATTTCACTGATATGATATTATTTATTCACTAGACACTTTCGAAAATTACTTTAATGATTAGAAATCAAGTTTAATTATTCACTATTATTGTTCAATGGTTTATATAACTTTAAATGACATATAATTTTAAATTTACAAAAGGAACGCTTAACTGTGTGTGTAGCTCGTACACGCGCTCACGAAGAAGTAAGTTTTTTATGTATTTTCTTGTCAATATACCAAAATATTAGTTTCCACAAAAATAATACCTAATTGAGTCAAGTTTTACATATCACAACAGATGCCACTCGTCACCACCACCACAACCAACCACCACAACCAACACTCGTTTAAGAAGTATCCTTTTAAGGTTACTGATCACTTAAAATCGTAATTAGAATTAAATTTGAACAAAAAAAAACCGAACCGAAAAACAACAAACTAAAAAGTAAAAGATAATTTTACATAAAATAAAACTTATTTTGATTTTATTAAATCAAAATTTTATAGCTTTAGGTTTTCGCGCTCAATATATATATGTAATTCTTTGGTAATAGTTTTTATCTTATTCCTGCAATCTTTGAAAACTACATCCGCTGCTTTTTGCATCAACCCATAGGACACATAACCTCGAAAGTTGTTTTAGGCTAAAGCTTGTTTTAGGCGAAAGAGGTTAACCTCAAAAGAAAGTCTGCATGTTACTAAATTACAATATTTTTTAGTATGAAAAATTACAATATTTACATCCCATTTTCGAGGTCACAACATGCCCCAAAAAAAGGGAACATCTAGTCCCAAAAACACGTGTTGAAAAAAAATTAAATATAAATAAGATATAGAAAACATAAATAATTTACAAATAGTGTTCCGAAATAGTAGGTAATATAATGTAAAAAAACACTAACATACTCGAGGCTAATCGTTAAAATTTGTGAGACAGACCAAAAATATCAAATGCAAAAATATTACAAACGTGCACCAACGACACCCGTGTGCTATTCCATTGGTTTCGGGTGCCAGTGGATTGTTCAATATGCTGGCCATGGGTGCGCTATCACATTGCATTTCACTATATGCTTACTAAATATTCCTATCACTTTTCCCCGCGAAATTATTTCCATCGGAACAACTTACCTCGGTAACTTTTAGCCCCGCTCTCCCCTACTCTTGTGGTACCGTGCGCGCTCATGTCGACTTCCACGTGTACTCTTGTGGACAAGGAACATTATCAAGAGTACGTAATTACCCTTGATCCTTACCTACACTTTTACTTTTAGATTGGTTTTTCATATATTTTATAAAAGTTGATTAGTTGGTCAATAAAAGAAACATTTTGAATTTGCAATGAAAGCGTCATTATTTGATTTATATTGTATTAATTATAAACCGCGCACACGCACTTGGGGCGCACTACCCTAAATACTGCCGCAGGTATCATATCACAGAAAAAAATACGTCGCTGTTCTTCAAAGACTTTTATTGTTTTTATTATACAGAGAGCGAAACGTGTAGAAGAGAAGCTATAGCCCATCTTCTACACTATATATATATTTATAATAAGTCTTATTGATAGTTTACAAAACATATTATAATATACAATATAACGTGCATTTCTAACAATTGCTCTCTTTAATACATCTGCCAATGTTATTTCGAACATAATTAGGTCGACAGTAGCAGCCCGTCATACAAGCCTGTATGCATATGGGATTCGGATTACGACAAGTCCCATCACAATTGCCGCACGTTGTGAACTCTTCATTTTGTCCGCATTGGCCTGAAACAAAGTGAAAAAGTGAAATTAATATTATAAAATAACTGAGATCATGTCGGCCGTCATCCGTCAACCAATCCGGCAATCACTAATAGATAGATTGGTTTTCGGATGACAGAAGACCCAAATATGTTCACCATGTGTTCCACATATAGCAAGATAGGCAGTGATAAATAGTAGTGTTATGACACTATTGTTCAGTGGCGAATAGTTTATACCCAGCGGTTACATTACTGAAGAAATGACAATAATTAATTCTCACGTTTGGAAATCAAACCCCTTAGGTTTTAGGTTCACTCTGCCTACCTTGCTATTTGCGGGATACAGCGTGAAGCTGAAAAAAAAAAAACAAGTTGCTTACACTCAGAACTTTGGTTTAACCAAATTAGAGAAATAAAAGGTATTTAAAATATGAACAATAAATAAATAGTAATAAATAAATAAATATAAATAGTCACAACTTTTAAGTTGTGCCTCTCCCTTCACATCAGTAAACATAAGTAAATGAATATTAGCGTATATTGACAACAGGTGTTTAAATACTTTATTGAAAACATATAAACATTTTGAACGTAGCAGGACAATTTTTATATATATTTTCTAAAAAGTATTCTTAGTATTTCTTAGTTAATTTTTTAGTATTTCTTTAGAGTGGAATAACACGAAAATGTAAAAAATACTTGTGTAAATAATATCGTTAAAAGAGAGTTGTATTAAAAAAAAAACAGTCGATTTGATAACCTTTTCTTACAGAAGTCGGTTAAAAAGATAGCATACAGTTGAGGCCATCGTGAGTAAATTACATTAGCAGCATTACAAAGCAATAAACTTTCTCCGCTATCTGTCATTTTGTAATGGAATTGAAAACATTTTTCGAATTAAAAATAATAGATAAAAAATATTTTATATTGCGAACGATCGAGAGATATTCTTAAGGAAAAGTCTTGGTTGAAATATGAAGGTCAAGCCTATTTTGCCCTTTCCAAGAACAGCCATACCTGATTATTATAATATTTATTATGACTCGTTATTCCCACATCACAAAAACCACCTTATCACCTGTGGGTGAAAAGGCTGCCTTTACTGGTGTAAATTTTTCATTTGTTTTTTCTTGTTTCTGTTCTTTTTTGTTTTGTGTTTATGTTATTTATGGTGTAATAAAATGTTATATAAATAAATAAGTACGTTTATATAAATTTAAATCTATGTCGCGATCATTTATTAATTAAAACTTGGTAGCCATGCGCCACCAGGTTCTATTTTATGACTATTTTAGGCTTCAGTATCTCAAAAGGTAAAAACGGAACCCTTATAGGATCACTCAGTTATCCGTCTATTCCTCTGTCAAGATTTATTTATCTCATTATTTATTTAATATCTCTAACCCTTTTCCCATTTTCCGTAGAATTTTGGAGGCATTGCGTGTCGAGTGGCGGAACTCAACGCCGCGCTTTTGCCTCGATATCAGAGCGAAGAAACGGAAATATAAATTTAAGTAAATATTTCGTGTCCTCAAGTGGAGATCGAACCCACAACCATCACGTTACAGTCACACCCTTGTGCCCCTACGCCACGACAGCCTTTATAATTTATCTTTACAGAAAAAATATCTTGTTACCATACTCGTGTAAAAGTGGGTAGATTTAGGTAAAAAAGACAATAAAAGCAGTAGAGTTGTCTCAAACGGGAACAGTTGCTTGTAGGCGGAAGCCCTGATTGGAAGGTATCTAGTGTGTAGTGTTTATTATTACGTTTGTAACCTCTATGCGAGTACGTTGGAAACATATAGACGGTATGTGTTTTTATCGTGTTTTTGTTTAAAATTTATAAGTTTTCCGTGTTATGTATATGTACTTGCCCGCATGGTAAATAACTCGCTGATATGTTTTGAAATCAGACACTTAGTTACTTGTATCTAACCACATCTTGTTTTCTCTTCACTTGTTTTATATAATCAGACTGATAAAATTTTATTTTATAATACGTATAAAAAGGCTGTTATAGCGCACGTGCGACTGTATACACGTCGATCGTGGGTTCGATCCCCACTCGGGGAAAATACATATTTCACAGTTTCTCGTTTCAGTAACACGGCAAAGCGCGTTATTGAATTCACAATGCGTGTTGAATGTGCGGGACAGCGTAAAGCTAAAAAACCTAAATAAATATTTGAACGTAACGAGAACTGACCTGAAAACTGAAAACTGAGAGAAGACTGACCTGACTAATGAAGCCATACGTTCTCATCATGGGCTCTGGCTAAGCTAAGCTTGAGCTTAGAAAAAGCCCGAGACCTTCAATTTTTATACGGGACCCTTGGTGAGGGAGCCCGACTTGCGCTTGTCCGGTCTTTTCTAAGTTTTTTATAACTATATGCTATTTAAAAAAACATAAAAATACTCACTTTTTACATTTCCAATTGCAACAATTAAACATAACATTAAAAATGTAGCTTTCATGAACACCATAGTTAAGTCTTGGAGTATTTATTTTTTATTAACTGATTAACCTGATATGGTCTTGAGAGAGTCAGTGTTTGTGGGAGGCCTGAACTAAACTAGATAATTCCGCACAAACGCGCCTTTTTATAGCAAAACAAAAAACAAGTATTTGTATGGCTACCTATACATAAACATAATATCATCATATTACATTGAGCCCGTTATGGCGCATGAGTACAAACGTGTGACTGTAAGCGCGCCGGTGTTGGATTTGACTCCCACTCGGAGAAATGAAATATTTAATATTTTCATTTCTTTGCTCTGGTACCAACACAACGTGCGGCCTCGAGAATTGGACGGAGGACGGAGTTGAGGAATGGAAGTGTATTTATGGGAGCGGATTATTTTTACGAGAGGTTTCCAGGTCCCGGAATAGAAATACCCTCTCCATACGTTGCTGTCACATAGTGGTCTGGTGGTCTGCCTCTAGTGCCTCTTTATTGTTTTCGTTTCCTTGGATACCACTCTGTGATTTCTTAGACCCAATTCTATATTTTACTCCCAATAATATGCTCTGCCCACATGCATTTCAGGTTTTTACTGTGTAGGTAGTTTATGTTATTATTTTTCCTTATAAATTTTAACTTTAACTTATCTTTTTCCTTATACATAATAGTATAGGTTCATATTACGCCGACATATTTTTAGTAAAATAAATAGAGATAAATAGAATAGATAATTAGATATATAAGTTGGTACGCTTTGTCTCAGTCCTTTCCTTATTTTTAACTTATCACCTAATCTTTCTGTTTTTACTGTGGCAGTCCTGCGGGATACAGCGTGAAGCAAAAAATATAATTGTACTTATGTACACACCAGGTTACTTATTGTAGGAGGAGAGGGTTCCAATTTTCTAATATTAACTATATTAGAATTTACAATTCCTAAAATCCTAAAATCAATTCCGTAAGACAATTCCTAAAATCAAATCTGCGCATTCATCAACAGCTATCCTCGGGGCGGCCACGACTCGTCATCCTTACTTTACTCTAATGAAATTGTAAGATAAGTCCATGATATATTTCATAGGTGAAATATTTACTTTATATTTTATTTTTGAAAAAAAAAAATTATGAAAAATTAATCATCAATTACTATTCATGCGATACCCTTTCCTAGCGATGTATCTAGCTAATGTCTATCTTTTTTTAACTTTACTTTTTTTAATATTAGGTTTCAAGGTTCCTTCTGCCTACGCTGCTATATACAGGAGGACGGAACGGAAAAGACATTCCGTGCTTTAATCTTATTTTTGCACTTAAAATTAAAAATAATATATCCTTCAAAGGAATGAGATAAGAGTGAGTATGCAAAACAGTCAATTTAAAGCTATAATTATATTGAAATGGAAATGTCTGGGATGATAAAATTATATTTAGAGACGTATATACAGGGTGGAATTGTCAGCACCACTTTAAATGAAACAATAGTTTTAACTACTCTATAAAAGCCTAATATAATTCAGAAAAAAATTAATTCCCAAAAATGAAAAAGTTATTTTTTCAAACAAAATAAATAATAAAATTATCGTTTTAAAATAAAACGCCATTTGTAAAGTATAACATAGGCACGCACACACTTACCTGTCAAAGCGGCAACGTCGCTTACGTATGTGTGCGTGACACGAAATACAGGTATGGATAAAAATCGTGAAATGTAAAAAAATCCTACGTCCAAACCGTTGAGGTACCTTGATTAATTTCTTTAGTTTTGGGTTTGAAATATTTACCCTATATGCAGTTTCAGTAAAAGGAGCGCTGCCTCTTCCTTATATACAGGATATAGAGGGCGTCGTGGTGCAGGAGTACAAACGTTGGATTGTAAACGCGACAGTTGCGGGTTCGATTCTCCTTCGGGAATGAAAAAAGAGTATAATCTTTTTTAGCTTCCTGCATACTTACAAAATAAAAGATTATTAGAGAATGACACAATTTCTCCAATCTTTCCCCGCATATAATAATAAACTAGAAGATGAATAAATAATAAAATAAAAAAGATAATACCGACAAGTTTTTTTTATTTAAAGTCCTTATTTAATTTTAAAAGTTGAACTATAAAACTTTTTGTATTGCCACAATAAAATCGTTTATCGAGAATATTTTGTTTTATTTAATTGAACATTGTATAAAAACATGTTTTTTATAGCTGCCTAACAATTAACTTATAGTATCCGTTTTATTTATCTTTATTTTTTTATATAGCAACATTTCTAAGGGCAATCCTGTAAATGTACACAGCTGCCGTTCGGTGCTCTGACATAGGACTCCATGCACAAACACCCGATTCTACACAGAACGCAGGTCTGGTTGGGTTGCGAGCACGTCTTGTCACAGGCCCCGCAGAGACTGAAAACTTCATTTCCACTACATACCACTGAAAACAGAAATAAATTGAAATATTAATTTCATATATTTTTTAACAATATTGCAGTTAAAAGGCGATGTAGCATTACTTTCCTCAAATAAAATATTTTCATTTCCTTGCTGGTAAAGAGGCAAAGCGCGGCGTTAAGTTCCACCACTCAACACGCAATGCCTCGAGAAATCAACGGAAAGAGTGGACCGGTGTGTCTTAATGGGAACATATTGTACACTTAACATTAGGTTCGCAAGTTCTCTCTGCCTACCCTGCTATATGGGAAATAACTTATTTCACCGCAACTGTAAGACAATGCGCGGCGTTGAGTTCCAATTCAACAGGCAATGTCTCTTATTTTACTGACCAGGAGTAGAATTGAGTGCCCTGACACTAAGTGGTCTATTTTTTTTTATGGAAGGACAAGGCAAACGAGCGTTCGGATCACCTGGTGGTGATCACCGCCGCCCACGACCCCGTGCAGCACCAGAGGAGCTACAGGTGCGTTGCCGGCCTTTGAGGTGGAGATAGACGCGTTTCTTGAAGGTACCCATATCGTACCGACCTGGAAACACTGCCGCGGGGTGCCTTGTTTGAAATTTTGTCTTGTGCGCGGTACTTTGCCCTCCCCAGAATTCGAAGGGCAGCCTGAGATTGAGAACTCAGGGAGGGATTCTCCAGGACCGGAGGTGCTGGTACCCTCCTGGGGTAGTTTCTCTTATTTTGCTATACACAGCGTCCCGTAGAGAAAAAAGAAAAAAAAACATTACTTACAATCCTCAGCAGCAACAGCAAGAATCACAAGTAATATACTGAATATAATAACTTTGTTCATTGTGAAGTGTATCTTTCAACTAAAGTGGAATAATAGACTCGAAATTATACTATTTGATAATTTTATATGGCTTTTATACTTTTATATGTTTAGGGTTAGCGTACATGGGTGAGTTTTGAAATGTATGTGTATATATTTTTTAATATGCTTATAGGTTCTCGGTGGCTTGAGGACCAGCTTTGGCGGAAAGTTTGGTTTAATTATCTCTCCGTTTTCTCTTCTGATGTTTTTATTTAGTTTGCCGGTTTCCGCTTGTTAGTTGTTCTTCCTCATTTTGGTGGGAACTTCGGGAAATAAATCTTAAAAACACCTAATATAATTTCAACAATTTCGTCTCAGTACTTAGAATGCAGCAGTACTAATTTATTTAAATACATTTAATGTAACCACATCCTAACAAACATATTTATCTTATCCAAAATATACTGTAATAAATATATTTATCTTACTTTTGCATTTTGAATAGAAATTTAAAGTATATATTTAAAAGTCAGATAACAATATGGTAATCGACCATTTTAAAATTATAATTCGCTGAACTCTTTAACACGAAACGTGAAATAGACGGTGGTGGCTTTATAATTTATTAGTCCAATTTAAGTAAGACCCTAGGATAAATCCTAGAAATCTGAAATTTTGCACCTTAGCACCATTGCAATGAAAGTGTCAAAAGTCCTCATCGATTCCATCTGTCTGTCTGTAAAAAAATTCTTCAGCGTCAAAGTTCACGAAAATGGCTTTTTTTTATATAAAATACTACCAGCACTGAACCAGAATCCGTATTACATACGCCCAATGTTAATAATGTATCTCCTATCTCCAGTTAACGTCAATCTTGTATTGTCCGACATGTCTATCCAATCACTAACCTGCATGCCGTCCTCCATCTCTGTCTATTTCAATCTATGGTTGCAATTTATGGATTAGGATTGATTATTAACATTATTAACAGTGTACAGGCAAACATGTAGTTCAGCTAACGCTCCGCCGTCTCATCCATGTAGCTAGGGCACCGTTAATTCTGTTACCAGCACCAACTCACCTGTCTAGCTAATTTTTTCATCTTTCACTTCTTCTACATACTTTGAAGAAATAAAACTTCATTCAGTTGTCACCATACTGGTTTCGTTGATATCACCACATATTATTAAGTTTACATTTCCTCTAACAAACTTCCTCGAGTTTCTCTGAAGAAACTTAGGCTACTGGCGCATTAATTATTTTCAATTCTTCGCTCTGGTAGCACGGCAAAGGTATTGAGTTGCGCCACTTAGCTGGAAGCTGGGAATACTATTTTTATGTGTTCGAAAATGGTTAATGTTAGGTAACATTGTAGGCAATTGCACGATCGTGATGGTTGCTAGTTCGCGCACATATCAGGGTTGGCAGGGGGAGCCCGGGAACTTAGTGCTAAGACAGTCCGTTCCGATTAACACTTCAGTTTTCCATTATTCTCGAATTTTGGAGACATTGCTTGTCGAATGGAAATCTAACCTACGACTGTCGCTGATACACGGTCTACACTATTGCAAGTGATATCTTAAGTATTCAATTTAATAACATTTTGTGTACTTAACTGGTAAATAAATAAATAAATCAACTTCACGTTGTATCCCGCACACAGCAGAGTAGGCAAAGGGAATAGGCAAAGGGAATGTATATATTTTTTTGTTTTAATATTCTATGTTATTTACACATCTTAATTATTTTGCGTGATTGTTATAACCTAATAACATTAATATATACTTTATACAATACTAAATCAAAGTTCACATCACATGTTGTCCATCAGACACCAGGCACAACCTCAGATTACGAACTTGTTCTTAAAACCCATTCATTACACGTCATATATCACTCCTTTGGGTATATTTCTTCGAATTAATGTTTTATGCACAATGGTACAAACCAATACGTATATTTTGAAATTATTATCTTTTAGCTTCTTGCTGTACCTCGCAGATATCAAGCTAGACAATGAACACCTGGGAACCTGGTGTTAAGACACTCAGTTCCTCACTTGCCAGAATCTGGAGGCCCTGCATGTTGAGTGGCGGAACTCAACGACCGACTTTGCCTTGTTACAAGAGCGAATAAATGAACATAATAAATATTCCTTTTCCTCGAGCGGGAATCGAACCCACAATCTGTTACGCTTACAGTTACACGCTTGTGCCTTTGAACAATATTGAAGGAAAGAAAAGAAATCAAAATAACTAGTTGGTTTTATAGTGTATTAAGGTTGCCATTGATCGAGGAAATCATGTTGAGGCAATGCGTTAGTTGTTTAAAACCATTGAAACGCTATGGAGACATTTGCGTGGATCTTTTTGCTAACGTCACATGCAGTACAAGGCAGTAAGTTTTATTGTTAGAAATTATAGAAATTGACTGTAAAAGCGACGGCTGTGGGTTTGATTCCCCCTCGGTGAAAGAATTATTTTGTTTTTACTCTGGTAACAAATACAGAGCGCGGTGTTGAGTTCTGCCAGTTAACACGTAACGTCTCAATAATAGGGCGGAAAGCGTCATACCTGGTGTGTGTAGGTCCTTTTATTAAAATGTTTAAACATTTTATCTCAAGTTTGTCTACTAAATAACTTTAGTGAAAAGTATTTTGTGGGGTGTATGTAGATTTGTTTGTATGTACAGTGACATTACATATAACCAAAGTTGTTGTTACAAAATGGCTGCCGCCTCAAGATGGCGGACTATAATTTTTCGTATCAAATAATAAGCTTGATTTGTGAAATGCAAAACATTATGAAAAAAAACATCTAGAAAGTTTGGTTTTAAAATGTGTTTTTACAAAAATTCTTTTATTTTCACTTAACAATATTTCAGCTGAAAAGTTTCTTGATATAGCTTGTGGAGAGCGCCAGAAGTTTACTAACTGTGGCCGATGTATCAAGACGTGTTCGGATCCTAACCCCACATGTACGTCAGAATGTCTTACAGGCTGCTTTTGTATGGACGGCTACGTCATGGCACCCAATGGAAGTTGCGTAGCGTTGAAAAATTGTCCAAAAGGTTAGTTTGCTTAACTTCATTCGAGAAAATATCAATAAATAAATAAATAAAAAATATACTCTGAAACAAAGCTACATGTAATTTCAACTTTAAGAAATAAATGATGCAGAAGGTATTTTATATATGATTAAATATAACTATTTCTTTTACAGCGGAGATCACACTTGGTAGCATCGAACAGTCCATAGACGAATGCCAATCAGATGAAGTGTTTGTGTGGTGTGGCTGGTGCGAGAGTACTTGCTCTGATCCTCACCCAGTTTGCCAGAACTCAACCTGCACTAGAGGGTGTCTGTGCCGACCGCCCTTACTACGCCACCAAAGTGGACACTGCATTGAAGAAAAATTTTGCTTACCACGTAATATTAGGGCTGTAAATAGCTCAATGGTTCTTGTTTTTTTTTGTTTCAACTAGATTTGACTAATTAGCTAAATTACTTTCCCATTTTCTGTCAGCATTAAAAATTAACTAAAATATTTTAGTTTATCTAATTTGTTTTTATTTTCAGAAAAATGTTCTAGTCCGGACGAGGAATACTCCTGTCGCTACGGCTGTGAATTACGATGTGTTCGTCAAGCATGCATGCGCCCGCGCAGATGTCGGTTAGGCTGTCACTGCAAGATGGGTCTTTATAGAAGTATTCATGGAGAATGTGTTACTTTTGATAAGTGCTTTGTTTAATATAAAAATTGGAAATTTAATGTTTTATTTTAATAGATAAATAATATTTTACATAGGATGCATCTAGCGGCTTCTAGAGACTTGAACGGGTCGGTCTACGTGGTGGGGGCCGCTCACTGAGCGTTTTATAAATAGATATAATTATATGAAAATAATTAAATTAATAATAAACTGTGGCACATACTAAAAACTTACATTACATATAAAAGAAAAAATCTATGAAGTGTAAATGTATAGATATTATATAGAAAATTACTATATACTTAATAATTATATTTGTAGTCCATTTCATAAAGAGTGGGCTTTATAAACACTACTTTAAAAACTAAAAAAGATGATGACTCATTCTTGCAGTGAGTATTAAGTAAATCACAGCCCTCTATTCAACATAGAGAATATAACAAGGAAAATCAAATACCAGCAAAACTAGACATATTATATGAAAAGAATCAAAAATAAAATACATAAAAATAAAATGCACGAAACTCCCAAAAAAGAACAACTTTATTAAAATTTTAACATAATTAACATTCATAAAATGTAGGCCAAATATGAAACATATAAAAAAGTAGACGATAGGAAAAATTTACACGAAAAAAGAATTATACAAAGAAGGGCACCAGACTATTTAAGGGTGACTACGAATCAGCCGTCTTCTCACCCATTTCTTACGCCCACGTTTAAGGACAATCATCCAACAGGATACAGGTTCGATTTTCGTTTCTGACGTAACCATCTTTGCAGAAGCAGCTGCTTCGACACGCGCCTATGCACACTTGGTCAGGATTGAAGCAGGTCTTATCGCAGGCGCCACATTGCTTGTATTCTTAATTTGTTCTGCATCCTAAAAATACATAGATATATTACTAGTATACGTTTTTTACTGCAGCCAGTCGTGGTGCTGGAGCACAAGCGGGACGCGATGGGTTGTTGCTTCGATTCCCATTTAATTAAATGAAATACTTAATATTTTCATTTCTTGCTCTGGTGACCAGACAAAGCGCGGTTTTGAATAATAATGAATGGGAACGAGGTGTCTCAACTTAGATACCCAGGTTTCCTCTGCCATGTCCCATTCACCACGGCGCGACGGTCTAATGTATATTCAAAATTTCCATGTTCCGTACCTATATTCAAAATTTCCATCTTCCGTTTATAGAATTGAACCCATTACTACGTAAAATGTCCTAACTGTATAGCTACTACACCAAAATATGATAGAAAAAAGCATTTGTTTAGATTTCGCTATATCCTGTATACACCAGATGGGGGAGAGGGGGACCTAAGTGAGAATTGAACGCATCAGTCACCAACATATCTATACATATTATATAATTCAAGTGAGAAAAAAAAAATAGTTGGAGCAGGCGAAGCCGCGAGCGGACTGCTAGTAAAGTAATATATCAATAAAAAAAAGTATATTTAAATACTAAAAACTTACCTATCTTCTTAGCAGCAGCAATTGCTATTATAAAACAAAGCATAAAGATGAATACAACTTTTTTACTTGCCATTGTCTTGAATTGATATTTTAGAAGAACTGCGTGATGCTATACAAATATTCTTTTTATATTGACTGCATTAAAATATTTTTTTGATAATGCGTAAAGTGCTGATCACACTAGACAGTTTTTTTGTCTTACGTTGTATCTCGCACACAGTAGGGTCCCGACTCAACTGTACAGAGAGAATGGGAACCTAATGCTACGACAGTTCCTGTTAAGATTGAGAAAGCGTTAAGTCCCGCCATTTAACACGGAATGCTTCGAGAATTCCTCGAAGTCCTGCCATGCGGGAAATATCGTTGCTTTTTAACACGTTTTTATTAGGTCGAACTGTAACTAAGTCAGTACGTATTTAATTTAAGAATCTGAATTACACTTCTAGTTGTTGTATTATCTCATGATAATCTATATATATGTACCATCGGGCTGAGCTGATGATGGAATTGGAAGATGGTTGATGGACCGCCTAGTAGTAAACATATTGAATGTAACATACTCACGTTCGTCTCTGTAATGTAGTCAACTGAAAAAGCGTGTTTCATGTTTTTGAAACTATTAATTATTTATAACACAAATAAATTCTGTTTATGAACAGACCCTAAGGTCTGCAATAACGTACGTACTAATAAGCAGATAGGTACAACATTTTACAATTCAAATTTCACTTTTTATATAATATTTTCTAAAACTCAAGGAATATTTATAATTAGTGATTGTAATGCAACAAATTCACATTCACAGGTGTGAAAATATGATAGGAATATAAAATATGTAGCCACGATACTTAAAATACATTTGGAGTATGAAAAGAAAAACATTAATTACATCGATATTAATATAATTGTTTATTTTTGTTTGTTTGTTTATTTAAACGCTAAGATCTCTGGATCAATTGGTCTGGTTTACTTTTTTGTTTTTATGAAAGCGTGACGCAGCGGCACAAGGTGTGACTGTAACACGACGGTTGTGGGTTCGATTCCCATTCGGGAAGTAAAATATTTATTAACGTTTATATTTTCATTTCTTCGCTCTGGTGTCAAGGCAAAAGGGCGGCGTTGACTTCTGCCAATCTGCCAAACACGCAATGTCCCCAGAATTCGGTAGAAACTGGGATAAGGAGTGTCTTAACACTTTCGTTTTCCCAGGTTTTGTCTACTCTGCTATGTACACGATACAGCGTTAACTTAAAAAAACTGTCACCAATTATATTTTTTCTTAAATTATGCTTAAAATAAAAAAAATATAGTAAGTTTATGCACCAAATGTATCATACAATATAGACATTAACATAATCATATTTACATATGTAGGTATGTAGGTACAAACACTTGTAAATGTTCTTATAAAAAGGCGTATTTTTGGTGGAACCATCAGTTCATTTCAAACCTCTCAAGATCAGGTCAACAGCAGTCAGTCTATCAGTCAAAAAAAAAAATATTCCAAGACTTTACTATGGCGTCCGCGAAAGCTACATTTTTGTTAATGTTATGTTTAATTATTGCTATTGGAAATATAAAATGTGAGTACTTATTGATATTTTATTTTGATTTTATAACGCCATATTCCATATTGGGAAAATATGAAAGGGTCAGGGTATAGAGTCAGTCGTGGTGCAAGCATGTGACTCTAAGCGTGACAGCATGAGGGTTCGATTCTCAGTCGAGGACATGAATTAGTGAATATTTCCATTACTTCGCTCTAATGTCGCGGTGAAGCGTTTTGCTACTCAACACACAATGCCTCCAGAATTGGGCGGAAAATTGGGAACGGAAGCATCTTGATGGAAACAGAGTGTACAGCTTCTTCTCTATGTTATCTTTGTTCTGTGTTATGTATGTCTGCATGAAGCCTAAAGAAATCCAACTGTGAAATACAACTGTTATTTATTGTCACAACTATGGTATAATTGTAACGAGGGCGTAATAATTTCGGCACAGATTATAGAAGTAAGGCCGTCGTAGTGCACGAACACAAGAACATTCGATTCCCGTTCGTGGGAATGAAATATTTAATATTTTCATTTCCTCGCTGACGAGGCAAAGCGCGGCATTGAATTCCGCTACTCAACACATAATGTGTTGAAAATCTAGCGCAACGTGATGATCTTAATGGGAATGGAGTATCTTAACACCAGGTTCCTGATTCCCTCTGCCTACCTCTCTATGCGCTATTAACTATAACGGTATTAAAATATACTTAGGTATTGGTATGTTTATAACTAGAAGTTTTGCATAAGAATATCTTGTATTGTTCTTTTATTATAAATATAACATATTAATTACTACCTTTAATTTTGAAAATGTTTTCCATCCATAACAATTTCCACAATCAAATTATAATTAACCGACATTTTATATAATCTTATCTTTTAAAACAATACCTACAGCTGTTTAACAAAGGTGAAGTAAGTGTAAACAACACACGTGTCGCCAATATTACGAGTTCGTTATAATTACTTATTTTAGATCCACGCTGTATCTCTCACATACCAAAGTGAGTAAGGGGAATCTGGGAACCTGATGTTAAGGCACGTATTTCACCAATTTCCGCCGAATTACGGAGGCATTGCGTAATAAAAGGCAGAACTCAACGCCGCACTGCCTTAACATGAGAGCAAAAACATAAAAATATTACATATTTTATTTGCCTAAGAGTCATCTGTCATCTGTTGACTGCTGACGTGATCTCTATTCTTTCATTTTTGTTTCAGGCCAATGTGGAACTAATGAAGTGTACAAGAGCTGCGGCACCTGTGACGGGACTTGCAGAAATAAAAACCCCATATGTGCACAGGTGTGCACGAAGGGCTGCTTCTGCCAAGAAAATTATGTTAGAAATGATGCTGGTAGGTGCGTCAATGTAGGTGTTTGTTAGGACACACATTATATTTTATATAACATAGTTTATATAACGACAATGCCACTTATTAATATACTATAGCTTCTCTTCTGCTCCCTTCTCCCTCTGTTACAATAAAAAACAATAAATGCTTTCGAAGAACAACAGTGTATTTTTTTGTTATTATGACACGACAGTACTTTCTCATCTCTCTCTTTCTCTCTCTTCTTCTCTATCGTGTATTGTTTACACTGCTCTCCAAAAAAAAATACATTCACATAAAACATTTGTAATTAATGATGAACATATCTATATTTTAATAATTATTAAAAACATAAAACCCTATTTGTATATTATTTCTATTCCAATATTTCTAAATTACTTTTAATCTAAGCCTTTATTATTTAATACATAAAAATTATAACTACTTATATACACTTACACAAACCTACGCTTATCATCTATCGATACGTATTTTACATGTTGAAGAACTTTTGTACCAAAATAAATGCATGTGCTACATACGCATGCATGAGAATTGCTTTGCTTAATAATACATCTGCTGAAGATTTCTCTGAGCAATTGCTGACAATCGGCAATGGTCGAGTAGCTGTCGACAAATCGAGCGGATTGAGTTCATTTCCATATAAGTTCTGTAACTCTGTGTCTGTTCTGTCTGTTGTCTCATCGAAAGACGAACTTATCAACAAAGTATTCTCAAACATCATTTCAAATTACAAAAATAAGGAACGGTAATTTGAACAACCCCCTTCCACGCGCCTAGCAACCGTGGCATGGCCGATAGGCCATGATATACAGGCCGTAGATATACGACAGTGTTTTCAGGTCGTACGATTTGGCACATTTAAAAAGCTATCTCCACCTTGGCGGCCGGCACCGCACCTGTAGCTGGACTGGCACTGCACGGGGTCGTGGGCGGCGGTGATCATTTACCATCAGGTGACCCGTACGCTCGTTTGCCGTGTTTTTTTCCATCAAAAATACGCAATGCCCCGAAATAATCGGCAGAAAGTGGGGAAAGAAGCGTTTTTGACAGTAGCTTCCCTCGGCCTACCCTGCTATATGCATTTTTATTTAATTTTGTAAAAAAAAATCATTGCAACTGAATGCAACCTCTTGTATCTTTTGATTGCGATGACTAGAAACTTGATTTTTTCTGTATTCCAAGTTTATATTCCATACTAATTTTAGATTGATACATCCACGAGACCCCTAAATAAATCCTCTGGACAAACGGACAGATTAAGATCGTCTTGACATACTGATCCTATCGATCCTAAGGTTCCGTTTTTTTCCTTTTAATTTACGAAACCCTAAAAATACAATATTTATGCAGTAAGTAAACAAAATTTCTATGTATGTTGACAATTCAATAGTGCTTGCAATAACTTGATTGAATAGAGAATATCAAAAACCAAATTTTCTCTATTATAACATATATATTTTAATTATACGAGTATATAGCTTTAATAATAATAGTAAATATTTTATGTCAATGTTCTTTTGTATATGGCAGTGTCTAAAATGTATCATAAAATACTATTATGCGAAGATATAATAACAAAAAATGCACTGTTGTAATTTGAAAACTTTTATTGTTTTTTATTATAACAGAAACCGAAAGGTGCAGAAGACAAGCTATAGTATATTTTTAAGTGGCATTATCGTTATATAAACTATGTTATACCTATATAAAATATGTTTAATGACATTGATTTAATGGAACACATTTGGTTTCATTTTTTTTTTCCAATTTATATAAACCATTTTTGCAAGCGCACTTCGTATTACAATCCGAACAATCTGGTTTTGGATTAAGGCAAGTGCGGTCACAACCGCACTTCACCAATTCCATATCTGGATCGGGGCACCCTCTGCCAGAAACAATGTGAAAAAAATAAAATATATATTATTAAATAATAAAGGTCACGTCCGTCACCTGCAATCATTGATAATCATTGACAATCATTGACAGATAGATGACAGGTGACTGAATAATTTACACTAGCGATTCTTCACTGCTCTCTCATACACAATATTCATAATTTTCTAATTCCTAATTTGCTACATTTTTTTTATAGCTTCACGCTGTACCCCGGCAAGGTAGGCAGAGGGAACCAAGTGTTAAGACACTCCGTTCTCCACTTTCTGCCGAATTCTGAAGGTACTGCGTATTGAGTGGCAGAACTCAACGCCGCGCTTTGCCTCGTCACCTGAGCAAAGAGATGGGAATATAAACGTAAATAAAGTCAGTTCCTCGAGTGTGAATCGAACCCACAACAGTTGCATTACAGTCACACCCTTCTGCCGCTGCGCCACGACGGCCTCAATAAATTATAGAATAGATTTCCGCATATATCACCCTGTTAGGCAAAGGGATCGGCCACATGGCGGTCAGCTTCCCCACGCTGACCGTCAGCTCAGGCCAGGTGATATAGCCTATTCACCTGGCTTGAGTACGTAAGCTCATCTTGACTTCTCGATATGCCTAGCCGGTTTCCGCCACCGGGGTTATGGAAAAATCCTTTGGCTCCAGCTGCGTAGGCCTCTGGTGATCAAGGAGGAACACCGAGAGGTTTTAGTGGGTAATGTGAACGGCCTACATCTACCGGTTATTTACTCGACACACAATGTCTCAAGAATTCGGCGGATTAAGTTGAGAACGGAAGTGTCTTAATAGGAACGGAGTGTCTAACACTAGGTTCTGAGGTTCTCTCTGACAGACAAACGAACTATTTACGTTGAAATTACTTTGCGCTAATATATGACGAGAAATTCACAGCTATTCCAGTCTGGAATATGGCGACAAAAAATAAATTTATTCTTAATATCAGTAAATACTCACATTTTACATTTTCAATTACAATTATTAAACATAACGTTAAGAATATCAATTTAGCGAACCCCATTTTCTAAACTGGCACTGAACTTTTTCGAATTAACTATTACTCTTGGCCTGATGGACTGAAAATGGTTTTGATAGTGTCACAGAGAGAACTGAATATGGGATTCCACTCAAAAGTGTCTTTTATAGCAGAAATTTTGCAAATGTTTGCATATACATATTATATGTACAGGTGCGTATTTACGACGCAAATAATAATTTCCTAGAGCTTAGCTGGACTACTACGGTTCTAGACACTAGATCCTATCTAGATCAAATAGGTACTCAACAATAAAAGTTTCGTTCCAATTCATCAAGTAGTTCAGTAATAACCCCTCTTTAGGAGTTGGGAAAGCGTTAAAAGATTTTACGGTGCGTGGGGAACGGAGTATTATATATAACACTAGGTTTCGCGTGCTTACTCTAATATGCGGGAAAAAGCGTGAAACTACTTTTTTAATATAAATAAATAAATTCAGTCTTTAAACAGAACTTATCTTATGTAAGGAGCAATTTTTGGAATTTAAATTTCACTTATTACCTACATATTTTTAAAAGTCCTTGAAGTAATTAAAAAAATTGATAATGTCACAAATTGCAATACAGTTGTATAAATAAGATACTCACCTATATAAATAATACAGTTTTGATAGTTGAAAATAATTTTAATTACGAATAAATTTAACACGTTTATTTTTTATAGTTGAAAATGATTGAATTGTTTCCTTAGTTGTATAATTTTGTTGTTTATAAATGAAGTAGGAATATGACAAGCGAAAATCAAATGCGGTTTTAGCTGCGACATAGCTGCATTATTATAGTTCTCGGATTACTATATTTATTATTATTTATTTATCATACAACGTAACATTGGCGAAGTGATATGTGCTCAACTGGCACGCTCGTGCCCCATACTTTTATATATAAATATTTGATATTTTTTTTCTACCCTTCCAGGGCCGGGGGGGTTGAAACAGTTCAGTTCTGTTCACTAAATTAAACTAAATATTAAACAATATATTATTGCATAATGAACAAAAATGACAAGCAGTTGTTAATATATTATTTAAAAAACCACATTTTCGTGACATAATCGTGTAAAATACACTATAACTATACATTTTGACTTTGGTTTTGGGAAAATATTTATCTATACAACTATACATATAAATAAAACCGACAGTTAAAATACCTACTCAAATAATTAATATGGGCAAGTACAAAGATACAACTTACCCAGTAGAAGATGAGGCATTCGTTGATAGTATACAAGTATCTTTTTATAAATCTCTATAATATACAGGATGGAAGAGGCAGCGCTCCTTTTACTGAAACTGCATATAGGGTAAAATATTTTAAGCCCAGAATTAAAAACATTAATCAAGGTACCTCAACAGCTTGGACGTAGGATTTTTTTTTTTCATTTCACGATTTTTATCCATACCTGTATTTCGTGTGACGCACACACAAGTGTACGACGTTGCCGCTTTGACAGGTAAGTGTGTGCGTGCCTATGTTATACTTTACAAATAGCGTTTTATTATAAAACGATAATAAATAAAAATATTTATTTTGTTTGAAAAAATAATTTTTTCATTTTTGGGAATTATTTTTTTTTCTGAATTATATTAGGCTTTTATAGAGTAGTTGAAACTATGGTTTCATTTAAAATGTTGCTGACAATTCCACCCTGTATAGAAGATGTTCATATTTTTCACTACCACTACCTGTAGATGCTAGATGCCAAATTTCAAATAGCCGCAAAATTATTAACCGGAAGTACCCTATTAATTTTGATTTCCTTTGTAGTATCGAAATATGCGTTTTTAGCTATATAAACGGCTATATATTTCTATTTATACACTATATTTCCAAGTATTCCTGAGAGAAAAGGTCTTGACACACAGATAGACAGACAGACGCACAACAAAATGATCTTATAAGGGTTCCTTTTTTCATTAAAAGATACGGAACCCTAAAAATCTTCTTTTAAATATTAGAAAAATAAAGTCTATAGAAGCGATCTAAAATTTCTTTTAATTTAAATAAAAAATCTTTAGCAAAAAAAACATCTGCTATTTTTGGGGTCTTATAAATGGTATCGTTTATCGTTATCGTTTTATTATTTTTTACCTATCCTGTGTATATTTTATATAGAAATTACTATTTTTCTTATCTGGTCTACAGTACATCTTTTTTAAAAAGGCAACACTGCCTATACTATAAACTTCAATCAACATGTCAATGTCATATAGCTAAGCTAAACTTGAATTTCGGTTTGTTAGTGAACTTTGTGACTGTTTGTTAAATTATCTCTTTGATTTGATCTCTTGGCTTTATCTTGTGTTGTGTATAACGTTTCTTTATTATTATTTGTATCACCATCATTTACGTTTTTGTGTTGATATTCACTCTTCACGAATTTGGACATTTTTTTTACTTTTAGATTGTGTTTTTGTTTTAAAATGGCGTATGCTCACTTTACTTCTACGGAGTACATAGACATGATTTTAATTTATGGAGAATGCCGACAAAATGGAGCTCTCGCAATACAAACATATCGAGAAAGGTATGGTAATAGTCGTCGATGTCCATCAGATTATCGTACAATTGTAAAAGCAATTCAAAGGCTTCGAGAAAACCTACCAGTAGTGCCTCGCCAAGAGAGTGTATCGTCAGGTGGAATACCAATAGAGAAGGAAATGAACATTTTAAAATATTCCGATAAAAATCCTACGTCCAGTTTACGCAAAACAGCGAATCATTTCGGGGTAAGCCACTTTACAGTACATAAAATTCTAAAACAAAATCAACGTCGTTCCTTCAAATATACAAAAAATAAGCCTTTATTAAAACAAGATAGACTCAGAGTAACATATTGTCAATGGTTACTAGAAAATTCCAACACCGACCCAGACTTTGTATTTAACATTTTATGGACTGACGAGAACACTTTCACTCCCAATGGCATTCAGAACTGGCAAAACTCAAGATATTGGAGTGAAC